>NC_069388.1:103205477-103505477 GCF_027475565.1 Acinonyx jubatus | reverse complement strand
TGACAAGTTTGTGGTGATCTGAACCACACAGCCTCCGGAGGTAGAGGTACCTTTGCTTCCTTTGAAGGTAAAGGCTTTTCCACCCTTTCTCTGCTTTGAGGGTTTCTTTTAATCTCCAAACATTTGCAAAACTCCATTATGGCAGTACCTCTTTGATATTAGGAGATATGTTTCATAGACAAAATCCTCGCATTCAAATCAGTACCTAGTTCTCTAACTATACTGAGCCCATCATTGGTATTTATGCTTTCAGATATGGAGCATGTACTATGTAGAAGACACTGGCCCAGGAGCTGGAGGTGGAAGAGGTTGAATATACAAAATCTAGAGGAAGGAAAAGGCCCTGGGTTCTGGCACCATCGTACTTCCTGCTCCTCCCCCCAAGTCTCTGAAACCTTTCAATGGGGGACTTCTGGATAAGACTGTTCCTAAGGAGAGGAGGTGGGTATAGATGGAGGAAGTTTTCTTGGCACCTTTTGCCCATTAAGTATGGTTAGTACAGTCACCACAAATACTTGCTAAGGTGCACAAAGTTGGGGAAATGAGAGAGCAGTACGGAACTAACAGAAATACAGAAATATTTGGAAGGGGGAAAAAGTACTCATTTATTTAAAAATGATGGAATGGTCAAAGGCTTTAAAACTTGTGATCTGTTCCTTTGTAGTTTATGGTTTTCAGGTAGCCTTGTCACTTGGAAAAAGGCTTCTGGTTTAGAGAATTGTAGGCCAGAGGAAAGGGCTGAATTATAATCTCAATACTGCTACCAGTTTACTGGATGACTCCAGGTGAATTATTCAACCTATTTATGTGTCAGCACAGAAATGGAGACAGTGATGTCAGATATGTCACAATATGTTTTCCGTGGGATGTCCAGTAAAAGGATTATGATAAACAACTATTCAGTGCACATAACAGAACACTTCTGCTTTTTTCTCTGGTTCAGAAGAGCTGACACAGGCTCACATTGTACCCATGGTATAAAACCCTTGGGAATCTGAAACATTATGGAGTTAATAAAAAGCAACAGACACCTGTTATTTACATAGTGCTCTATGCTGAATGATTTATAAAGCATTTTCATATATCATCACAACTGCTTCTCAACTCACCTGTGAAATGGAATTAATGTTCCCATTTTATATCTGAAGAAACTTGGGTCACACATAATCAAGGTGATTCAGGCAAAGGTGCTTTATTTTTATTTTTTACTTTGCCTCAGCTGTGTAGAAAATTATTTTTTTCACCTTAGTAATTTGTGATAACGGACCATCACAAATGCCATCACCATACAAACAAAACACAATCTTTTCTCAGGACACTTCCCATCCCTACACAGACCCCACACCCAGAGTCACCAACAGGTAGCTGTAAATCACCAGAAACTCCAAACAGCCCAGGAAGGGGAGGGATCATCTTTATGCTGATTATATGACAATGCCTGGGAGAAGTTTGGAAAGGATTGGCTTTTTAAAGAAAGTTGTTTGCGTTAATTTGGGGGATTGCCCCAGCTAAGATTCAACTCTATTTGTTTTTTGTTAGTTTCCTGTGAGGGAATTAAGGCTGAGGACACAGGGATTGCCTAGAGTATTAGCATGGGAAAATAATGATTTAAAAGCTTTAGACACATAACTAGTTAACAGTGCATCAGTGGCAAGGTGACTAAAACTATCTCCTCCTTTGTGGTTGGTGGTGAAAGGTAGGGTCCTGTTCCCCTATGGGCAAAAAGAACCCCCACTCCCTTCTCTAAGGGCCTCTTTTCCTGGCAGGGCAGCACAGTGTGTAGGGCCTGTCTAGAGGTGAGGCCTCCACGTGGTGGGGGGGAGTGGGTTCTGTTCAACCCGGGTTTGGGATGAACGCTGACAGACCTACCAATGCAGTTGGGGTAAACTTGGGAGGGCGTCAGTTTTTTCTACACTTGTCCCCAGTTGGGGCTTTCCCTGAGGATGCTGGAAGCACCTGGAGTCCTCCTGGCCCCAAGGTGTGCGTGACCCAGGACCACTGCATTAACGTCACCACGAGGAAGGTGCTCTGCGGCGTGCACTTAGTTGTACCCAAGTGTTTGCCCTGAGGCTGGCGCCCACGTGCTAGAGGTCTCGCATACAGGGGTCTCCCAGGGACGGAGCAGGGAGGAAGACCTGTCTGGAGGTGGCCAGGTGACAGGGTACACTGGCTGAGGCGGTACCGGCTCGGGAGAGCCTGAGCCCCTGCCCCCGCCCCAATTCTCTAACAGCCCCAGGTCCGCCTTTGCGAGTACAGGCCTCTGCTTAGGCCACGACCCTTGCCCTAGGGTACTCCACTTCCAGCAAGGGCCCCCAAGCTACCGCCCGCCCCAAGTCCTTGCTGGCCCCGCAGCGACCTCCCCCGGCCCGGCCCACTCGGCCTTGCAAGCCCGTCGCTGGGGGCGGTAACCTGCCCCCACCCCGTGGCGTCCCCTCCCCTTCACTTCCCCCTCCCCTCGGTCCCTCCCTCCCCTCCCCCCCGTGGCGAGGCGGCTGCTGCGGCGGGGCGGCCGCGGCTGAGGCGGCGGCGGCGGCTGCGGCGGCGGCGGCGGGCGGGGCTCGGCTCGGGCTCCGCGGGCGGGCGGGCGGACATGGCGGCCAACATGTACCGGGTCGGAGGTAGGAAAGCTCGGCCCGACCCGGCCCGTCTGGGAGCGGGCTCGGGAGTGGGGGATCGGGGCGAGTTCACCCTAACCGCTGGGAGCCGCGGGCGACCCGGCCGAGGGCGCAGGGAGCGGGGGGCGCCGGGGCCCGCCGAAGGGGCCGGGGTTTCCCACCCCCGCCACCCGCCCCTCCCTCGACTGTGGCCGGCTGGGGGCCGGCGCCCACTCTGCCCCTCGCTCCCACCCCCGCTCAGTTTTCTAGGGCCAGGCCTGTACTTGGGGGTGTGAATCCTCAGACGCCCCCCTCCAGGACACCCGCATTGGGTATGGGCCGTCGAACCCCCTGATAGGGTGGTCTTTCCCCGCGTGGCTTCCAGGCTGTGGGGGTTGGAGAGGATGGGGGGACATCCCCCCCTCCTCTACTCCTTCTCCCCTTTAGTGGGAGTGTGGGGTGGGGGTGGGGGCGATGGGGGTTCAGCCAGGGGCACAGCCAGGGGCCTGTTTGTGGGGACGGGGCCCTGCACCTCTCCTTCCTCACCCCCCTCCCGTTTCTTGCCCAGCCCCCCAAGATGGGACACAGTGGGGCCAGGGCACCGCAGCCAGAGGTGGGGAGTTGAGCTCTGCCTGGACGTTTGCTCTGGTGTCTGCCTCCTTCCCAGCCTTCTGCAGGAGAGAGAAATAAGGTCAAACAAACTTTCTCCCTACTCACGACGCCCTCCTCCCTCTTTCTTGGTAAAATAATAATTCAGATAAGTGGCGTGTTTGTGTGTGAGACTCGCTCTTCTCTGCTCATTAGTGAGCTCCTGATGGATGGTGGTGGGAATGGCCTGGCCAAATGAGGCCACTTTGCAGAAGAGAGACAGGAAAGAGCCACTGAGATAGACAATAACAACGCAGCCCAACCTTTCAAATAAACACACAGTGGGAAGTTTCCAGTGAGCCTATTAGATGAGAGGAAAAGCCACACTTGAAAATTTTTATCCTTTTTATTGAAAGCCGGTTGTGATTTCTTTACAACACAACCCTGCATGGATCTGGATTAAATATGGTAAAGAGTTTTTTAAAAGCCTGATATCATCTCTAGAGAGCTCTGTCAGAAAGTGAACCCCCTTTCATGTCTGTACACCCCTCAACCCCCCCATCATCTCAGACCTGTGGAAAAGTTTGTCAGTGTGCTTCCTCTTACCTGCTCAGCTCACTTGATTGGTTTTTGTTTTGTTTCGCTTTGTTTTTTTTAGTGATTGAAATGTACTTTTGGCTGCTAAGCTTTTCAAGATGCTCTAAATTTGTCTTAGGTCAATAGTTTTATGTGAGAAGCATACTCCAGGGTAAATTGGATTGAGGGAAAAGATGTGGGAGCAGTTACAGCATAAGACATGTTTAGTCAGCTCTGACTACTTAATGATAAGAGGGGTCTGTTTATTATTTAGTGATGGGTGGTGTGAAAGTTTAGGAGAACTTGATAAAACATGAATTGAAATGAAAATATTAGAGGAAAATAAGGGTCTGTGAGTAGTAGGCATATGAGAAAATATATTAAACTTGTATTACTAAATTTGCTTTTATCAGGGAACGAAGTCTGCACTTCATTTTGAAAGTGAATTTGCCTAATATAGAAAGTCATAGATTGACAAATGTGAACTTTCTGTTGAAAAGATTAAGCTCTTTACTTCCTTTAATTACAGATTATGTCTACTTTGAGAATTCCTCCAGTAACCCGTACCTCATCAGAAGGATAGAAGAACTCAACAAGGTATACACTGAGCTTTCTTGATTCTAATATTAAAAAAAATAATTGTTTTCCATTGAAGGGTAATTAGGTAAAGGGCATAAGAAGTGATTTTACTTTCAGTCCTAGAGTCTTTGAAAGTAGAGATTGCAGATTAGAGAGTTAGGCAGGATTCTGAATATTCTTTTACTTTTTATAATTACCTGTGATATTAAATTTACTGAGTATTTAACATCTGCATATTTCTTCACATTGCTCGGAGCTTCTCAGAGCAGGTCACTCCTGTAATTCAGTCCCTTTTTATATTTAGAGTCATAATTGTATTTCTCCCTTCTTAGTGAATCATGATTTTCCTCTTCCATCTTTAGAAGGAGGAAGCTATGAAATCTAATATTGAAGGGAATTTGTAAAATTCTGGACTAGACTAACTAATAAGAATACAGTTTTGGTATAATGCAGAGTAGCTTCCTACTTTAGGCCTTAGGTAAATAAAAACTTTTATATTAAGGTTTGTCCCTGGTCGCTGGTGTCCAGGACATCAGAAGCATTGTGACTGTTTGCATATGAATGCAATGGTGGCTTATGAAAACAGTCATAAACTATATGAACCATAGATTACTAATGATGCTCTGTTTTCCTCCAAACCAACTGTGAAGCTTATTTGTACAGCTTATGAGAATTCATAGTGTTAAAATGTTGGGACTATCTAGCTGAAACCTTTCCCCCAAAGTACCATCTGGAGGCTGGTCCAGTTCTGAGCCCTAGGAAGTGGGGTGTGGTTTAGGGCATTTCTGGTTTATGAGCCCCGAGATCTTGGTTTGCTTCTGGAGATACCCCGTGGACCTTGCATTTGTAAAACTTTTGTCGTATTTTGAGACCACTACCGCCAAATGAAGAGAATGGTCTCAGGATTAGATCAGTCTGTGGGTGGGAACTGTTGGGGTGTCATTTTAACCTTTTTTACGTTATTGATGTAAAGGTGTAGGTAACTCGAAGCTGTTTATCAGTTTATGTAGAAAATTAATTAGGATACAAAAGAGAAATGTTGGCCTGTGAGACTGGTATTCTTTGTCTACTCCCTACCCCTCTGACCTCCACTTTCAGGGTCTCTGCCTTGCTCATATGGCTGCCAGCACAGTAGATTCTTGGCTGTTTTCATGTGCACCCACGTTAGGACCACCGAGTCATTTCTAATCCCCTGTACCTGCTCTGCCTTGCTCTTTTTTCCATATCATTTATCACCTTCAAGTATACTTAATTATTGTGTTTATTTTCATTGCTTGTTTTCTCAGACTAGAATGTAAGCTCTATGTGTGTAGTGATCTTTTCTGTTCACTAATGCATCCCAAGTGCCTTAGAATAAAGCGATTGGTACATAGTTAAGACATTCAGTGATTATTTGTTGAATTAATGAATTTCTCCAATGTCTGATGTTAATGCTTGCACAAAGCTTTTACTGTTTACAAATTATTTTGATTTGTTCGTTTTACAGATATTTCTGAGGACCTGCTACCTGCCAGGCATTTTTAGATATGCGCTTTTAGGAATTCAGGGGTGCACAAAAATAGGTCTGGTAGTGAGACAATCATCAGCCAAAGTATCCCACAATTAGAAGGAAAATTGCAGCTGTGCTAAATTTGCAAACATCAGGACATGGTGTTCTGGAAGCGTATAATCTTGGGGATTCACATTTGTTACTTTTTCTGAGCCTCAAAATAACCTTAAACCTTTAAGGTAGATGCATCATGGAGTGTTTAGAGGTATGCAGTGGTAATATGACTGGATTGCACCCTCTAGCTTGAACTTGGCTCATTTCACACTCCTTTGTCGTCATAACACTGTTCACTTCAAAAGTATCCCTCAGGGCACCTGAGTGGCTTAGTCAGTTGAGCATCCGACTCTGATCTCAGCTCAGGTCTTGATCTCAGGGTTGTGAATTCAAGCCCTGTGTTGGGCTCCATGCTGGGTGTGGAGCCTACTTAAAATAGTAATAATAATAATAAATTATATTTGAAAAACAGTGGCGCCTCGGCTTAGTCTGGTAAGCCTCTGACTCTTGATCTTAGCTCAAGTCTTGATCTGAGGGTCGTGAGTTCAAGCCTTACATTGGGCTCTGCGCTGGCATGAAGCCTACTTTAAAAAAAAAAAAAAAAAAGAGGAACGCCTGGGTGGCTCAGTCGGTTAAGTGTCCGACTTCAGCTTAGGTCATGATCTCCTGGTCTGTGAGTTCGAGCCCTGCATCGGGCTCTGTGCTGACAGCTCAGAGCCTGGACCCTGATTCGGATTCTGTGTCTCCCTCTCTCTCTGCCCCTCCCCTGCTCACGCTCTCTCTCTCTCTGTCTCAAAAATAAGTAAAAACATTAAAAAAAAATTAAAAAAAAAAGAAAGTACCCTTGTCTTCCCATCTATAACTTCTTCCTGGTCCTCTGCTTTCAGCAGAGAGTCCTTATTATAATAATGGTTTTTGGGAGGCTGGGAATGACTGAACTGTGAGAGACTACAGTTTGTAATTTCAGACAGTGGCAATTTAAATAGACGGATTATTGGTAAATAAGTGAGATTGACTAGTATTAAATAGTGAATATTTACATAGGGCCTTTATTTTTGAAGGGATATGGAAAGGGTATCTCATTTATTTTAAAAAAATGTTTTATTTACTTTTGAGAGAGTGCAAGTAGAGGAGGGGCAGAGGAGGGGAGAGACAGGGGATCCCAAGTGGGCTTTGGGTTGACAGCAGTGAGCCCAATGTGGGGCTTGAACCCACAAACTGAGATCATGACCTGAGTTGAAGTTGGGCGCTCAACCAACTGAGCCACCCAGTTGCCCCAAGATTTCTCATTTTAAAGAATTCATTAAACAAATATTTATTGAGTACTTGTGTACCAGGCACTAGGCTAGCTGATACACAACAGTGAACAATATGGACCTATTTTCTGCCCCTCCTCATAGTCTCATGAGGGAGACACATGAAAGACAAGTTACCAGACATAAAAAAAAAAAAAATAGTGAAAATGATGTTAACTTTTAAGAAGGAAATAAACAAGGATCTTAACATAGAGAATAACAGGGGTCACTCCTTTTGGATAGAAGGGCAAAGGATATTTTTTTTCATTGAAGTTTATTTATTTATTTTTGAGAGAGAGCAAGAGAAAGTGAGCGCGTAAGAGAGACAGAATCCCAAGCAGGCTCTGCACTGTCCACGCAGAGCCCAACAAAGGGCTTGAACTCACGAAGCAAACCATGAGATCATGACCTGAGCTTAAACCAAGAGTTGGATGATTAACCTACAGAGCTACCCAGGTGCCCCAGAAGGGGAAAGAATTTTAAGGACACTGAAGTTGAGTCCTAAAGGATGAGAAAGGTAGCCATGGGAGAGAGCCCACACAAATGTTCCAGATACAGGCCCTGAGAGTAGCATAGGTCAAATTGGCAAAGTGGGGAAAATTAACATGATGGAAAATCCCAGTAATGAATTTAAGAGTACTTGATATGTTCCAATTGATAAGCCAGGATAAGAAAGGACATTTACCTAGGAGTGCTTGGCTTGCCTCAGTCAGTGGAACATGCGACTCTTGGTCTCAGGGTCGTGAGTGCAAGCCCCATGTTGGGTGTAGAAATTACTAAAAATAAATAAAATTTAGGGTGCCTGGGTGGCACAGTCAGTTAAGTGTCTGACTCTTGATCTCGGCTCAGGTCAGGATCTCACAGTTTAAGTTCCAGCCCCACATTGGGCTCTTCGTTGGTGGCGCGGAGCCTGCTTGGGATTCTCTCTCCCTCTCTCTGCCCCTCATCCACTCGTTCTCTCTCTCTCTCTCTCTCTCCCTCCAAATAAATAAACTTAAAAAAAATTTTTTAATAAAAAAATAAAACAAAAATAAATAAATTTTAAGAAGATAGTTACTAAAATAGGTTAATGTCCTTTCTTTTTTTCTTTAAAGTTTTTATTTATTTAATTTCTACACCTAACATGGGGCTTGAGCTTATGACCCTGAGATCAAGAATTGCATTTCTTCTAATTGTGCCAGCCAGGCATCTCTAGTAATTATCTTCTTTTTTTTTTTTTTTATTTTTTTTTTTAACCTTTAATTTATTTTTGAGACAGGGAGAGACAGAGCATGAACAGGGGAGGGTCAGAGAGAGGGAGACACAGAATCCGAAACAGGCTCCAGGCTCTGAGCGGTCAGCACAGAGCCCGACGTGGGGCTCTAACTCACGGACCGCGAGATCATGACCTGAGCCGAAGTCGGCCGCTTAACCGACTGAGCCACCCAGGTGCCCCTTTTTAAAATTTTTTTAATGTTTACTTTTATTTTTGACAGACAGAGACAGAACACGAGTGGGGGAGGGGCAGAGAGAGAGGGAGACACAGAATCCAAAGCAGGCTCCAGGCTCTGTGTCTGCACCGAGGCCGATGCAGGGCTTGAACTCACACTGCGGGATCATGACCTGAGCTGAAGTCGGACGCTCAACCGACTGAGCCACCCAGGCGCCCCCTATTAATTATCTTCTGAATAGAATATGTGTGTGTGTGTGTGTGTGTGTGTTTAATTATTTTATTTTATTTTATTATTAAAAAAATCTTTTTTGGTGTTTATTTTTGAGAGAGAGAGAGAGAGAGAGACAGAGTGCAAGTGAGGGAGGGACAGAGAGAGAAGGCGACACAGAATCTGAAGCAGGCTCCAGGCTCTGAGCTGTCAACATAGAGGCCAACACGGGGCTCAAACCCTCAAACCTAGAGATCATGACCTGAGCCGAAGTCAGACGCTTAACCAATTGAGCCAGCCAGGTGCCCCTTGTGAAGATAATCTTTTGGAGGGTGAATATAAGATTAAAATAGAAACAACTTTTGGTATATTTTATTTAGTCATTATCTAGGTTGGATGTTGCTCCTACTTCTAAAGATTGCATCTGCTGGCCTCCAGGGTGGCAGGGCAGTGGGGGGGTGGCTGGGGGAGCTCAGTTGGTTGAGTGGCCAAGTCTTGATTTCAGCTCAAGTCCATGAACCCAGGGTCGTAGGATCGAGTCCTGCATTGGGCTTTGTGTTGAGCATGGAGCCTGTTTAAGATTCTCTCTGTCCCTCTATTCCTCTCCCCTACTCTGGCATTTACTCTCTCTCAAATTAAAAAAATTAAAAAAAAGAAGATTGCGTCTGCATTCATGTTGAGAGAAAGCTGTGTGCACATAATAGTGTAGTGTCAGGAAGTTTGGGAAGTTAAACTTGTGGAAAAATTTGTTTGTTATTTGCTACTAAAATTCTTTTGGTGTGTATGCTGTATTATTTGTGTGTATCTTCATATTCTGTATATTTTATTAGCCCTATGACTTGCTCTGAGATTCATTTTGCTGTTTCTAGTCTTATGGGTTTTTTTGGGGGGGGCGGGGAGGGGGGAATCACTAATTTCTTTGAGAATCTGATGACACCCTCTGCCTCCAACTACGTTTGCACATAATTTCAGGAGAGTCCCTCAAAGCCCTTTCGTGAAACCCAGGTTGAGACCTCTCCTACCATTTTAGATCTCTTGGGAAAAAGGACAGAAATTGGGAAAGCACCTTTTCACTTGTTCTTTAGTTTGAGCAAACCACAGACGTTTTGAAATGGAAAGTGTGTGTGTGTGTGTGTGTGTGTTTAATAATGTACCTTCTAAGTCTGGGATAGAAACAGACATGAGTATGACTAAAATGATTTTAGAGCTTAAGAAAAGCCCCTTATTGCTAGAGGATATTTCAGTAAACATGCTTGACGGAACAGGATTTAAGAGGCTGCAATGCACATGGAGAAAAGAATACAGAAGAAAAGTTGACATCCACTGTGGGTTCTTCTTTACACATGTCCCTGCTTTTCCCACCTATGTGGTTTTCCCTGGTCCTTTTTTCTTGGACACTCAGCTTTCCATGCTTCACCTGTTGGACTCCTTTCCTTCTTTCCTAGGACTCTACCCCCTTTCCTCTGCCTTCCCCCAGTGGGTTGCTCTTCCTGCTTCCATGAGTGAGAGAAGTAGAGTCTGGAGGGGAAAGGAAGTTGTAAAGGAAAATATGAGTGGCAATATTGTCAGGCACATTTTACATTTATGCTTTAGTTGCGGGGAACTGGTGAAGGTTTCTAATCAGGTGAGGGACATGATTCCAACTGGGCTTTGGAGGGTTGGAAAGGAGATGATGTGAATAGACATCCTTGCTAGAGTGGAGGCTTCGTGAGGGTGGGCACTATGTATCCATGGAGCTCAGCTCAGTGCTTGGGCACAGAGGAAGGTCTCAAAAGAAATGTGGTGAGTTGAAAGAATAGCCAGACTTTTATATATACCAATTTTTTTTTCACTTTTTAAAAGTAATCTCTACACCCAATGTGGAGCTCGAACTCACAGCCCTGAGATCAAGAGTCAGATAGATGCTCTACTGACTGAGCCAGCCAGGCACTCCTAACCTAGGTTTTTAGAGCAGTGCTTGGAGAACTATTTGTGGTGAAAGATTTTTTTTTTTTTTAACGTTTATTTATCTATTTTGAGAGGGAGAGAGAGAGGCAGACAGAGAGGGAGAATGAGAATCCAATCAGGCTCTGCACTCTCAGCACCAAGCCCGACACGGGGCTCCATTCCATGAAACGAGAGATCATGACCTGAGCAGAGATCAAAAGTTGGATGCCCAACTGATTGAATCCCCCAGGCACCTTGTGGTGAAAGACTTTTAAGAATGTTCACTATCTGGGGCACCTGGGTGGCTCAGTTGGTTAAGCATCCGACTTCGGCTCAGGTCGTGATCTCACGGTTTGTGAATTCAAGCCCCAAGTTGGGCTCTGTGCTGACAGCTCAGAGCCTGGAACCTTCTTCGGATTCTGTGTTTCCCTCTCTCTCTGCCCCTCCCCTGCTCGCACTCTGTCTGTCTCTCTCAAAATAAATAAACATTAAAAGAATGTTCACTGTCTCAGACTGCTTTTATAAAATGAAATAAATAATAGAAAAATGAAGTTTAAAATAAGCTTATAAAACCACAAGCCTTCATTTTTCATTAGTAGGTTCAACAGATTAAAATTAACTATCAGATGCTCTAATACACACTCTCACTCTCAGTTCTCATTTCATTACACAGCAACAGTTGTAGACTGGGTCTTGGACCATCCTTTGAGTAGCTCAACTTTAGAGGAATGCTGGAGGGTGTGTGTGTGTGTGTGTGTGTGTGTGTGTGTGTGTGTGTGTGTGTGTGTTTTGTATGTGTATTTGTGGAGGGGAAGAGGTGTGTGTGTGTGTGTGTGTGTGTGTGTGTGTGTGTGTGTGTGTTTTGTATGTGTATTTGTGGAGGGGAAGAGGAACACTGTAGTTGCAAAGTACCTAATGGCCAAGTGTGTACATGGTTCAGAAGAGACTTTATTTTTTTAATTTTTAAAAAACGTTTATTTTAAAAATTTTATTTTTTTAAGTTTATTTATTTATTTCTGTGTGTGTGAGAGAGAGAGAACACAAGTGGCAGAAGGGCAGAGGGAGAGGGAGATACGGAATCTCAAGCAGGCTCCAGGCTGAGCTGTCAGCACAGAGCCTGATGTGGGCTGGAACCCACGGACTGTGAGGTCGTGACCTGAGCCGAAGTTGGACGCTCAACCGACTGAGTCACCCGGGCACCCCTAAATGTTTTTTAAAAAAAATTTTTTTGTTTTACATTTTTATTTATTTTTGAGAGACAGACACAGCACAAGTAATCAGGCTCCATGAGCTGTCAGCACAGAGCCTGATGTGGGCCTCGAACTCACAAACTGTGAGATCATTACCTGAGCCCAAGTCAGACGCTTAACCGACTGAGCCACCCAGGTGCCCCGAAATGTTTGTTTTTAATTATATTTGAGAGAGAGAAAAAAGAATGCGTGGGGGAGGGGCAGAGAGTGAGGGAGACAAGAGGATCTGAAGTGGGCTCTGCCCTAATAGAGAGCTCAATGCAATGTGGGGCTGGAACTCACAGACTGTTAGATCATGGCCTGAGCCAAAGTCAGGTCCTTAACTGCCTGAGCCACTCAGGTGCCCCAAAACTGTTTATTTTGAACTGTGCCCCTCCACCCCAAGCAGTTTTGAATTCGTTTTTGTAGAGTATTCCTAGTGGAGGAACTCACTAGAAAGGCAGAAAAAATATGCCACTAGACACTTGCTTTGGGTTTTGAATGTGCTTTTGTCTTAAAACAAAACTGATAAAGAGCTTATAATTGTAGTCATTGATAGATTTTATTTACAAGAAGTATTGACCTGTTCATTTATTAGATTGCTGGATCATTACTTCTGGAGGATGTATTTGATCACAATATTGTGAAATATGGAAGCACTTTGGTTAGGATTTAATATGATTTCAATACAAAGGGCAATATTTCTCCATGACTATTTCTCACTCTAAAATACTGCTGCTGAACTTCATAAAATTGACAAATTTACTGTAGCATAAGTATATTCTTATTTCTTTATGTCTGAATATATCTGTAAGCCCAGAGAAATTCTGAAAATTTGTTCTCATATTTGTTTGAAATTGGAAATCACAATAGCATTTTACTGTAATCTATGTGTTTTTACAAGGAACTTTGTAATGAATGACTGACCTTGAAAGTTCTCAGAATTCATAAGGAATAGGAGGAGAGTAGGAACCTGGGCCCCAGCTGCAGCAAATTACAACCTAACTGAATATTGGTTGTATTCTAGACTGTAGTCAAAAATAAATAAGAACTTCAGCGTTCATAACTCAGAGATTTTAATACTTTCATATGTGAAGGTAAACTAAGTACTGCTGAGAAGATCAACTATTACAGATTCATAGACTTAAACAGGGCTGGAGAATGCTTTTCCAGGTCTTCTGCTCCATTCTGTCTGACGGCTGCCCGAACCTACAGGGCTTCACCATCATGAAACATGGGGGTGTTCTGGAGAGGGCTGGATGATTTTACTTTTAGCCTCTGCTTCTGGGAGTGGGATATGTTTTGCTGTCTTAAGTAAGTTACGTTGTGGCTCTGAAAATTTGGGGGATTAGTTTCTCAGGGCTAAGCAGATTTAAGCATCTGGCTTTAGTCATTAAAGGGGTGTGATCACTTTAGATTAATTGATACTAGTAAGTTATTTAATTTTGACATTTCAGTTTAACTTGGAACCTTTGCAAATGCTGCACATCCTCATTTGAATTTTTTCAGCTCTCTGATTATCCTGCAGTTGTGGTTGGCACAGTGTAAATGAGATTGATCTTGTAATTGTGTTGTATTTAGTTTTGTTTTGTAAACTATTTGAGTCTATTCTTCGGTACAGATAACTTTTATTTTTCTTCTCTCTTAGACTGCGACGGGCAACGTGGAAGCAAAAGTAGTGTGCTTTTATAGACGGCGAGATATTTCCAACACGCTTATAATGCTTGCAGACAAGCATGCTAGTAAGTTAATTGTCTTGTTTTAATTAAAAAATGTTTGAAGTTTTTTGTTTTCCATGATAGGAGGAAAAATACTTTTTGTTACCTGTACTTTTTTGCCTTTCCATTTGTCTTCCTCTTAGTTTAGGTGGGAGTAATTTTTTCAGTGGTACTTGGTTTTAGTATATATTTTCTTTCCTTTTTTTTTTTTTTTTTTAACGTTTATTTATTTTTGAGACAGAGAGAGACAGAGCATGAACGGGGGAGGGTCAGAGAGAGGGAGACACAGAATCCGAAGTAGGCTCCAGGCTCTGAGCTGTCAGCACAGAGCCTGATGCAGGGCTCAGAGCTCACAAGCCGTTGAGATCATGACCTGAGCTGAAGTCAGACGCTCAACCAGCTGAGCCACCCAGGCACCCCTACCCCTTTAATTTTTTAAAACAATAAACACAATGATAAAAAAAAAGTGGCTTAAATTTTAAGAAAGAAGACATGTGAAACATAAGTATAGTACTTTATTTTTAAGTTTATTTATTTATTTTGAGAGAGAGAGACAGCATGCGGGAGGGGCAGAGAGAAGGAGAGTGAGAATCTCAAGCAGGCTCTGCACTGTCAGCGCGGGCTCAAACTCAAGGAACTGTGAGATCATGACCTGAGCCAAAACCAGGAGTCGGACGTTTAACCGACTGAGGCACCCAGGCGCCCCAGTACAATACTTAATTTTGAAAGTAATTTTTGCCCTACAAAATATATGAGACTAGGACCATATGTCTGTGTGTTTTTCAGTTTGACACTGTGATCTGTAATACTCTGGTCTTGGGGATCCTGAAGCTTTTGGAGTGTTGCGGTAATGGGGTAGGAGAGGCTATTGTATACACAGGTTTATTCTGTGCCTGTGTGATAATTATTTACCCACTGTGTTGCTGGTTTAACCTGGAAGATTGATTGTCTCATAAGTTAAATTCCTACTATATTTTCTGCTGTAGTTCATAGTGTTTTTAGATTTCTGTTTATTGTATAAAAAGTGTTTATTATGATATGAGTTGTTCTATAATTACAAATTATATTTTGACAGATTCAGGGCATTCCTGTTTGTCCTTCCTGTATGAGACCAAAGTACTACTTTTTATTATTTTTTAAAATGCTTATTTATTTTGAGAGAGAGAGAATAAGCAGGGGAGGGGCAGAGAGGGTGGGAGAGATAGAGTCCTAAGCAGGCTATTTGTTGTCAGTATAGAGTCTGACTCAGGGCTCGATCTTACCAACTGCAAGATCATGACCTGAGTCAAAACCAAGAGTCGGGCATTTAAATGAGTGAGACACCCAGGCGCCCTGTCTGCTGACTGTTCTCAGCATGGCCACATTTTGTGCTATTTTAGGCATGTAGATGTAGAAAATCAGAATTGAATAGGCCCTTGGTATTGACCCTTAGAAATCAAATTTAAGAGATTTAGAAAAAAAAGAAAAAGAGATTTAGAGAGGGGGCGCCTGGGTGGCTCAGCAGGTTAAGCGTCCAGCTTTGGCTCAGGTCATGATCTCACGGTTTGTGAGTTCAAGCCCCACATCGGGCTTTCTCCACTCTCAGTGCAGAACCTGTTTTGCATCCTCTGTTTTCCTCTCTCTCTGCCCCTCCTTCCTCTTCCCCCTCAACAATAAGTAAACATAAAAAAAAAAAAAATGTCAGTTGGTTTTTCTTTGTCTTTTTTTAAATGTCTTACTTATTTTTGAGAGAGAACGTGAGCTGGGGAGGGGGAAAGAGACAGAGGATCAGAAGTAGGCTCTGCACTGACAGCAGTGAGCCCGATGTGGGGCTCAAACTGCCCAACTGTGAGATCATGACCTAAGCCAAAGTCATCTACTCAACCGACTAAGCCACCCAGGTGCTCCTCAGTTGATTTTTCTACCTTCTGAGCAATTTGTAGATCATTGGGTGGATTACTTCTATCTACATTTGCTTGTTTCTTCTATTATCTATTGAGTTTATTCTCAGAGGTAGCTATATGCTTAGGTATGGTGGAGTCAGAAGTATCTTGTATTTCTGTTGTTATTGACCAAAATTTCAGGTGGGGAGAATAAAACTGCTTGAATAGTTCTTGCTGTATAAAGAGGTTTTATAGGAGGATTAATGGAGAGAGTATCATGTATTTGAAAGATTTCAAAATTGGGCTTAAATTTCCTGAGCCTCAGTTTCTCCGTTTAAAAAAACTTTTCCATTTTCGACTCCTTTAAAACTTTTTATTACAGAAAATTTCAAATATACACAAGTACAGAGAAGTGTGTAATCCACCTGATGTTTCCATTACTTTGCTTTAACAGTTATCAATCAATGACCAATTAATTCATCTGTACCCCTACTTGCCCCTTATTTTGAAGCTCATCAGAGAAATCTTACCATTTCATCTGTAAATACTTCAGTATGTATTTCTAAAAGATATGGCCTCATTCAAACTTACAGAAAGTACCAAGAACATAAAAGGAACTCCCATATGGCCTCTACCCAGATTCAGCAATTAACATTTTGCCCTATTGACTTTATTATTCTTATTATATGTATAAACTGAATCATTTGAGAGTAAGTTGGAGACATCCGTGTGTTTTTCCTAAATGCAAGGAAATTATTTTACATAACCACAGTATAATAAACAATTCAGGAAAGCTAATATTCACACAAAACCATTATTCATAGTCCTTAATCAAATTTTATGTACTAACGGTGTTCTTTATAGCTGTGTATGTTTTTTCTTAGTTTATTTATATTTATTTATAAATGTTATTTATTTATTTTGAGAGAGAGAGCACAAGTGGGGAAGGGGCAGAGAGAGAGAGAGAATCCCAAGCAGGCTCTGCCCCACCAGTGGAGAGCCCGATGTGGGGCTTGAACTCATGAACCATGAGATCATTATCTGACCCGCAGTTGGACATTTAATCGACTGAGCCACCCAGGTGCCCTTTATTTACTTATTTTATTTTATTATTTTTTTTTAATTTTTTTTTTTATTTTATTTAAAAAAAAAAATTTTTTTTTTCCAACGTTTATTTATTTTTGGGCAGAGAGAGACAGAGCATGAATGGGGGAGGGGCAGAGAGAGAGGGAGACACAGAGTCGGAAACAGGCTCCAGGCTCTGAGCCATCAGCCCAGAGCCTGACGCGGGGCTCGAACTCCCGGACCGCGAGATCGTGACCTGGCTGAAGTTGGACGCTTAACCGACTACGCCACCCAGGCGCCCCTATTTACTTATTTTAAATGTTTATTTATTTATTTTGAGAGAAAATGTGTGCCTAAGCAGGGGAGGAGCAGAGAGAGAATCCCAGGCAGGCTCTGCACTGTCATCGTGGAGCCCACAGACTGTGAGATCATGACCTGAGCTGAAAGCAAGAGTCCGACGCTTAACCAGCTGAGCCACCCAGGTGTCCCTATTTTTCTTAGTTTAGAATAAAACCCAGACTCACACATTGTATTTTGTTGTCCTGTCTCCTTGATATGGAGCTAGTTCCTCAGTCTTTTTTGTTGTGTTTTTTGACCTTAACATTTTTCAAGAAAACAGGCCCGTTATTTTGTAGAACATGGCTCAATTTGTGTTTGTCTAATGTTTCCTCATGATTAGATTTAGGGTATTTTCTTGTTTTTGCAGGCTATGTAATTTTTGTAGGGATGCCATGGAAGTCTTACTGTATCCCTCTCCATGCCTTATATTAGGAGACACATAATTGGGTTTGTCCTAATATTGATTGTGTTTGGTTTGATGACTTGGTCAAGGTGGTGTCCCTTTGTATTTAGTAAGTTATTTGGGGGGAGATTATTAGCAACTATGTGAATACCTTGTTCTTAATCTTTAGCCTACTCATTTTAGCATTCTTTGATCATTTGGGATTCTGTAAACATGCTCATGAAATATCTAGTTAGTTTTCACATTTTTCTTCTATAATTTCTTTTCTTCAGTATTTAAAAAAACATTTTTTTTAAAATGTTTATTTGTTTTTGAGAGAGAGAGAGACAGACAGAGCATGAGCAGGGGAGGGGCAGAGAGAGAGGGAGACACAGAATCTGAAGCAGGCTCCAGGCTCCAAGCTGTCAGCACAGAGCACGAAGCGGGGCTCGAACTCAGGAACTGTGAGATCCATGACCTGAGCCAAAGTCAGAAGCTTAACCCACTGAGCTCCACAGGGGCCCCTCTTCATTCATTATTTTAAATTGATACATAATTCACATAGCATAAAATCTGTTCTTTTGAAGTGAGCAATTGAGTGGCTTTTAGTATATTCACAAAGCTGAAACTATTACTGCTGTCTAATTTCAGAATGTTTTCATCATCCCCAAAGGAAATCAGTTACTTCCCCTTCGCCCTTCAGCCTCTGGCAGCCATTGATCCACTTTCTATCTCTATAGATTGGCCTTTTCTGGACATTTCCTTTGATGGAATCATATAATATGTGTGTGGGTAGGTGTTTTTTGTTGTTGTTGTTGTTGTTGTTGTTTTTTAGTAAGCTCTACACTCTACCAGGGGTTTGAACTCAGGACCTCAAGATCAAGAACCTTCAGGTGCCTCTAATAATGTGTCTTCTTGTCTGGCTTTTTAAAATTTAGCATAATGTTTTCAAGTTTTTTCCATGTTATTGCCTGAATTCCTATCTATTCCTTCCTTCTTTCCTTCCTTCCTTCCTTCCTTCCTTCCTTCCTTCCTTCCTTCCTTCCTTCCTTTTTTCCTTGAGAGTGCAAGCAGGGGAGGGGCAGAGAGGGGCACAGAGATTCCAAAGCAGGCTCAGCTCTGATAGCTGACAGCAGTGAATCCGATGTGGGACTTGAACTCAGGAACCACAAGATCATGACCTGGGCTGAAGTCAGATGCTCAACCAACTGAGCCACCCAGGTGCCCCTATAAATATTTATTTTTGAGAGAGAGACAGAGAGAGAACACATGAACACTTGAGCTTGAGTGGGAGAGGGGCAGAGACAGAGGGAGACAGAGGATCCAAAGTGGGATCCATGAAGTCATGAAATCATGACCTGAACTGAAGTTGGATGCTTAACTGGCTGAGCCACCCAGGCAACCCCCTTTTTTTCTTTTTCTTTTTTTTTTTTTTTTTATAGCTGAATGGTATTTCATTGGGTGGATATACATTTTGTTTACTCTTCAGTGGAAGGACAGTTTGGATTGTTTCACTTTCTGGTTATTTTGAATAATGCTGTTGTGAACATTCATATACAAATTTTTGTGTAGATATTCATTCATATATTTTCCCTCTATCCCTCATCGTTCTGTTGAAGATAGCAGGTTGTTCACCTACACAGGAATTTCCTCTGGTCTGGAGTTTGTTTATTGCATCTCTGTTGTGTCCTTTACCACATTTTTTCTGTAGACAGATGGTTAGGTCCAGATTCTAGAGGATCTAAATCCACATGGTTATTTTGGAGGGGAAATGGGGTAAGGGATGCCAGATTACTTCATGAGGTAGTATTTGTGTACTTCTCGCATGATGTCCATAATGTATTGTTTCCTGTGTCTCATTTTTTTTAACACTTTACTTTGAAATAACTTTTACAGAAAAATTATTAAAAACATTACCAAGAAATCCCATATATTCTCCACCCAGATTCCCAAAATGTTAACATTTTACTCTTTGCTCTATTATATCTATATACGTACTAGTTTTTTTGAGCCATTTAAGTTGAAGACATATTTCCCCTAATTCCGAAAGATACTTCAGTGTATATCTTTTAAAAACAAGCAGATTTTCTTACCTAACCAAGCATGATAATACTCTAATCTGTAGACTTAGGTTTTGCAAAATTTCCTACTAATGCCTTTTAAAGCAAAAAATAAAAATAGAATTTTTTTTTAAAGAATTATTTTTTTGTAATTTCTTCAACTAGCATGGGGCTTGAATTCAGAACTCTGAGACCAGGAGTCACATGCTGTATTGACTGAGCCTATCAGGCTCAGAATTTTTAAGGTATCTTTTTGTAATGTTATTAATCATTGATTGATGATTGCCTAGATTAATTCATTAAAGTTGTGAAAATTATGCTTTCTATCATAATTCTCTCATCCCCTCATTTTTATTTATTTATTTGTTTGTTTATTTATAATTTATTTTGAGAAAGAGTACAGAGAGAGACAGGATCCCAAGCAGGCTCCATGCTGTCAGCGCAGAGCCTGATGTAGGGCTTGATCCCACAAACCATGAGATCATGACCTGAGCCAAAATCAAGAGTTGGATGCTTAACTGACTGAGCTACCCAGGTGCCCCTTATCCCGTAATTTATTGGCATAGACTATTTCTGTGAAGAGAATTTTCCCTGTGTCAGCTATCATGTTAATCTTCAGGTTCAGATCTTCTAGGAAAGACAGGTTGAATTAAAGTCTTGATGTGCTTTTTCCTTTTTTCAGTTATTACCAGTTTTCAAAAATAATGAGGTGATTCCTGGTATCCTGCAAAGAGAATGGTTCTTGGATCATTTTGAAATGATCTTTGTAGTCTTTGTTATGTTACTTGCTTTTTTGATATGACAAGATGTTCCAGGCTCATCTTCTAAATTTCTTGCCCCAGACCTCATCTCTGGAGCCCTGGTTCCTTTCACTGGGAAATGGTCTTAGTGACCATAGTCTGAGCATTAAGGGAGAGACTCTTTGAGAGAGGGCGGTGCTATATCTAGATGACCATGTACTTTTAACAGATTGGATATTTGATGATAGTATATTTATAAGGATGAAAAGAAGTCAGACTATAGTCTTATTACCAATTCTTTCCTAAGGTAATTTCACTAAAAGCCAGAGTACATACTTTAAAAAGCATTTCTATTAGAAAAGGAATTTTGTTTTAAAAAAATAGTTTCAGATGGACACGGTTCTTAGGACTGTTGGAATTTTCAAATATGAAATTCATTGGTATTCTTGATAACTTTTTTATATTTTATATAGCTTTATATTCGTTATAGTTTTAGATTTTTTTTTTGATGTATTGTATACTTCTTTTTTAAAGTGTTAGTTTTTTTTTTTTTAATGTTTTATTTATTTTTGAGAGAGAGAGCATGAGCAGGAGAGGGCCAGAGAGAGAGGGGGACCGAGGATCTGAAGCAGGTTTTGTGCTGACAGCAGTGAACCCGAGGTGGGGCTCAGCTCACAAACCTTGAGATCATGACCTGAGCTGAAGTCAGACGTTCAACCCACTGAGCCACCCCAGTGCCCCAACATATCGTATACTTTTATATTGTGATTCCTAAAATGCAAAGCTTTAGAAAGTTAAATTTTATGTCACCTTTCTTTTTATTTAAACTGTTTGGCAGAAGGTAAAGTGTTTACTGTACTTACCGCTCTGCTCTCTTCCTTCCTTAGAATTTTCTTCCCAGCTTTTCCATTGTTATGTCACTTACTGTGGGCTGAAGTTGGGACACAGGGAAGTGAGTGAAAATAGTTATTTTCTGATGAATGCTCATTCTGTTTACTCCTGTGTTTCCACTACAATAAGCATACACTTGGAGCTCTGTGAAGGCAGAAAAGGAAAGAAGATGGGAATTTATATTTATTCGAACTCAAAATTGTAAAACCAGGATTAGCTCTTGGAGAGAACTGGAAAGAGGCTGATCCTACCTACCTTAAGTCATGTTCATATTGTTACCATGTTGTTAATAATTCTTGGCATTTTTGTGTTACTGTTTTGAGTAGAATCAGAAAGTAGTGTTGACATTCTTTTTCTTTTTTTTGACATTCTTTTTTTTCTTTTAGGTTTATTACTATTATTTCTTTTAGTAATCTCTATATCCACTGTGGGGTTTGAACTGTGACCCTGAGACCAAGAGTCACATATTCTTCCGACTGAGCCAGCCAGGTGCCCCTTGACATTATTCTTAAAATTTTAAATAATGAGACATTTCAGGATGTGTTAATCTTATTAATCGATAAGGTTATAGATTTGTTACAGGTAAAAGGTGACGTGACTTCTATACCCAGTTCTTATCTCATCCCGGTCTGAGTCATGTTCTCATAAAACGTTTTGGTGTCAAAGGGCGTATTGGGAACTTAATTTTTTTTAAAGATTCACGTAATACATGATTTATAATTATTAAAAAGATATAGAATGTTTATTATATTTTATAGGTATTTTGGACTTAAGTAGGATTTTACAAAAAGAATTGCACCTCTTTTTAAAAGATTTGTAACCAGTAATCACAACTGATGGTTAAAATACTGAAACCGATTGTTTTGAATATATCTGCATTGTCCTTTCCAGCTTTCTTTCCTGGTCTTAGCACACAGTTTGTACCTTCTGAGTGCTCAATATTAAGTTCTTTACTGTTGGGAACCTGGTCTTGATCATTTTTTGAGGCTTCATGTGTCTTATTCATTACATTTGTTGATACAATTATTTGTGGCTTTAAACTCAGCAGCGAGGGGAATAGATCTGAACAGCCAGACTATCAGTCATTTTGTTTTAGCATCTTGGTTGGCTGAAAAGAATCTGTGAGGGTTTTCAAATGTGGTCCCCAAATTCTTTGACATTCCTTCCATTGTTAGATGGGGTCTCTGTCATTGTGTGGTGTGACAGTGTGGTGGAAGTAATGCTATGTGACTCCCAAGGCTAAGTTAAGTCATAAAAGGCCGTGCAGCTTCTGCCTGGTTCCCTTGGAATGTTTGCTCTCAGGATACTCCTGTTGGGAAGTCAGCCACCATACTGTGAGAAGGCCAAGCCACATGGAGAGGCTATGGATAGATGCCATGGTTGACAGCCCTAGCTGAGAGCCCAGGTGGTAGACATGTGGCTGAAGGAGCCAGTTGATCTGGCCTCACCCGTTTGAGTTCCTGTCCAGGCCCTGGTCATTGTGAAGCAAAAGCAAGACTGTTGTGCTGTGTCCGAATTCCTTACCCACTGAACTTGTGCGCAAAATATAATAGTCGTTGTCTTGTGCCATCAAGTTTTAGGGTGATTCGTAACTCCGCAGTAGTTAACTGGAACAGGATCATAATAGATTTTCTTTTTTTGTGTAATTTCGATGACAGTTTAAGGTCAATATCAAAGTTTATGACTGTTTACTAAAAATATTTAATGAACTATTAGTTTTCTTTAAGTAAACCTTGTTTTCTTTTGATACATTGACTTACACTGAATATTTTCCTCTTACTTAATTTTTGGCCACAGTGAGCACAAGTCGGGAAAAATACCCTCTTTATTATTCTGACGTGAAATCCATCGATAGTATAACTTATAATGTAAACAACAAAACCAACAATATTATGTGCTAACTGATATATAAAGTAAAAAACGTAAAATAATAGACTATAATAATGGAATATGTAATGTAATAAGATCATACATACTGTATTTCAGTCTGTGTAAATAGTGGGGCATGACTATAGTGGAAGACCGTGGAATTACGAAATGTCTGCATGCATGCATGGTATTGCTAGCAATGCAGCAGTTATAGATTAGACTGAAATGTTATATTAGGAACTCTGGAGACTTTTCTGAATGGTGCTCTTGGTAAGTTCTGAACACCACAAAATCGTCTCTGTTTTTATATGATGACTGCATTCCTGGAAAATCCAGTTATATTAAAACCGCATCCAAAATACTTCTTTCTCATCCATAAAATGGAGTTCACCCTAGTTTCCAGTAACAGAGTCATGTCTTTCGCCTGTATAAACGTTCAGAGGGACATTGAAAGTAGTGTGAATCAGTGCTCTGGTACTGGACTGCCTTTTGCTATATACTGCGTATCTATCAGGTGTCTAACCTTGTTGTAATAGTTTCAGATGTACAACATAGTGATTTGACAGTTCTATTATATAGCATCATGCTATGCTTTCCTTGATAAGTGTGGCTCCCATCTGTCACCATACAACACTGTTACAGTATTACTGACTATATGCCCTATGCTGTACTTTTCAGCCTCATGGCTTTTTAATTTTATAACTGGAGAATTGTACCTCTTAATCCCCTTCACCTATTTTGCCCTTCTTCCCCTACTGGCAACCCACCAGTTCTTGGCATTTATGAGTTTGTTTTTTTGTTTGTTCATTTATTTGTTTTGTTTTTTAGATTCCACATATGAGTGAAATCGTATGGTATTTATCTCTCACTCAGTATTATACCCTGTAGGGGTTGTGAGTTCAGGCCTCATGATGGGCATAGAGCTTACTTAAAAAAAATACTTAATGGGGCGCCTGGGTGGCTCAGTCGGTTAAGCGTCTGACTTGGGCTCAGGTCACGATCTCACTGTCCGTGAGTTCGAGCCCCACGTCGGGCTCTGTGCTGACTGCTCAGAACCTGGATCCTGTTTCAGATTCTGTGTCTCCCTCTCTCTCTGACCCTCCCCCATTCATGCTCTGTCTCTCCCTGTCTCAAAAATAAACAAAAAAACGTTAAAAAAAATTTTTTTTAAAAAAATACTTAATTTTTCCTTAATTCCCAAAAATTAGAGATTAAAGTTTCAAGTAATAAAAAAGTTAAAATTATTTATACTATGCTAAGATTGATACTGCCTTGACCTGGAATTTAAGGGAGAATTTGGGAATACCTAGCAAAATTAAAACTCAGTATTTCCATTACTGGATACTAATCATAGGCAAGTACTCAAGGAAATGTGCCTTTGTAATAGCAAAAAGTGAGAGATACCTAAGTGTCCAGCAATAGGGTACTAAACTAAACAAACTTTGTTTACTGCACATATTCTGGAATCCCTTCAGCCATTCAAATGAAAACACACTTACACATGTCAACATAGACAGATGGCACAATATATAGTTGAACTAATAATGATATGAATATGTAAGTTTTAACCCCAGGTTTGAAACAATTTGTGAAAAAGCGAAGTTTATAGATATTCATGTGTGAATTTCTGCATACATATATATTTATGTGTATAAGTGTTGATCCTACGTAACACATACAGTTATAAATGAAGAATCAGAATAAGAACATGTTTTGGGGAAGTTAAAAATGCCTGTTGAAATAAAAAAATGACTAGAAGGACTGAATGATAAAGACACTGATGGATTTAAATAATGAGAATAAATGAAAGGGGGCACCTGAGCAGCTTAGTCTGTTGAGCATCCGACTCTTGAGGTCCGTCAGGTTATGATCTCACGGTTTCTGGGATTGAGCCCCACGTCAGTCTCCGTGCTGATAGCACAGAGCCTGCTTGGGGTTCTCTCTCTTCTCTCTCTCCTCTCTCTCTGCCCCTCTTCTTGCATGCACACACTCTCTCTCTCTTTCTACATAAATAATAAACATTAAAAATCAAAATAAATGAAAGGAAAGAAAATAAATGAAAAGGAGAAATTATTAAAAAGAATTACATTTCCCCAGAATTAAAGGACAATCTTTAGATTGAATGAAAAAAAAAAAGTTGCAGATACTTCATTTCAGAACACCAAAGAAAAACTGAGGATCCTGTAAAGTTTAAGAAGTTAAAAAAAGGTGCCCAACCTTCGTTGCCAAACGACCAATCTTTTGATTTTGGCTCAGGTCATGATCTCGTGGTTTGGGAGATCAAGTCCCACGTTGGGCTCTGCTCTCACAGTACAGAACCTGCTTGGGATTCTTTCTCTCTCTCTGCCCCTTTCCTACACTTGCGCATATGTGTGCATGCACTTTCAAAATAAATATTAAAAAAAAGAAAGTTACCAATAAAAGAATGAGGATTATATTTCTTAGTAGAAGAGCAAATTATTTAAAGTTGAGAATTCAGGGGCGCCTGGGTGGCGCCGTCGGTTAAGTGTCCGACTTCAGCCAGGTCACGATCTCGCGGTCCGTGAGTTCGAGCCCCGCGTCAGGCTCTGGGCTGATGGCTCAGAGCCTGGAGCCTGTTTCAGATTCTGTGTCTCCCTCTCTCTCTGCCCCTTCCCCCGTTCATGCTCTGTCTCTCTCTGTCCCAAAAATAAATAAAAAACGTTGAAAAAAAATTTTTAAAGTTGAGAATTCAATAACAGTATGAGTGATCCAATAAAGGTATTTTTTAGTATACAAATATCTAATTTAGGAACAAAAGTTTATATTTATCAGATCATTAGACACAGAGCAGTGGGGTGCAGCCGCATGGGTGGCTCAGTCAGTTGAGTCTTGATTCTTGGTTTTGGCTCAGGTCACGATCTCATGGTTCATTAGTTTGAGCCCCACATCAAGCTTTGCACTGACAATGTGGAGCCTGCTTGGGATTCTCTCTCTCCCTCTCTCTCATCCCCTCCCCTGCTTGCACACTCTCTCTCAAGATAAATAAACATTAAAAAAGAGAAAAAAAACAGGAGGAGGGGGCGCCTGGGTGGTTCAGTCGTTGGGCATCTGACTCTTGATTTCAGCTCAGGTCATGATCTCACAGCTTGTGAGTTTGAGCACCACATCTGGCTCCACGCTGACAGTGTGGAGCTTGCTTGGCAGTCTGTGTCTCCCCACCCCTGTCTCTGCCCCCTCTCTCTCTGTCCCCCTGCTTGCATGCTCGCTCTCTCAAAATAAATAAGTATACTTTAAAAGCATAAACAGAGTAGGGAAATACAAGTCTTTTCTGAGGGAAGGGGAAGATAATAGGTATTCGGTTATATTTCTTTTTTTAAAGTTTATTTTTAATTTTTCTATGTTTATTTTGGGGGGGGGGTGTGGGTGGGGGAGGGGGAGACACAGAATCCGAAGAGGGAGATGAAGGGAGACACAGAATCCAAAGCAGGCTCCAGGCTCATCTGTCACCACAGAGCCTGATTTGGGGCTTGAACTCACAGACTGTGTGAGATCCTGACCTGAGCTGAAGTCAGATGCTTAACCCACTGAGCCACCCAAGCATCCCTAAGTTTAGTTATTTTGAGAGAAAGAGAAAGTGTGCATGCGTGCACAAGTTGGGGAGGGGCAGAGAGAGAGAGAGAGGGAGAGAGGATCCCTACTGTCAGTGCAGACCCCGATGTGGGGCTCAAACTCAAAGAACTGCAAGATCATGACCTGAGCTGAAGTCCGAATGCTTAACTGACTGAGCCGTCCAGTTGCCCCTGTTTCTGTTTCTTTTTCTTTCTTTCTTTTCTTTAATGTTTGTTTGTTTGTTTGTTTGTTTAAATGTTTATTTATTTTTGAGAGAGAGAGCATGAGCGGGTTAGGAGCAGAGAGAGAGGGAGACACAGAATCCAAAGCAGGCTCCAGGCTCTGAGCCATCAGCACAGAGCCCAACGCGGGGCTCTAACTCACAAACCATGAGATCATGACCCGAGCCGAAGTTGGATGCCTAACCAACTGAGCCACCCAGGCGCCCCTTTAATGTTTATTTTTGAGAGAGAGATGAGAGGGAGCACACCAGGAGCAGGGGAGGAGCAGAGAGAGGGGCAGACACAGAATCCAAAGCAGGCTCCACGCTGTCAGTGCAAAGCCCAACATGGGACTTGAACCCATGAGCCAAGACACAAGATCATGACATGAGCCAAAGTCAGACGCTCAACCAACCAACTGAGCCACCTAGGTGCCCCTCAGTTATGTTGAATAATAGATTACTATATTCACTATATCTTGATTTAAGGATAACCAATGGAAAAATACATTGATTTTACTTCACTTGTGTTACTAAATTAATAGATGAATTTAAAATGGTCCCAAATAGACCCCAACTCAAGAGAAGATGGATAAAGAACAATAAGGTAAATAAATACAAGATGGCCAAAATGAGGCCACACATATCAAATGACAAAAAATGTGAGTGGGATAAATTCTCCTGTTAAAAGACAGACTGTTATTCATAACATTCATCTATAAATGAGGCCCAAAGAAAACCTTTTAACAAATACCAAAAATAGGAATGCACAAGTAACATTCTGTCTACAAGGCAATGAAGTAAACAACAATAAAAGGATAACAAGCCATGTGAGTGTCCAATTTAGAAATTTAAAAAACATGCTTATAGCCAACTTTTGTGCTAAAGGAGAAATAAAATCTTCAGTAGCAAGTGATTCCAAGATGAATGACAGTGAAAGCACTGTATCTTAAAAATCTGTAGGATGAGGCCAGAGTGACACTCCAAAGAAAATTTAAAGACTTCAGGGGTGCCTGGGTGACTCACTTGGTTAACGGTCTGACCCTGATTCTGGCATTGGTCATGATTCCATGGTTTGTGGGATCGAGCCCTGCTTCCAGCTCTGCGCTGGCAGTATGGAGCCTGCTTGGGATTTTATCTCTCTCTCTCTCTCTCTCTCTCTCTCTCTCTCTGTCTCTCCCCATCCCTCTCTCCCTCCTCTGCTCACTCTCTTTCTCAAAATCAATAAATTGAAAGAAAGAAAGAAAGAAAGAAGGAAGGAAGGAAGGAAGAAGGAAGGAAGGAAGAAGGAAGAAGAAGAAAGAAAGAAAGAAAAAGAAAGAAAGAATTTGAAGACTGAAAGCACACCTTGAAAAAAATGACTGGAAGTAATTATTAAAGCCAGGCATTGAGATAGAAGAGAAAAAGAAAATAAATCCAAAAGAGGGAAGGAATTATTAAATATAAAAGCAACAATTAATGAAACGGGGAAATGTAGAAGTTGTAAATTCAGTAGCTTGTTCTTGAAAATAGTATTCAATGTTGTAAATGTTTAAATTTCTCCCAAATATATCTATAAGACTGATGAAATTCCAGTCAAAATCCTAATAGAACTTTATATGGACCTTGGCAAAGGGATGCCATCATACACTGGGAAGAAAACAAGGAATGGAGAGGGAAAAAGTCGGATTTGTTCGTTTTCTTTCGTGTTTTCTAGTAAATCCTTTTTTAAAAAAAATCGAGGTAATTTATTATTTTTTAAAGTAATCTCTATGCCTACTCAGGGCACCTGGGTGGCTCAGTTGGTTGAGCATCTGACTTTGGCTCGGGTCATGATCTGGTGGTTTGTGGGGTTCGAGCCCCGCAAAGAGAGAGGGACAGAGAGTCCCAAGTGACTCCGCACTGTCAGCACGGAACCTGATGGGAGGCTCAATCCCACAAATGTGAGATCATGACCTGAGCTGAAGTCAAGAGTCCAACACTTAACTGACTGAGCCACCCTAGTTTATACATTTTTTAATCCTTTTATTTTTAATCTGGAGTGTCATATCTCTTTAATCCACTTATAGCTGGATTAATTTTGTTTTCATTTTTTGGTCTCCTTAAACCCATTCCGAGGGTCTCTAACTTCAGTAAGGAAATTTAATTCTTTTGTATTTAATCATATTTTATTTTAACTCCTGTGTGTGTTTTCTCCCTCCTTCCTTTCCTTGTATTGGTTTTATCAGATTTTCTTCTTTTTAGGAAAGCATTCATCCTGTTTGTAGTCTTGTAATACTTGCCTTCACATTTGTTTTGTTTCTTCACGTTTTATTTATTTTACTTGTTAAAAATTTGTTTTTTGAAAGGTAATATTTGAATATGGGCTAACATTTAAAGGGTACCAAAGTATAGTGTAAAAACTCCCCACATCAAGTCTCCAAAGCCCTAAATCTCCCCCACAGATCATCACTGTTACTAGTTTCCGGTGTCTTTTCTAGAGAAAAGTCAATGTATATAGAAGGAAATAGTATATATGTGTATACATGCATTTTCCCAACTTTTTTTTTTTAAACAAAAACGATGGCACAGTATAGTGGTTTTTATGTTTTTTGCTCTCAAAATTATTTCCCTTAATTATTTTAAAAAACCTTTACTCTCCTATACACTATAAAGTTGACATCTTTTTTTTTAAGTTTATTTATTTTGAGAGAGAGAGGTAGAGAAAGAGGAACAGAAGGAGAGAGAGAGAGTGAGAGTCCCACGCAGTCTCTGCAGCACAGAGCCTGATGGGCTCGAACTCACAAACTGTGAGATCGTGCCTGAGCCAAAATCAAGAGTTGGATGCCCAACTGACAGAGTCATGCAGGTGTCTCTGTAAAGTTGACATATAATTGTTGTATACTGTTGGTGGGAATGTAAAGTGGTACAGCCACTGTGAAAAACAGTATGGAGATTCCTTAAAAATTTAAAAATAGAAATGCCATATAATCCAGTAATACTGCCTACGTCCCCAAGGAAAGCAAAAACACTAATTCAAAAAGATATATGCACCCCAATGTTTATTGCAGCATTATTTATGATAGCCAAGTGATGGAAGTAACCCAGTATCCCAATGATGGACGGATAAGGAAGATGTACACACATAACACACAACACATGTGTGCACACACCCACACCCCCCCACATGCACACGTAGGAATATTATGCAGCCCTAAAAAAGGATGAGATCATGCCATTTGTGATGACATGGATGGAGCTAGTGAGTATTATGCTAAGTGAAATGTTAAAGACAAATACCATGTGATTTCACTCATATGGGAATCTTAAAAACAAAGGAATAAACAAACAAAAAGCAGAACCAGAGCTATAAATATAGAGGAAAAAACTGATGGTTGTCAGAAGTGGGTGGGGGTGGAGAGATGAGTAAAATTAGTGAAGGGGAGTGGGAGATGCAGGCTTCCAGTTATGGAATGAATACATCATGGGAATAAAAGACAGCAGAAGGAATATAGTCAGTGATATTGTAATTAGTTGTATGGTGATGGATGATAACTACATTTGTGGTGAACACAGCCTAATGTAAAACTTGTCAAATCACTGTATTGTACACCTGAAACTAATGTACCATTGTGTGCCAATTTTATTCAAATAAAAAAAAATGAAAAAAATACAAAGTTGATATCTAAAGCTTAAAATAGTTGTGGAGGTGCCTGGCTGGCTCAGTGGCTCAGTAGAGCATGTGACTCTTGATCTCAGGGTTGTGAGTTCAAGCCCCCTGATGGGTGTAGAGCTTACTTAAATTAAAATAGTCACAAAGATGTAATATTTCGTATGTTGTAAACAGTAATGTTTAAAAATAAATTGTTATATCACACTTTAAAGTATTCTGGTGGAGGGGCACCTGGGTGGCTCAGTTAGTTAAGCGACTGACTTCTGCTAAGGTCATGATCTTGCGGTTCCTGACCGTGAGCCCCACATTGAGCTCTGTGCTGTCAGTGTGGAGCCTGCTTTGGATCCTTCTCTGCCTCTCTTTCTCTCTCTCTCTCTCTCTCTGTCTCACTCACTTACTCTAAAAAAATAAACAATAAATAAAGTATTCCAGTGGAAAAGAAAGAATGTAACAATTTGCCCACCATCACAGGTTAAAAATAGGGAGAACCAGTTCTATTCTAACAGTTTGAAATTTTACGTGATCCTTTTTTTTCCTTGAGCTCCTTTCCATTTTGTTTTCTCCACAGAATTTTAGCCTAATGTATTTTATGCATGAAAGTTTTATTCATCATCATATCCTTCTCTGCAACAAAATGTATAAATAAAAATTAAAAACATTTATATTTCCTGCGTTCATAAGGCTCAGAGTCTTAAAAATTTCTTTTGGATTTATTACAGTACTAGTATTATTAAAAATATGATAATTATTACACATAAAAATACATTTTTACCGGAAATCATCTCTTAACAAGATAGATGGGGTTTCCTCTCACTCCCAATTAGTTAATGAATGCTTGTGTAAATGTAACTCATTGCTAGAATGAGACAGGGTTTGGCATTTTCTCTTTGTGATTTTTGGGTTTATAGATGTAGCTTTTGACAAAATGTCTTCATGTAAGTTATTAGATGAGAATGGCGGAGTTTTGCTCATTTATTCATTTTTCGAATGTACTTTGAGCTCCTACTATGTTCTGGACCCTTCTAAGCTCCAGGGATAAGCAGTGAACAAAGCAACAGAAATCTCTGCCCTCAGAGCTTACAAGTGTCTCTTTCTTGGTTCTTCTGAGTTGTATGTGAAAAATCATATAGCAGACTTTCATCAAAAGTGATTTTTAATAATGGTTTAGTAGCTGACAATTCAATTAGGTCCTCCTTCAGTTTTGCTGAAAGAAGAGAATTTGAAACCACCAGACTTGGAAGAGGTTTATTAACCAGTGATTAGAGTCCTTCGTGGTCTCATTTTCTGAGAAGCACAGTAACACCAACAACACCTAACAAATGACTGTTAATTGTACTTCTTACTCTTTTATCTGTTGGAAATTGTATCAGTTGTAGGTTTTATACGTATATATACAGAGAAACAGAACCAGTTGTAGATTTTATACGTATACATATACACATACACACACACACACGCATACATACCTCCTGTGTACTTACACACACCTATATAATTTCCAACTGGTTATGAAAATCATAAATAGATTTATTGCAAGTAATTGGCTTATATGATTATAGAGGCTGGAAATCCTGACTGGTAGGCTGGTTGGTGGAATCTCTTCCTCAGAGCAATACAGTTTTGCTCATGAGGACTTTCACCTGTTTAGATGAGGCCCACCCAGATTATTGAGGACACTCTCTTTTGCTTAGATTCAGCTGATGTTAATCACATCTACCAAATATTTTGGGAGCAACACCTAGATTATATTTTGAATGAGAGCAATGGTTAGCCTAGCCAATTTGAGACACAAAATTAACCATCATAGGGACCTCATTTAAGTTTTTAAAAAATGTTTATTTTTAAGAGCTAGAGAGCCAGCAGGGGAGGGGCAGAGAGAGAGGGAGACACAGAATCCGAAGCAAGCTTCAGGCTCTGAGCTGTCAGCACAGAACCCAGTGAGAGGCTCAAACATAAGGATGGTGAGATCATGAACTGAGCTGAAGTCAGACCTTAGCTGCCCACCCAGGCCCCCCAGGACCTTATTTAAACTAATATATTCAGAAATGTTGGAGGAAGTTGAAATAATGTTCATTTAAATACACATTTACATTTTAGGGGTGCCTGGGTGGCTCAGTTGGTTAAGTGTCTTGACTCTTGATTTCAGCTCAGATCATGATCCTGGAGTTTGTGAAATCGAGCCCCATGTTGGGCTCTGTGATGACAGCATGGAGCCTGCTTGGGATTCTCTCTCTCCCTCTCCGCCCCTCCCCTACTCATGTGCTCTCTCTCAAAAATAAATAAACATTAAAAAAAAACAATAATAAATAAACCTTTACATTTTAAATTTATGTCTGGGAAGATTATGAATTTTATGTATATACTTAAAATATATTTAAATATATGTAAATTGATATTTATTAAATATATTTTCATCAGATTGTTGGAACTACAGATTTCATTTATTCAATCCTGGAAAATGATCACCAGTAAACCTTAATGGTCAAGCCAGTCTTCATTGACAAACTAGGCAGCTAAATCACACTGACTTTTTTGGAGTCTCTTTTTTGCGGTTTTAGTGAGTACTATGCATATCCAAGGCAGCCATTTCCTTCTGATTTCTAAGATAGACTTTTGCGAATGCTTGGAGTCTTGCTGTGATGGTCTTGTTAGTTTTTACACTCCTTGTTTTCTTCTTTTCTTTCTTTTCTTTTTTGTTCGTTTTTAAATAGGCTCTATAACCAACATGGGGCTTGAACTCAGAACCGTGGGATTAAGAGACCCTGGGATTAAGAGTCGATGCTCTACTGACTGAGCTAGCCTGGCACCTGTTTTTTTGTTTTGTTTTGTTTTCTTGGGACTGTTTTCTCAGGTGTGATTTTTTTTTTTTAATGTCTTAAAAAATTATTTTGTAGTGAAGTGTAGTGGACATGTTATTTAAAAAAATTTTTTTTAATGTTTATTTATTTTTGAGAGAGAGAGAGAGACAGAGAGAGAGTGAGCGGGAGAAAGCCAGAGAGAGGGGGACACACAGAATCCGAAGCAGGCTCTAGGCTCTGACCTGTCAGCACAGAGCCTAGTGCGGGGCTCAAACCCACGAACTGTGAGGTTATGACCTGAGCCAAAGTTAGATGCTTAACCGACTGAGCCACCTAGGCACCCCATCTTTTTGAAGTGTATTTATTTTGAGAGAGAGCACTAGAGTGGGAAGGGCAGAGAGAGAGAGAGAGAGAGAACAAGAGATAATTCCAAGCAGGCTCCATGATGTCAGTGCAGAACCTGATGCAGAGCTCGAGCTAATGGCCATGAGATTATAACCTGAGCTGAGATCAAGAGTTGGATGCTTAACCTACTGAGGCACCTAGGTGCCCTGGGGTGATGGTATTTTTTGACCACCATTCAGTTGGGGAGGGACAGAGGGAGAGAGAGAATCTCAAGCAGGCTCCATACCCAGTGTGGAGAAATCAAGAGTCAGATGCTTAACTGACCAAGCCACTCAGGCGCCCCCAAAAGTGAAGTCTTTAAATGGAAATTGTTCATTATCAATTTGGTAGGGAGACATGAAATGCCATAGTCTTAAATATTTCTGAATCCATAACATCCCAATACCCAAATACCCCAATGCTTATACCACACTTCTTTTGTAACTGAAATATGTATAAGACACAAAACCCACTGTGTGTGTTTCTGATGTTTTGGTTAAAGTGGCTTCTTAGAGATTATATTGTGTGTTTGGTTTTTACTCTCTGGGGTTGTGTTTCACTGTAAGGTTGAAGGTGGTAGAGAGATAAGAGGGTCGTGGAAATGAGAAAAGAAGGGTCAGCCAGATGCCTCTACCTTGTGCTAGTTCTCAGGCAGAACAGGAACTAGTATCTGAGGAAGTTGATCTAAAAATTGGTCTCCTGGAGGCGCCTGGGTGGCTCAGTCAGTTTTTTGTGAGACTGAGCCCTTTGTCAGGCTCTGCACTGACCGTGTGGAGACTGCTTGGGATCCTCTCTTGTGCTGTCTCTCTGATCCTCCCCCTGCTTGCATGCATGCAGGCCCGCTCTCTCTCAAAATCAATAAACATTTTAAAAAGTAAATGAAGGGGCGCCTGGGTGGCGCAGTCGGTTAAGCGTCCGACTTCAGCCAGGTCACGATCTTGCGGTCTGTGAGTTCGAGCCCCGCGTCGGGCTCTGGGCTGATGGCTCAGAGCCTGGAGCCTGTTTCCGATTCTGTGTCTCCCTCTCTCTCTGCCTCTCCCCCGTTCATGCTCTGTCTCTCTCTGTCCCAAAAATAAATAAACGTTGAAAAAAAAATTAAAAAAAAAAGTAAATGAAAATTGATCTCCTAAAAATAAAAATAAAAATAAAAATTGATCTCTTTAGGGGGGTGCCTGGTTGGCTCAGTTGGTAGAGCATGTGACTCTTGATCTCAGGGTCACGAGTTCAAGCCCCACATTGGGCCTATAGCTTATTAAAAATATCAGTCAGGTTGCATGGGTAGAGTTGGTTAAGTATCTAACTGACTCTCGATTTTGGTTCGGGTCATGATCTCATAGTTCATGGGTTGGAACCCTGTGTTGGGATGTGTGCTGACTGTGGGGAGTCTGCTTGGGATTCTCTAACTCTGTCTCTGCCCCTCCCCTGCTCATGCACACGTTCTTTCTCAAAATAAATAAACTTAAAAAAATCTTCATCACTTAAAAAAAAAAATCAGCTTCCTTAAACCTGTGTTGCTGTGTCCCATGGAATGTCTTCATGTATTCACAGAGGGGTTCAAGTTCACCTTTTGAAGACTTCTGATGCACTGTATTACTTTTCCTGGCCCTTGCTTTTTTTCTCATTTATCTTGGAGATCTTTCCATATTATTACTTTCTTTTACTGACTGCATTGTATTCCACAGTTTGTACTATAATTTGACCCCTATATACTGGTGGAGGACTGGGTTTATCATCCTTTACTGTTCCACAATTCTGCAGAGTGCATATCATTTAGTGCATGTATGAACAGAGTATCTATATTTAGGATAGATTCCTAGAATCACAATTGTGGGGTCTCAAGGTTGTACATTGTAATTTTGATAAACATTGCCAAATTGCCTGCCTCAGATAGGGTACCAGTTTATACCTACCATCAGTGAATGAGTGCCTAATCCCTTTCCAATACGTTTACTATCAGGCCTTTTTTTTAAGTTTATTTATTTACTTGGGGGGGGGGAGGGGCAGAGAGAGGGAGAGAGAGAATCCCAAGCAGGCTCCGCACTGTCAGCGCAGAGCCCAATGTGGGGCTCAAACACGAACTGTGAGATCATGACCTGAGCTGAAACCAAGAGTCGTACGCCCAACCGACTGAGCCATCCAGGCGCTCCTACTATCAGGCTTTTGATCCTTACTAATCTAATGGGTAAAAAAAAAAAATGATACCTTGGTATAGTTTTATTTTACATTTCTTACAATAGCGTGGCTTTTTTATAGAGGCCACCTTATATTTCCTTTTCTGTTTAAACCTTTTGCCTGTTTTCTATTGTTTTGTTAAAATAATTTGTAATGGGAAAATCTTTAAGTCAATAAAGGAAAAAACATATCCTTACATTTAAACGGACGCGGTTAACCCTATATATTCCCACCAGTTATTCTCCCCTTAGAATAAGGAAAAACATTGAGCGTACATTGTCTTCCTTGTCCTCTACCTTCCAATGTTGACATTATACAGCATTTTGTTCTGGAATTTTTGAGTTAAGTAGTGATGACTTAATAACAGCACATCATACCAGACACTGTTCTCAGTACTTATTACATATAAGTCCATCTTACATTACATAGCTGCTTTTTAAGGTTTATATCTTCGTTTTACTCATTTGTTCTCTTGCTACTGTTTCTTGTATCCAAGTTATCTTTATTTTTGAATTACATTTGTGTTTTGCTTTGCTGAAATGTGTCGCTATCAAAGTTTTTTTCAGCAAGCGTCTGTGGGTGGTGAACTTTCTAAATCTTTGCCTGCCTTAAAATGTCTCTATTTTACCATCACACTTGAATGCTAGTTTGGCTTTTTATAGAATTCTAGGTTCAAAATAGTTTCCTCTCAGAACTTTGGAGCAATTGCCTCATTGTCTTCTGGAATTCAGTGTTGTTGATAAGAAGTCTGATGTCAGTCTGATTCTCACTCTTTTGTAGGTAACATGTTTTGTCCTCTGGAAGCTTTTCTCCTTTAGAATTGGTTCTGAAATTTTACCAGACTACGTCTACATGTTGGACTTATTTCAGTAACCATTTTGTTTATTTTTGGTAAATATGTTGAAGTGAGGGAGGACCTTTATTTTGTTTTCAGCTCAGGAGTGTTTTCGTCTAAGATTACTGTTTCTGTGTTGTTCTTTATTTATTTTAGTAATTTTATTATTTTTAAAATTTTTATTTTTTTTTTAATTTTTTTTTAATGTTTTATTTATATTTGAGAAAGAGCATGAGTGGGGAAGGGGCAGAGAGAGACAGAGACAGAATCTGAAGCAGGCTCCAGGCTCTGAGCTGTCAGCACAGAGCCTGATGTGGGGCTTGAACTCATGAACCACGAGATCATGACCTGAGCCAAAGTCAGACGCTTAACCAACTGAGCCACCCAGGTGCCCCTTAAAATTTTTATTTTTGAGAGAGAGAGTGCAAGCAAGGTAGGGGCAGAGAGAGAGGGAGACAGAGGATCTGAAGCAGGCTCTGCGCTGTCAGCAGAGAGTCTGATGCGGTGCTTGAACTCACGAACCATGAGATCATGACCAGAGTCAAAGTCGGACACTTAACCGACTAAGCCACCCAGGTGTCCCTGTGTTGTCCTTCTGTTCTCTCTGTTCTCTTTATGGAATTCCTAGTAACAGAAGTTGGTGATTTCTGTTCACTTGGTGTCATTCTTTTATTTCTTAGCCCTTTTGTGTGGCTTATTTGGAGAATTCTGTGATATGATACTTTGGTGACTTATTTCATCAGCAGCTGTGTCTATTTTGTGATTCGTTCGGCCCATTTGTTGAACTTGTAGTAGAGTTGACCCTTGAGTTGTGCAGGGGTGTGGGGTGCCAATCCTCTGCACAGTAAAATGTCCGTGTATAACTTTTGACTCTCTAAAAACTCAACTACTAATAGTCTATTGTTGACTGGAAGGTTTACTGATAACATAAACAGTCAATTAACATTTTGTATGCTATCCGTATTGTATGTTGTCTCCTTACAATAAAGTAAGCTAGAGAAAAAAAATGTTATTAAGTGTATCATAAGGAACAGAAAATACATTTATATGCTGTTTTTATTGAAACAAATCCACTTATAAGTGGACCCCTGCACATCAAGCCCATGATGTTCAAGAGCCAGCTGTACTCGGAAGAGGAATACTAAAGAGAGAAGGGAAAATACAATAGAAAGTTACCCTGGCTGGGTGCCTGGGTGGCTCAGTCGGTTGAGTGTCCTACTTCAGTTCAGGTCATGATCTCAGGTTAGTGGGTTCTGTGCTGGCAGTGCAGAGCCTGCTTGGGATTCCCTCTGTTTCCCTCTCTGTCCCTCCCCGACACCTATCACACCCTCTCTCAAAGTAAGTAGATAAACTTAAGAAAAAGAAAAAAAAAGATGGGGTACCTGGGGGCTCAGTCAGGTAAGTGTTTGACTTTGGCTCAGGTCACGATCTCATGGTTCATGGGTTCTAGCCCCACATTAGGCTCTGGGCTGACAAGCTCTGAACCTGGAGCCTGCTTCGGATTCTGTGTCTCCCTCTTTCTCTGCCCCTCCCCCATGTTCGTTCTCTCTCTCTCTCTCTCAAAAATAAACATTAAAAAAGAAAAGAAATTACCCTGGCATTTGAAGAACTTTTTCTTCATTCCAGTTTTTGTACTTTGACCACAAATTTTATTAGCAGGGATAAGGCTAAACATATTCGAATTCTAGATGTCTGTTGTATTTTCTTAGGAAGTTTGACATTATGAGAGTATAGCGCATAGGTCTGTTGCTTCTTAGTCTAGTCTGTTACATGTGTAGGTACGTTGATGTCAGCCTGACATTCTCCTTTTCGGAGTCCAGGGCCAAATATGGCAAATCTGAGACACCGAGCCCTAACTCTGCCCCTGGAGACCCTTCTCAGTCCTTTCCAAGTAGCTACTACCAGTTGATTGGAGTTGGCACAAAAATCTATTTTTTGTTACAGCATTAAAAGTAATAAATGTTCATTTATAAGGACATTTTTCTCTTGCTGTTTAAAATGTTTTTATTTTGGGGAATGACATTTTATAATTAGCAGTTATGGCAAGTTTGTGTCTCATTAACCAGATTATTATCAACTGTAAATATTACCGAGGCTTCTTATTTGACAAGTTAATTATGTTTTATGATACACATTTTCTTATTGATCTGTTACTTTGAATGTTAATGGCTGCTATTATCTTTTTAAACTTCCCTTTAAAAAAAAAAAAGTTTATTTATTTATTTTGAGAGAGAGGGAGTGCGCATTCAATTACAAGCAGGGAAGGGGCAGAGAGAGAGAGAGAGTCCCAGACAGGCTCCTTAACCATCGTGGGGCCTGACTCGGGGCTTGAACTCGCCAACTGTGAGATTATGATCTGAGCTAAAATCAGGAGTTGGATGCTTAACTGACTGAGCCACCCAGCTGCCCCTAAACAAAGCTAGTACTTTATTAATACTTTAAAATTGATGTCACATTGTTTATTGATTATTAAGTGAGGCATTCCAATAATTAGATTTTGTTAAGCTTCTTTAAAGGTTTGTGTTAGCTTCAACTTAATTTGTAGACTCCTGTTTTGTATTTTCATATGACTAATTGAATGAAAATAATTTTTGTAGTCAGTAGCTAATCTAAAATTTTCCACAGATTACTTTTTAAATTGTTTCATTGAGCATTGAGGTACAGTTATAACACACTGAATTCTGTAGCTTCCTATTGCTACCTGTGTTTCTATTAGTGCTTTTACCTGTGTGTGTGTGTGTGTGTGTGTGTGTGCGCGCGCGCGTGCGCGCATAGCCTGTATTTAGAATTGCTCAAAGTATGTTTTCATTTTGCATTTCAAACTATAGAATTTTAGACCTGGAAGGATCTTATTATACGTAATCTGTTCAAACTGTACTTTGTGGCTAAGTCCTTGACCCAAGGTTACCTAGACAGACCAATATTCTGTCCTCTGATTGCTGCTTTTCTGTTTTATTTATCTCTTTTTTAAAATTTACTTTGGAGAAGGTAAATATGGCTATACCCCATTTTATGTTTGTCCAATTTGGCTGTGTAGAAAAACAAGTTTTGGAGCCAGACATGGATATTAATGTTGATTTTGTCATGTGCCTTGGGCAGATTAATCAATCATTTTGAGCCTTAGTGTCTTCCTCTTTACAAGGTGCTTACTGATACTTTCTACCTTGTTACCTACCCTCCTTGTCTTGAGAGTTATGTGGAATACAATGAATAAAGTACCTGGCAAATCATGAGGTATGCAGAAAACAGTGCTTTTTATATCAGTCGGAATCATTTGAGAGAAACAGAAACCAGCCTACATATGATCTATTACTGGGAATTAGGTGCTTATGAAATAATGGAAAGACTGAAGGTCGTATCCTAGGCTCGGCCCCAGGAGGACTCCCGTAACAGTTCAGAGAACTGACCCATATGGGAAGCTGCTCCCTCTGAAGCTTTCCCTGCAGCTAAGCTGGCAGCATGCTTTTTCAGTTGTCCTGCAGAGCCAGGAAAGTGGAAGTTGGCAGTGGTCACCTGAAGCCTCAGTCCAAGATTGTAGAGGTCATATCCAGAAGCTGTTGACGCTCACTCCTTTCATGACACCTGAGAATGGACGTTGCTGCATCAAAGCTTCACTTTTTCAGCTGCTCCTGGCTAACTGCTAAGGGTCTCAGGAAGGTGACCCCAGCCTCATTGGGCTCATAGCCTCTCAATACCTTTTATGCCAGTTCCTTGCACAACTTTTTGTGTGTGGGAAACTAGGAATTCGTTTTAAGCTTTCACATCTCTCCAAAGGGAAGGAATGAAGTTGAGAAAATCCAAATATTTACTGTAGTGGCATTTTGATAGATGATCGTGATGGTGGTAGATAAGGATTATTATTGCCGTGTTTGGTATACCTTATTCAGGATTATACATCAAGCAAGTGAGTGACATTCTAGAACTAGAATTGGAAATCCCAAATCCATTTCTTTTTAGTGGGCCATGCTCCTTCCAATATCTTGTTCTTACTCCTTCAGTAAATAATCCACTGAGCATCTCTGTATGAGCAAGTGTCTGTTCTTGGTGCTAGGTATGTTAACAGTGACCAGACACTACTCTGTGCTCTGAAAGCCTTTTGTCCTGGGGTCGCAGGCACATGGTGTTTTAACACCGTGTAGTAAGTGCTGTGGCAGAGGTGAAATACCTAGGAAGGACACCTGACCCCTGTTGGGGGGGTTTCTAAAGTGATACCACATGCTTTTAGGAAATGGTCATTCACAAGTTTGAGTACCCTGGTCACCTATACATTTTACAAAAGAGTAAAGAGAATTGTATCATGACAATTTTGGTTAAGAATGGGACGGTATAGATGGGAAAGTCTTCTTGCAGAGAGGCGGAGAGAATACTTAGGAAAATCCTCTTGGATCTGGCCAGTTCTGTTGCCGAGCTGAGGTGAGAGGCATCTTTGATGGCAGCTTCTGCCTTCACCCATTTATCGTAAGGCTTTCAGGGGCCATATTCCTTCCCTTACGAGCCAAGTAGGCATCGTGGCACAACACAGATCCTAGACCTAGAGTCCAGATAGTCTCTATTCTTTTCCTCTGTTACCTTGTTTTTTTCACCCAAGATATAGGAAGCGTTCTTGGCTTTATTCTATGTGTTTAATAAACAACACTTTAAGGCATTATAGAGAGCTGGTGGGCTTAAAACATTTTCTCTTTTCATACTTAACGTTTCCCCTTTCAGGGCTATAGTGTACAGGTCTCATTATGTCATAAAAAGTATAAGACGAATAGAAGTGTGTGGGTGGGTGTACAGTGAAGAGCAGCAGTGTGCCCCTTGCACGTTTGGGAAGCACAGCCCCACAAGACTGGTTGTTGCCATTGCCTAGGGCTTCTCCCTTGTATGGGACAGTGAGTCCTCACCGTGTATCTTTCCTGGAGTATGTTGCTGTTCCCCCACCATCAGCGGCTCCATCACCACCATCCACCCCCCACCACCATCACCATCCACAAGCGGGCAAGGGCAGGGTAAAGAGCTATGAGTTAGCTGGAAGAGATATTTTACTTAATACGTACAGCACTTATTGGCAGAGGTTAGTATACAGCAACAATATCTTACATATTTCCTAATGAAGATGCTTACAGTTACAGGGAAGTTGTCATTCAGAAGCCCTCTGGGTGCCCTCTTTCCCTCAGAGAGCTACCCCTCTACACACCTTCTAAACTGATGCTCAGAATAATTGTCCCAGGTCCTGTGCTGCCCCTTTAAAAATTTTTTTTAATGTTTTATTTTATTTTTGAGACAGAGAGAGACAGAGCATGAATGGGGGAGGGTCAGAGAGAGAGGGAGACACAGAATGCAAAGCAGGCTCCAGGCTCTGAGCTGTCAGCACAGAGCCCAATGCGGGTGTCGAACTCAGAGACCGTGAGATCATGACCTGAGCTGAAGTTGGAAGCTCAACCGACTGAGCCACCCAGGCTCAATGCTGCACCCTTTAAAAGGCCCTTCGTAAATTCCCTTGGCATAACATTATCAGTATTTTTTAAAAGTTTACTTATTTAAATAATCCTACACCCAGCGTGGGGCTCGAACTCACAACCCCAAGATTAAGAGCCATATGCTTTGCTGACTGAGCCAGCCAGGTGCCCCTGTTAGTATTTATTAAATTTTAACATTTCTTAGATGTAAACTTGTTTTTGTAGTTTGAGTCTTTTTTGGAGGAGGGAAAGGCAGAAGTACTTAAATTCCAAGAATGCGTATTTTCAAGTTGTTTTTAGGGAAAAGACTTTCTTCTGCCCTACTTTTGTCCTTAAACTAGTAAAAAAGAATGGGGAATAAAATCATTCTTGGTAGAATAGAAATGTTATGTGATGAGCTCTCATTCTGATATAGAAATAGAATGATGAAATACCATTACATGTTTACTCTAATCAGCAATTGTTTTCAACCCACATTGGAATTTGCATTAATGTTTTAAACTTCCAAAGGATGTATTATATTTCACTGGTGGAAGACCTTGAACTGCTAAGGGCTAGGTTGCTATATGATGTTGAAAGAAGCTTATTTATTTTGTGTTTTCCGTGTACTGTGTTTGATACTGCATATCAGATCAACTCTTGAATTTTTTTTTAATTCCCTTGAGTGAAAGATAGAGGGTAAACTGTATCTTAGGTTAAATAAGAATAGTTCAGAGTTCTTACCTCGATTAAAGGGTTACTTTTCCAATCATACCACTTTATGAGCATGATCTCCTCTCCCCACTGCCCATAGTTTAGTGGAAAAATTACATTTCTTCACAGCCAAATTAAACCTTTCTGTTGGCCAGTATTTATAGATCTTGGAATAAAGTATAGCTTTGGACACCATCTGATACAATATCTTGGTTCTATGTAGCTTCATTGCATAAATAAAGATTTTTTATAAATTCATTCTTTTTAGCACAATTTTTTTTCCACGATCTCTTGCTTTGTCTTGTGTTTTTTCCCACTCTTGACATTAGTCTTTAAAGCTGCATGAATATTTTCATTCTGTGGGGACTTGGGAGTCTTTGTGGCAAGGTTGTAAAAATAGCTGGTTGGCCGAACTTGCTTTTACATTTAAGAGTATTGGAAATGCGTGTGGGTGAAACTATGCTTCCTGGCAGGAATTAATTTCAGCCTGGTCGAAAAATTATTAAAGGTTAGGATACTGGAAAGACATCTCTAGAGAAAGCAAAAATAAAAGATGTTATTTCCGGTTTTTATATAATTTTTTTTGCCTTTCAGGTGTAATATGGTTGACTCCTTTGTTGTGTTTTTCTAGTTTAAGTAGCAAGTCCATTTCCTTTGTTGAGGTGGTTTTCAGATTACTCAGTACTCTGTATAGTTGGGGAAATGTTTTCTTTATTTCCCCTTATTTGAAAAGACTTAAAAAACTTGCTTATGACTGTATATCTTTTCATATAAATGACTATAAATAGGATAGGAAAGGATGACAGGATTATAAGAAATTTTGAGAAATTATGAAGCTCATTAGTGAAAGGCTCCCAGAGGGAAATAAACTGCAGAAAATGTCTGTAAGAAATGTTATTGTAATCCTCTACTCTGTGATTGATTCTTGTTTCCATTTTGTCCATGGTAGACTATAAATTTTCTGGTCCTTGGTTTCCATATGGCTTAAAGCTTTGAAAAAGGTTATATTTTATAGTATGGAATGGCTCATCTTTCTTATATTGGTAATTCATATGTCACATAATTCACAACTGTAAGTAGAGTGTACCATTGTAGAATTATTTTTGATTGTTTAGTAGTTTACAGAGAAAAAGGAATCGAAAAAACGCTTCAGTGACTGTCCTAGTAAATAAATGTACCTTTTTTGGGGGATTGTCTTTTTTTTTTCTTTTTGTATGATTCAGAGAGCATGTGTATACAGTTTTTAAGGTTTTTAGTAATACATGTTCCCAAAGAGCCTTCCAGAAAGTATGAATCAATTTTACTTTCATGCTTTGCTGTCATTTAGTCTTCTCCTGTATTGTAGAAGTTTTATAGTTTTAGATTTAACATTTAAGTTACGACCCACTTTCAATTAATTTTTATATGTAGTGCGAGTTATCCATACCTAAGTTCCTTTCTTTGTAGGGCGAGGGGCGTGTGCATATCCGGTTGCTCCAGCACCGTTTGTGGGAAAGGTTTGCACTTTCTCCGTTTGCACTGCTTTTGTGCCTTTGTCAAATCAGTTGGTCGCATATGTTTCTGGCTTTCCCGTTCTGTTCCACTGATCCATTTGTTGCTCTTCCTGCCAATAACCTGCTTTTGATTATGGTAGCTTTTTAATACTTGAAATCAAGTAATGTTAGCCCTCCAACTTTGATTTCTCATTTTCAGAGTTCTTTTGGCTGGCTATATTCTAGATCGTTTGCATTTCCATCTGAATTTTAGTATCAGCTTGTCAACTTGTAGAAAAAGCCTGCTGGGATTTTGATTGGGATTGTGTTAAATCCATTACTCAATTTGAGGGGAATTGACATCTTAACAATGTTAGGTCTTCTAATCCATGAACACAGTATGTCTGTCAGCACTGACGATTTGTTCCTTTTTATTGTTGAGTAGCAGTCCATTGTGTGGATGTACCACCATTTATTTATTCACTCATCTGTTATTGGACATTTCACTTGTTTCCAGTTTTGGGCTACTACAGATACAGTTGCTGTGGTTATTTGTTTACAAGTTTTTGTACAGACATACATTCTCTTGGAGTAGAATGGCTTTATCCATGTGATAGGGGTATTTTTAGCTTTTTAAGAAACCGTGAACTGTTTGCCAACGTGATTGTACCATTTTATATTCCCATAGGTAGTGTAAGAGAGTTTTGGTGTCTTCACTCTGCCTACAGTTGGTATGGGCAGTCTTGAATTTAGGCCTTTTATTAGGTGTGTGGTAGACATGGTAAATTTTACTTTTCTGCGTCCTGGATATTTTCCTATTCCTGTAAATTTTACTGAGTTTTGCTCTGGGATGCACTCAGGTTACTTGGAAACAGTTTGATCCTTTTGGTTATTGTATTTATGACTTTCATATCTTTGTTAAATGAACATGGAACAGTCAGAGCTCAATCTAGGGCTTAATTGTTCCCCATTACTTAGGCAAGACTTTTCTGTGTACTCTACCCAATACACTGTGAATTATGAGTTTTTCCAGTGTAGCTGTTTGGGAACAAATCTGTTCATGGCCCCATGTGATCACTGGGCACTGTTCCTTCTGATTGTTTTCCAATGATTCTTTCCTTGGCTTCTGGTAGTTTCTTCATGTGCTTTGATTGGTATTGAGATCGAGGATCACCCCCTCCAGTGTCAAGTTTTCTTTGTTCTTTGGTACTCTGTCTCTTGCTCTCTAGTTGTTTTGATCTCCCTGGTTGCTCAGCTTTGTCTCCATAACTCTGGGACTCTGCCAGGCTTCGCCTCAGTTTCTTCTCCTTCTGTTGTTGCCAGGAAATTCTCTCAAGGCAGTTAAGTAATGTTAGGGGGCTCATCTCTTGTTTGCTTCCTGTCTCTCAAGAATTACTCTTCTTCATCACCTGATGCCCAGTGGTCCAGTGTTAAGAAAACTGATGTTTCCTGTATTTTGTCTGCTGTCTGCTGTTTAAATTGTTTATTAATTTTGAATTGTTTTGGTTGTTTCTGACAGGAGGGTAGATCTGGTCCCTGTTAATTCATTTGTCCAGAAGCATAAGTCCTAGTTCTTTAAAAAAATTGTTTTAAGTCAAGATATAAAATACAATGGAATGGGTGAAGTGTGCAGGTCAGTAAATTTTCTAAACGTGTACATTTTTATGTACACATAAAATGTACTCAGCTCTGGGTGTGGCTGGGTGGCTCAGTTGGTTAAGTGTCTGACTTCGGCTCGGGTCACAGTCTCACCATTTGGAATTTGGAGTCCTACACCAGGCTCTTTGCTGTCAGCATGGAGCCCAGCTCGGATCCTCTGTCTCCCTCTCTCTCTGCCCCTCCCCGGTTTGTGCATGCACTCTGTCTCTCTTTCTCTCTCTCAAAAATAAATACACATTAAAAAAAAAAAAAAAACACAAAACCTTCATATTACTACTACTCAGTTCAAGATAGAGAATCTTTCTAATACCCTATTGGATTTCTTATGCCCATTCCTGGTCCTTACTGCCCTCTGCCTCCCACAGGTAATCACTGTTCAGATGTCTACCCACCATCTGTTAGTTTTGCCAAGTTTTTAACTTCATCCGGATGGAATACCTATAGTATTTGCCCTTTTTTACCTCACTTTTTCCCTCAGCTCCCTGCTTGTGGGATCCATTGGTGCTCTTGCTTGTTATCACTTGTTCCTTTCTCTGGCCCAGTAGTATTCCTTCTTCTGTTGATAGACATCTGAGTGGTTTCCAGTTTTTGGCTCCTATGACAAAGCTGCTAGGAACATCTTGTACAAGTCTTCTGGTGTATTTAAACTCTCATTACTCTTGGGTAAATACCTAGAAGTGGAATTGTTGGTTTATGGGGTGGGTGTAAATTTACTTCAGTAGATATTGCCAAAAAATTTCCCACAGTGGTCCGGCCAGCTTTTACTTTGTTTGTTAATGTATGGGAATTCCAGGTGGTTTATGTTCTTAATGAGATCTGGTATTTTTAGTCTTTTAAATTTTCACCATTATGGGACCGTAAGTTTTCTTTCATTAGGCCAAAGGGTCATACTCAGGTTGAGTAAAATGAGAGCTAGGGTGACCAACCATCCTGACGGGTTCTCTGAACAGAGAACTTTCAGTTTTAAAACCAGGACAGTTCCAGTCACTCTAAATGAGGCTCTCCACTGATTTAGTCAACAAGATGTGGAGGTAGTTGAAGAAGGAAATTCTCATGGTCTAGCCAAGTTCAAGTACAGATAAGGCCTGGGCCAGCCTTGTGCAGTCTTGCGTTCTCTAGTTTAAAAATGATGGGGACCCACCCACCCCAACCCCCCCTTTTCCTTCAGGTCTCACTTAAGCTATGCTTCTTCACAGAAGGCTCTGCTGGCCCCTCAGGCTACATGAGTTTCCTCTGTCCTACTTCTGGATCACCCTACAGAAGTTTATAATACCACACTTGAGATAATAAATTTTTATCTGTGATCCTGGGTCAACTATAATCTATCAGGGAAGGACTTTTTTTTTTTTTATATAAGTATATTTATTTATTTTGAGAGAGAGAGAGAAGAAAGAGCACGAGTGGGGGAGGGTCAGAGAGAGAAGGAGCTAGAGAATCCCAAGCAGGCTTCTCACTGTCAGCTCAGAGCCCTACATGGGGCTTGAACTCTGGAGCCATGAGATCATGACCTGAGCCAAAATTAAGAGTTGGACACTCAACCAACTGAGGCCCGGAGGTGCCCCATATCAGGGCAGGACTTTTATGTCTTCCTCACAGATATCCTCAGAACACATTGGTAGGCACATCAATAAATTTTCTTTCTTTCTTTCTTTCTTTCTTTCTTTCTTTCTTTCTTTCTTTCTTTCTCAATTCTTTCTTCCTTTCCTTTCCTTTCCTTTCCTTTCCTTTCCTTTCCTTTCCTTTCCTTTCCTTTCTTTCCTTTCTTTCCTTTCTTTCCTTTCCCAGGAAAAGGGTAGGGTTGGGAGGGGAATAGGTCCAACATATGGCAGGACTGATCATTGGGAAATTTCTCAGCCATGAAAGTTTAGTTTTGATTCCATTGGTGATTGAAAGTGACTGGGGGTTTTGTGTTTTGTTTTTTGTTCTTTTAATCAAAGCAGAGGAGAAAGGTGAGTTGCATCGTAGGAAGATGATGGCTTCTGTGTCCGTAATGATTTGGGGAGGATGGTGGTCTGGTGATGCTGGAAAATTTGGTTACTTCTAATCCTTTTGTTTTGTTACTTAAATTTAAAAATTGATAGCAAGTGGGAAAATGCATGGTGGCATGTTAAGGCTGTATAAAATTCCAGATGGACTTTGAATATATTATAAGATTGGGCAGCCTTTGCCAGATGCAGTGTTCTTTGAATAAATAAATGTAAAGCAGAAATAGCTTAAATTTCTGATGGGATCCTAACTTGCTGTAGAACAACTTATGAGTCATTATATCATACAATGTGAAGATAAAATTTGTAGCAGGCTTCTTAAATTCAATAAAGTAAAAAAGTCTTGTTTCAGGCAGTTTTTATTTTTCTTTTCAGGTTAGACTTCAGTTAGTAATTCTTTTGCAGAGATCAGTCATTCCTGAATACCTTTCGGGTGGTCTGGAGGACAGAACAATTTTCAAAATAACTCTAAGTTGTCATTTAATTGTTCCACTAATTCTCTCATGAGTACGTAGCTGAGTTTTTCCAGAGACAATATGACATGCAATGGCATCATCACTCTCATGATAATGTGGACTGTGTGCTTGTAATTTCTTGTGTTTTAAAAATTTCTTCATTTTAGGGGTGCCTGGGTAGCACAATTGATTAAGCATCTAACTTCGGCTCAGTCATGATCTCATGGTTTGTGAGTTTGAGCCCCACATCAGGCTTGCTGCAGTCAGCACAGAGCCCGCTTTGGATCCTCTGACCCCCCACTCTCTCTGCACCTCCCTTCCTCTTGCGCAGGCATTCTCCCTGTCTCTGTCTCTCTCAGGAAAAAAAAAATTTCCTCATTTTAATTTCTAATACAGTATTGGTAGATATAACACATTAAACAAACGCTCTTTGAGGTCTTAGGGTTTAAGATATAAGTAGTTCTGAGACTAAAAAGCTTAAAAACAGTAGAGATTACCTACAAATAAAATCTTTTTCAAAAAAAGTGAAAACAGATTTTTAATTTGTTTTTATTTTAATATGACTTGCCTTCTTAATGAAGAGCCATTTTTTTGGTAATTTATTTTTTAAAGCTTATTTTTTTATTTTGAGAGAGAGAGAACAAGTGGGGAAGGGGCAGGGGGAAATGGGAACAGAGGATCCAGAGCAGGCCCCATGCCCATGAACCATGATTATGACCTGAGCCAAAGTCGGATGCCCAACCAACTGAGCTACCCATGTGCCCCAAGAACCTTATTTTAGAATATAGGAATTGTTTTCCAGATGTCAAAGATCATATTAAATGTCATTTAAGAAATAGTAATATCAGGGATGCCTGAGTGGCTCAGTTGGTTAAGCATCCAACTTCAGCTCAGGTCATGATCTCATAGTTGGTGAGTTTGAGCCCTGCATCAGGCTCTGTGCTGACAGCTCAGAGCCTGGAGCCGGCTTGGGATTCTGTGTCTCCCTCTCTATCTGCCCCTACCCTGCTCTCTCTCTCTCTTTCTCTATCTTTCAAAAATAAGTAAACATTAAAAAAAAAACAAAAAAACCCAAAAAACAGTAATAGCAGAGTGCCTGGCTGGCTCAGTGGTCAAGCCTCCAGCTCTTGATTTTGGCTCAGGTCGTGATCTCAGTCATTAGATCAAGCCCTGTGTCAGGCTTCATGCTGGGTATGGAGCCTGCTTAAGATTCTCTCCTCCCTTTCCCTCTGCCTCTCTCTCTCCAAAAAAACAAAAAATAAAAAACAAACAAAAAATAGTAATAACAAAAAATATATAGTAATAGCAGTTTTTAAAATCTAATTCTGTGTTAGACATTGTGCTAAGCAATTTATGTGCATTATCTCAATACTTACAGTAACCTTATGAGGGAGGAAGAATTATGTACACATTTTACAGATAAAGAAACTGAGGATTACAAAGAGTAAATAACTTGCCCAAGGTCACATAACTGGGAGCATTGGGTACTAGACTTTGGATTCAAGTGTGACTCTGAAGCCTGATCTCCCATCCACCTTGTTAGATCTTGAAAGAATTGTGAAAAGTGGAGCCCCTTGAACAGTAACTTTTTGGTAGTTACTCTGTGTAGTGTTTATGTCTTAACTTTGTGCATCTGTCCTTGCAGCCACTGACTTGTGTTACCTGATAATTCTTACCCAGTCTCTTATAAACATTTCTTGAATCCCCATGAGTAAAAGAGCATGAATACAAAGATAAATGGCCCAGCTTTGTTCTCAAGGGACTGTAAATCAGATGGATTGTAGTGCAAGACATTCTGTCACAAGTACGTAAGCTCATGTGGGTTCTGCTTTGTGGCAAAGAGCAGGGGATTCTGCTGCATGGAGATTGGCGAAAGTCTGAATAGATCAGGTACCATATCTCAGACTTCTTCCAACTTTACATTTGATCTTCTTACTTCTGGTAACTTTTCATCTACTCCAGTATTCTCTCTTGTTTATATCATGTGTTTCTTTCTTTCTTTCTTTCTTTCTTTCTTTCTTTCTTTCTTTCTTTCTTTCTTTCTTTCTTTCTTTCAGTTTCTTTTGAGAGAGAAAGAGCAAACAGGAGAGGGGCAGAGAGAGAGAGAGAGGATCTCAAGCAGGCTCCACACTGTCAGCACAGAGCCTGACAAACTGTGAGAGCATGACCTGAGCCAAAATCCAGAGTCAGACACCTAACCAACTGAGCTACCCAGGGGCCCCTCATGTATTAAAATAAAAAAAAATTTTAATGTTTATTTATTTTTGAGAGAGAGAGAGAGACAGAGAGAGAGAGAGACAGAGACAAACAGCACGAACAGGGGAGGAGCAGAGAGAGGGGGAGACACAGAATCCAAAGCAGGCTCCAGGCTCAGAGCTGTCAGCACAGAGTCCAACGCAGGGCTCTAACTCCAGAACTGCAAGATCATGACCTGAGCTGAAGCTGGATGCTTAACTGACTGAGCATTTCTTTACAAAAGCATTGGACTCTTAGTTCCTGCCTGATTTTGATCTCCCAAGCCGTCCTACTTTTCTATTTTGGTCTCTTCCTTTTTTAATTTTCAAAACCAAAATTTATTTGTATATTTAATATTTATAAATATGTATATTTATTTGCATATATTTCAGAAATTGGTTAATGCCAGTTGAAATTTACATTTTTGCAAGGTGATAGAAAGAGATGAAGAAAACAAAGATATAGGTTAAAGAAATTATTATCAGGGCACCTGGGTGGCTCCGTTGGTTAAGCGTTGGACTTTGGCTCGGGTCACAATCTCATGGTTCATGAGTTCGAACCCTGAGTTGGGCTCTGTGCTGACAGCTCAGAGCCTGGAGTGTGCTTCAGATTCTGTATCTCCCTCTCTCTCTCTCTCTGCCCCTCTCCTGCTTGCTCTCTCTCTCTCAAAAATAAATAAACATTAAAAAAAGAAAGACATGATTATCAACTATAGATGTTATTGCCATGAAGGAAAAAAAATAGAGCTTAACCTGGATTAGAGTTTTGGTACAGGGAAAAGGACTGTTACCCTTCTATTGGGTCCTGTTACTTTTTATTTCAAAGTATTTTTAGGAAGCAGAAAAGAGGCAATAATGTAGTGTTAATTATGAATCTACCAGCCAGGTTTGTCTTCTCTTAATATTTTCACAGGTTTGCTTCAGATTCTTATAGTGTCATGTGTATGCCTTCCCAACCCCATTCCGTTCCTAGTTTCTCCATAGGTGAATTGATGTCTTGGTGTGTTTTTTCCATTCATGTTTTTATATTTTTGCTATACATATGTGTATTTTTATAGAGCACTGTTTTTACATTAAAAAAATAAATGTTATTGTACATATGTATCCTTCTACAGATTGCTTTTTTGCTCAACATCAAGTTTTTGAGATCCATGCATGTTCGTACTTGGAATCATTCATGCATTTTTAGCTACTGAATAGAATTTCATTACATGACTGTACTGAAATTTATTCTTTTGGCCTTTTTTGCATTGTGTGTTTGTGTATGTTTTCACAGTCCAGAGGTCTCTCTCTCTCTCTCTTTCTCTCCCTTTTTTTTAAAATAACTATCATGCCATGAATTCATAGGTAATGGGTTCCAGCAGCTCAGGCTCTTTCCACGGGTTCTGACAAAGTGCACTTCTCTGGGTGGGGCAGGCTGGGGCTTCAGTTGAACCCAAGTACCTTTGTCTTTGGCGTCCTCCTTTTTCTGATCATTTTCCTTCACACGGTTCAGGAAGCTGTCTCTACTCTTAGAGTGCTTATTACTATGCTCAATACGTGCATTAATTCACTTGGCAAGAATCTTGCCCCAAACTTGCCGATTTACAACAGTGCCAACAGCATGCTGGCAACACTGTAGACTCTTCCAGTTTTGCCACGGTAATACTTGTGGGGCACTGCTTTTTGAACAGTGCCCCTTCCCTTGATGTCTGCAACATCACCTTTCTTGTAGATGAGCATGGATGTGGCCACAGGAACAGCTCCATGTTTTCTAAAGGCCTAGGGAACATACAGCAGGTGCTGCCTCTTTCCCTTTGTGCTGGTCCTTCTGATGCATTCCTGGAAGATGGTGGCTCCGCTGACCTTTTGCATTTTATTTGACTTTTTTCTCAAGTTTAGCTCTTTTGCTTTTGGATAAGTTCATATCCCCTATAATTCGTCTTTTAAAAAATGGGGCGCCTGGGTGGCTCAGTCGGTTAAGCGGCCGACTTCGGCTCAGGTCATGATCTTGCGGTCCGCGAGTTCGAGCTCCACGTCGGGCTCTGTGCTGACAGCTCAGAGCCTGGAGCCTGTTTCACATTCTGTGTCTCCCTCTCTCTGACCCTCCCCTGTTCATGCTCTGTCTCTCTCTGTCTCAAAAATAAATAAACGTTAAAAAAAAAATTTTTTTTAAATAAAAAATGTATACAATTTGGTAACTTTTAGTATAGTCACAAATTTGTGCAACCATAACCATTATTTAATTCCAGGACATTTTTATCACTCCGAAAAGAAACCCATCCCTGTTATCAGTCACTCCCCCATTTCGCCTCCACCCAGTCCCTAGCAACTACTCATTTACCTCCTGTCTCTGGGTTTGCTCATTCTGGACTTTTCATATAAATGGAATCATATAGTATATGGCCCTTTGTGTCTTTCACTTTCATAATGTTTCATTTAGTATAATGTCTCAAAGTTCATCTATGTTGTAGAATAAATCATCAGCACTTCATTCCTTTTTATGGCTGAATAATACTTGGTTTATGGTAACTATGTTTAGCAGTCTGAAGAACTGCCAAACTGTTTAACAATGCAGCTGCACCATTTTACATTCTCACCAATAATGTACAAAGATTCCAATTTTCCACATTCTTGCCAATGCTTGTTATATCTTTTTGATTGTAGTCATCCTAGTTGGTTTGAAATATCTCAGTATATTTTGATTTGCATTTCCCTAGTGACTAATGATGTTGAACATCTTTTCATTTACTTACAGGCCATTTGTATATCTCTTGGAGAAATGTCTGTTGAAATCCTCTGCCCACTATTTAATGGGTTGTTTTTTTTGTTTTTTTTTTAAGTGTTGTAAGAATTCTTTATATATTCTGGATACTAAATTCTTACCAGAAACATGTATGCAAATATTTTCTCCCATTCTGTGGTGTGGATTGTTTCTACTTTATTTTCTTTTTTGTAAGTAAGCTTTGTGCCCAACATGGGGCTTGAACTTACAACCCCAAGATTGAGTCACATGCTCTACTGATTGAGCCAGCCAGGTGCCCCATCTCTAGTTTCTTATAGTGTCTTTTTAAGTACAAAAATTTTAATATTCCATTCATAAATATTTTTTGGTTGCTTATGCTTTAGGGTGCCATAGTAAAGAAACCATTCCCTAGTCTAAAGTCATGAAGGTCTATACCTGTATTTTATCTAAGAGTATTATAATTTTAGCTCTTAAATTTAGGAGGTCGATTCATTTTGCACTCATTTTTGTATATGGTGTGAGAGTGAAACTTCATTCTTTCTTCATTCTTCATAACCAGTTTGATATTTGTAGGAAAAAAATTGTGTCATTTGTAGAAAAAAGATATTTTCCCCCAACAAATTGTCTTTAAAAAAAAATGTTTATTTATTTTGAGAGAGATGAGAGGGAAGGGGAGAGAGAGAGATTGAGAGAGAGAGAGAGAGAGAGAGAGAGAAAGAGAAAGAAAGAATCCCAAGCAGGCTCCACTCCACACTGTTAGAGTAGAGCTGTTGTGGGGCTCAATCTCAGGAACCTAAGCTGAAATCGGACACTGACTGAGCCACCCAGGCGTCCCGTGAATGAATTGTCTTGATACTTTTGTCCAAAATCAATTAACCATAAATGTATGAGCTTATTTCTAGACTCTCTTCCTCTGATGTATATGCCTGTCCTTATGCTAATACCACACGGTCTCGCTGTAGCTTTGAAATATGGAAGTGTGTGAGAGTCCTTTTAAATTCTTTTCCAAAATTATTTTGGCTATTATGGGTCACCTATATGTCCGAATGAATTTTAGGGTTTGTTGGTCAATTTTTGTGAAAAGACCGCTGAAATTTTGGTAGAGGTTGCATTGAATTTGTAGATCAGTTTAGGGAGAATTGCCATTTAACCATAGGAAGTCATTCAGTCTGTGAACGTAGTCTTTCCATTTATTGATTGATTTATTTCAACAGTGTTTTGTAGTTTTTAGTATGCAAGTTTTGTCCTTTGTTAAATATTTTTCTAAGTATTTTTTTCCTATTGTGTCGTTGTAAATGAAATTGTTTTCTTTTAAAAAAAATTTTTTTTAAACGTTTCTTTATTTTTGAGACAGGGAGAGACAGCATGAACGGGGGAGGGTCAGAGAGAGGGAGACACAGAATCTGAAACAGGCTCCAGGCTCTGAGCTGTCAGCACAGAGCCTGACGTGGGGCTCGAACTCACGGACCGCGAGATCATGACCTGAGCCGAAGTCGGATGCTTAACCGACTGAGCCACCCAGGCGCCCCGAAATTGTTTTCTTAATTTCAGTTTTGGATTTTTCATTGCTAATGATGGAAATATAACTGATTTTTCTTTACTGATTATTTGTCTGTAAACTGTCAAACTGTTTTTCTTCCTTCAGATAGTTTCCTGAAATCTCAATTGTCACAAAATCCTTCTAATTTTATTCAACTTGCTTATTCCTTTTTTCAGAACTTTTTTCTTACTAGGCAAACTTGAGTTACATCAATACTGAGCTATTTTCAGTCCCAATAATATGCCTTCAAACATTTGGATACTTGTTAAATGCATCTACAGACAAATTTTTAACCACCTGCTTTTCTGTACGGTCTGTACCAGTAACATCTTATCATTGTGGGCTGGTATTCCATTAAAATAGAGACCTAAGGAAGCTTGGGAAAAGTCTGTGGAGGGCTCTCCTCCTGTCTACTTCCCCCTCCACACCTCCCAACTAACTGGTAGGAATTATTAGAATGCCAGTCTATTCTGAAGAACACCCAGTTTCAAGTCCAGAAGTACCTAGAATCAGTAATGACTGCTCCTTCCTTCCCTTCTGTCCCTTGTTCAGATACCTAAATTCATCACTGGCTGGCTCTGGTCTTGTGTATGTCACATGCCCATTCTTTAGAGCTTTGCCCAAGTTCCTGATTGTAACCTACTGCTGAGAAGACTGATCTCCCAAATCCCATAGCTGGATGTTCTGATATTCTGGACTATTTGGCTAGTTTGATTTGCTCTCTGATCCCCACTTCTTGGACAGTGTTTGTACTCACTTTGTCCCATCCCCTCTCAGCCTGCATGTGTAATTAGCCTTGCTGAGATTTTTGGCCATGGCTTCTTTCTCATCCTGCAGTCTAAAACTTTGAAATTTGTAAGAGCCTTGGTGGGTTGTGTATTATGTGGCCCATACTACTAAAACAGAAGATATTAGTATTTTTTTAAGTTTGTTTATTTATTTTGAGAGAGAAGAGAGCAAGCGGGCGCGAGAGGGGGAGAGGGTCAGAGAGAGAGAGAGAGAGAATGAGAGAGAGAGAGAGAGAGAGAGAGAGAGAGAATCCCAAGCAGGCTCTGTGCTGTCAGCATGGAGCCTGACACAGGACTCAAAAACCATGAGATCATGACCTGAGCCCAAATCAAGAGCTGGACGCTTAACCAACTGTACCACCCAGGTGTCCCAGAAGATACCAGTATTAAGGATAGTGATATTTATATTGCTCCTTAAAATTTTATACAATCCCCATTGTTCAGTTTCCTTCTCTACTCTTTCTCCCCTCTATGCTTCCAGACAGTGCCTTATTACTAATAAACTGTATGGAAAGTTTTGCAGCTGTAAAGAAAGTATAGTAACTAATTTGGTATCAATCTCTCTTACCACTGTATAGAGTATGGGACTTATACTTCAGTAACTGTTAGAAGGTAGCAAATTTGATGTTTCATCAGCTTGGTAAAACGGTTTAAGAAAAATTAGGAATATATTACCATGTACTCAATTTCTGATGATAATTATATTAGGTCTTTTTAAATTTTTCATTGCCTAAATGCCTGTTTTGCCATTGTGACCATTTAATGTTTTTAGGATTTAATGGCTTGAGAATCATTCCTATTCAGAAGCCAATGTAAATGTATAAAAATAGGTAAATGAAGTTTAACTAGTACATTTTGAAGGGTGACTTTTAGGTACTATTGTGATTTCGGTTTTTGTTGTGGTTGCACGTAAGAGATTCTAGGCCTTTTCACCCTGCAGTCAGAGGTTGTGTAAGGGAATAAGATTTGCTGCTCTTATTGGTAAAGTTTGTTGTGGTTTCAGCTGTACAGGGTACACATTAGAATTCAGTTAGCTTGTGTTTTACAGAACAACAATTTATCAAATCCTAATTAAGTAAAGGGTATAATTTGATACGTGGTATTTGCTGGTGCTGATATTGCTAATGCAGCAGTAACTTCATTGATTCCACTGGTGAAATGCCTATGCAAGTAAATGGCTCTTTTAGGGCTGTGTTTCTGTTTGAGTAGTTCATTAAAAAGAATATTCAAAGAATTTTAAATCATTTTAGTCTTTTTTTGGAGCTAGGTGAATCTTTCTCTAAGTCAGTTTTTCAGGTTCATTTTCAATTAAAGAGTTTTAAAAATTTGAAAGCACTGTAGAAAAGATCTCATGCTTAGCCCATTCATTATCCTTATGCAGTTCAAAAGCTCTGCTATAACTAGAGAATTATATGTGGTAAAATCCCTTTGGTGGTTCTGGGTCCCCAAATAGGAACTTAGAAGAATAGGGAGAAATATAACACACGTGTATATATTTCTCTGTGTCTCTGTGTGTGTGTTGCCTATCAGTGTCCCAAAATTAAAGTCTCTGAGTCCTAAACTTAAACTCTTCCTGCATGAAGAGCAACCCCCCACCCCCACCGCCACCCCCTTCCAGTAGTATTATTGGCTGAGTCCTCAGTGCCCCTGATGTTCCCACACAGTCTGGTCCAAGTAAGACTGAAGAGGATCTATGAGCCCTGAGAGCTTTTATATTAAGAAATTTTTGTATCTAAAATTATTTTGAATTATATCTGTAAATGACACTGGTCATTTTTTTTCTTTAAAAAGATTTTGTTTTTAATGTATATTTTAGAGAGAGCGAGTGTGAACGGAAGAGGGGCAGCAGAGGAGGGGCAGAGAGAGAGAGAGAGAGAGAGAGGGAGGGAGACAAAGAATCCAAAGCAGGCCCTAGTCTCTGAGCTGTCAGTGCAGACCCCGACATGGGGCTTGAACTTAGAAACTGTGAGATTATGACCCAAGCTGAAGTCAGATGCCTAACCGACTGAGTCACCCAGACACCCCTTTAATAAGATTAGTAAATTCAGCTTTTAAATTTTTATTACTATTGTAATTAAAAATTTTTTTTTGACATTTATTTATTTTTGAGAGACAGAGAGAGACCAAGTGTGAGCAGGGGAGGGGGCAGACAGAGAGGGAGACACAGAATCTGAAATAGGCTCAAGGCTCTGAGCTGTCAGTGCAAGGCCTGACTTGGGGCTCAGACTTACCGTGAGATCGTGACCTGAGCCGAAGTCGGAAGCTTAACCAACTGAGCCACCCAGATGCCGCTAATATTAGTTTTTAAATGTTTATTTTTGAGAGAGAGAGAAAGAGAGAGAGACCAAGAGCAAGTGGAGAAGGGGCAGAGAGACAGGGAGACACAGAATCTGAAGCAGGTTCCAGGCTCTGAGCCGTCAGCACAGAGCCTGACTTGGGGCTTCAATTCACGAGCCATGAAATTATGACCTGAGTCAAAGTTGGATGCTTGACTGAGTCACCCAGGCACCCCTAAATACAGTTTTTTTAAAACTTATGTAAAACTTTGCTGTCTCCTGTCCCTTGCTTCCAACGCTGCTTCTCAATAACTTCTGCTCATGGCTTGTTTCCAACACTTCAACTAGTGCCTGTTTGGGCACTTAATAAATCTTGGTTGAATGAAAGAAAGGTTGTTCTTACTCTGTTTCCAGACTGATAAATAATTTACAGTTTACAAGCACAGCGTCTAGGTAGCTTAGTCGGTTGAGTGTCTGACTCTTGATTTCAGCTCACGTCATGATCCCAGAGCTGAGCCCCATGTTGGTCTCTGTGCTGAGTTTGGAACCTGCTTGGGATTCTCTCTCCCTCTGCCCCGCTGCTCCTATCCCCTGCTCATGTGTGCACTTTCTCTTTCTCAAATTAAAAACAAAACAAAAAATCAAGTATGGTTCTAGGTTGACTGTCATTTTCCCTCTTGGGTAGCATTGCTTTAGCATCTTAGGATGGAATAGTATTACTATTCGTGTATGATTCCACACTGATTCTAGTTTCTTTGCATGTGACCTATGTTTCTTTTCTGTAAGCGTTCGTGATCTCATGTTAGCACTTAAATAAAGTGTGCCAGAAATTCAGTTTGGATGGTCCTCTTCCTCAGGGGAAATGTTCTTGAATCATTTCTTTGATAAGTCTTCCTCCACTCCCTCTCCCCACCAAAAGAGATAATGAAATGTGTTTTCCCTATTGTTTCTGTCTGGAACTTTTATTCCTGGGATGTTGGACTTTATAAAGTATCTTTTAATTTTTTAAAATCTGTTGGTTGTCACGTATTTATCTCTATGTCTTAGTGTTGAAATTTCTGGGAGATTTCCTAATTAGTACCTTATATAACCCTTCTATTAGCTTTTTTGTTTGTGTTATCAAATTAAAAAGTATTATCTTATTTCTTGTTTTCTGATTGTTCTCTTTTTAAAATAGAGTACTCTGGGATTTAGTTACAGTGTTGTAGATGGACTTTCAACCTTTCCTCCTGGCTTTGTCTCTCGCCTCCTCCTTTCTCACTGTACTTTTTGGTATCTTGAGGGTTAAGGCACCTCAAGCTTTGCGCTTGCCTCTTCCTTGCATCTGTCTATACATATATAGATTGTCACTTCCTTCTCTTGGCTAAGCGTATACTTTCTGTTTTGTTTTCTTTTGTTTTTATCTGCTTTCCATCTTCTAAAACCTTTTTTAGTCAAAAGTTTTTGTCGTTATTGCTTCCATTTTTACTGTCATTGAAATATTGGTACATCTTAATTGTATTTTATTTTAATATTTTAATGTTTATTTTTGAGAGAAAGAGTGCGTGGGCCTGCGAGCATGATTGGGGGAGGGGCAGAGAGAGAGAGAGAGAGAGAGAGAGAGACACAGAATCCAAAGCAGGCTCCAGGCTCTGAGCTGTCAGCACAGAGCCCGATACGGGGCTCCAGCTCAGGGATTGTAAGATCATGACCTGAACCAAAGTCAGACACTTAACTGATTGAGTCACCCAGATGCCCCCATCTGCCATTTTAAAATTGGAATTCTTCGTCTTTGTTTGTGGCCTGGTTAATGTTATTTTATGGTTGTAACTCAAATAACAAATTAAATATGTAAATTTAAAATAAAAAATAATAAAATCAGTTGGTTTGAAGAAAATATTGAATGAAAGGTTGGTCTGTCTTAATTTCTAGATAGATAATGTGCTTTGTAATAATGCATTCTTTGAATTTTATTTGTGTAGAAGAAATTGAGGAAGAATCTGAAACAACAATTGAGGCGGACTTGACTGATAAACAGAAACATCAGTTGAAACATAGAGAGCTCTTTTTGTCACGCCAGTATGAATCTCTGCCTGCAACACATATCAGGTAAGAACTTCTTAGAAGTTGATATGAAGTATTCAATAACGTTGTGACAGAAAAAATACAAAACGGCCTTCTTTGAAGCATTTCCAAACTCTTTCATGATCTTGCTCAAGTTAGTTTATTCTAGGTCTCATAATGGAATTTTATCTTGGAAATTTATAGTGTTACTACCATATTAAAGCCCTGTGAGTGTTTTCAAGTAAAGTAACCATTTTAGCTTTATTTTAATCCAGACTTTCCCAATTTATTTGAGTATCCGTTAGCATCCTACAGAACAGTATCCAGCAAACAGTATTTTAGGAAATTCTGGTCTTCACCAGATTTCTAGAACATTATGGAGTCAGTGATTAGAATTCCAGAACTGAAACACAAGATCTGGTTCCCAGGCAGGTGACTCTTGGTTTTGTAGACTGTATTTTCTATTGAGGAACTCTGGGATGAAAAAGTTTCTGTTTTTTATTACTTACTTGCATCTGCTCTATGCATTGACGGTAAGCAAAAGTGAAAACATTTTGTCGTTTTGGGGGCTGTAGATGAATGGTGGTATCTTTTATGATATGCTGGAAGTGGTAAAATTCAAGCATAAACATCTCGGATGTCTAACAAAATGTTTGAACTTAGAAGATGTACAATTACTGACCCTCAAGGTCAGGTAAACTTGGCATTTAGTCAACCTTGGGGAGACTGTGGGGTGTGTTTCACTCAGAGGGAACAAGTGTGTGTGGCTGTGTGCAGGGGTGGTGCATGTGAGGGGATGCAGGGTTTTTGTCCCCTTCGTGTTAAATAAATTTCTTCAACTTTTGTTCACAATCTTTGCTTCTTTAATTCACCTCTCTACCAGTCATGATTGTCTTAACAACTGTTTATATAAGGAATCACAGGGTATTACGTCTTTATTTCAAAAATTGGCCCCTCTTCTTTAACCCCCAGTGTGGGTACTGAATCTGTCTTCTTTAGGCTAAGACAGATTTGGAGACTTAAGCTGTGATTTGGTCCTCGTATCACACACACAGACACACACCCAGCTCCCAGGACGTTTGTGCATATTTCCCTTTTCAGAAACGGACACAGATTTTCTAAAGCAGAAAATGTATGACAGATACTGGAATTCCTCGTGCTCTAAATCTTTTCAGAAATAACTTGATCTTAGTAGTTAACATCACAGCATTGCTTTATTAGGTTTTTTAGGGGACACTGTATTTAGATTGGCTAGAGTTAGTGTATTCTGTGTGACTAGGTCCTTTGCTGGAAAAAATAATCTGGATCTGGCCAGGTAATAAGGAAACAGTCATTTTACCTACCAGTGGGGTATTTTAAGAAGTAGGAAAGTAAGTTATTTTTGTCCAGATGGAACATGAAAACATATTTCATAATTTTCTTAAAGACATCTATAACTAATAATGTTCGAGAGCCATATGCATTTATTACTTAATTGGAAGAAACTAGAATCTACAGATTCATTTTAAGCTCAAGAAGTAATGTGGCTAGTCATAAGAATCCTGCCAGAATGAGAATCTGACAAATGGTTTTAAAAATGTACCCAAAACACGAAAGTACATTTTTAATTTACCGTCCTGATAGCTTAGAATCTGTTTATAAGTAATGTTTCCTTTAACAGATTGCTTGGAATGGAAAAACTAGTAATGTGTTTTTTGTCATCCATAGAACTAAGAGAGTATATTGGAATATAATTAGCAAGACACCCGTGTGTTGAACATAGAAATTATGTAGAATACATGATCATTCATTCAGTCCCTGTTGAACATATTTCCTGAATATATTCTAGAATAAGGCCCTTACTAAGTGCTTGATAAATAAGGTGAGTTCCCCCGTCTTTGAAATTCAAGGGGTTTACTGGGTGCATTTACCAGTAATTTGTTTTGAATTATTAAACATTTGAGGCTTTATTTTTTTATTTTTTCCAAGTTGAGAGGGAATAGTTCAGAGCCACTCTTTCTCATCTGTTTCTCATCTGCTCTCATTTTCTAACAGCTGAAGTGGTAGGGGTTAGGGATAGTCTCCGGCCAAAGCCTGGAGCCATGCTGACCAGCCCACAGGGTGATGCATGGAACAAGTACACATTGGAGTGATCTTCACATTTTGCTAATGTTGAAGTCATGCCCTATCTATTTCTGCTATAACAGGAGAAAATTACTCAAGTCCCATTGTTCTTTGGCAGCAAAGAGCGGTAATTCGGTGAATACTGGCTTTTTATTCTCCAGGGACATTATCAAGTGCCCAGAATTTCCTCAGTGCCACATGGAATGTAGGAGAAAACATTCTTGAATGCCTTTGTAGTGTGTGAGCAACAATACTCACTGGATAGTATAAACTTTTCAAAGTGGTATGGAGACCACTCTTTGTTCCTTCTGATTCCTCTGGCAGAAAGAGTAAACCAGGACTGGGACAATTCTGGACACTTAGTGATTCACCTTGTGTTTGTGAGCTAGATAGGACTTGAACAATGAAAGTGTCTTTGGAACACTTCTTTGGGGGGTGGTGTTGGTAAGGAGCGAGGCAGCATGTTTCATGCATGGTGCCTTAAGTCATTAGTAATAGCTTATACGCTACAGACACTCTAAAGCACTGTAAAATTGTTATGCAGCTGCTAGACCTGTTATGGGTATATAATACTGTATTCAGTCTCACAGATAGACTGTATTTATTGAACTTGGCTTTCAAAAATTCTGACATTCATTGAACTTTTGTGACAGATATTGTTCCAGTTGTTTTATATGTATTTTATTTAATCCCCACAATCACTTTATAAAGTAGGTTCTGTTATTATCCCCATTTTACAGATGAGACTGAAGCACAAAAAGATAAAGTAACTTGTCAGTGTCACAGGTTTAAATGGCAGATTGAGAAATTGAACCAGACCACCTGGCTGCAGATAGACAGCATTACGATGTATATATGACTGTAAGTGTTAGAAAAGCATCAGAGATTAAAAACAAAGCTGTTGAGTTACTTGTTGGATAGGTAGGTTCTTTGATATTTTATTGTTTCACATAAGTTTTCTATTTATACGTTCAGGTCAAATGGACAGAACTAAACTAAAAACTAAGTTAAGCATATAGACTGTACTGTTATACTGAAAGATGATGCTACAATGCTAGATATGTGGTGGCAAGTAGGAGCTACTTACTTGATTGGGTGCCTCAGTCATGGATGTGTCTTATATGTGTTCCAGTGTCAGTTTTTCCACATCTTGAACACAAAGAGCTTGGCCTTTTATAAGCTAATTACAGTATCGTACATGTAATGGTTAATGTCTCTTCCAAGCCTCTGGTGCAGGTAGTCAGTCATGTAAAAAGAGCCAGTCCTTACCTGTTTGCCAACCTTGGGATCTGGATCACAGCCTTTGAAGTTACGCTTCATTGTGTCTTAAAAGCATTTTCTTAGATACCTGTTGATTATTGGCCTCAAATTTTTCCTGTAGTAAGGGCTTTTGGACCTGATGATTCGTTCTTTAAGTCTGTCTCGTTATGAAAAGTAAGTGGTGGTAGGTAAACCATTATATCCGTGTTGTAGACCTGGCCCTCTTTCTGAGCATCTGTGGTAAGGATCCTGTCTACCTCATTGCTTAACCCTTGACTATGCTTTTTAAGAAGTCCAGAGAACCTATTCCAGAACCTAAATGTGATGTCAGCTGTAGGATAAGTCTGAAAGACATAGGTGCACATAGTGTTCAAGCAGTCCTTTAATGGCAGGGTGCTTTGGAGAAAGCCTTATATTCTTATCCTTTTAAATAAATTTTAGGTTAGGATTCCAGAATATAAACATCACCACCATCATAATCACCATTATTGCTCTGTGGAAGACTGCTGTAGCCACAATGTGTAATAAACTTTTCATGGTTTATGTGGTACCCTGTTGCTTCTGCATGGTCTCCTCACGTCCAAAACAAGGAGCTTTCTTAATTCAATTGAAAAAGTATCTTGAGCAGCTGATAAAAATCTTATGGCTTAGGTATAATTTGTCTAGATTGTCTAGGTTTGTCTAGATTGTCTAGGTTTGTCTAGACATTGTCTTAGAGTGTAAGATTCCTTTTTTGTTTTTTGAAAGTTTATTTGAGAGAGGGAGAGAGAGAAACGCAAGCAGCCCAACACATGGCTCGATCTCATGAATCATGAGATCATGACCTGAGCTGAAATCGAGTCGGATGCTTAACCAGCTGAGCCACCCAGGCGCCCCAGAGTGTTAGATTCTTGAAGGTCGGTATCTTTATCTTTTTCCTGCCTACTGCAGAACACAGCACAGCACAAAATAGCCAGTCAGAATTTGAAGCTTGCATAGTTGTCATTTAACTTTGTTATCTTTGAGGAAATGAAAATCATCAACAGATAATAGAATAATGTCTTCTTAATTATTACTGATCATAAGTGACATTTTAGATTGCGTGCCTCTCTCCTTTCACAAGAATTAAAGATTGGATGTCTGGAATCACAGGTTGCTCAGGACTCTCAGGGAGAGTGAGGTACTCAGAGTCAACATCAAGCTTTTACCAGGAGGACTAGGCAGAGGAGGATAGGAAATTGTTTTTGTGTATATACTGTCACTGAATAAAGTGAATTTCTGAGCCGTACATAGCAGCCATGAGAAAGGGAGAATGGAAGTTTCTAGCGAACAAGAGTTAAAATTTGAGGCATGGAAGACCATAGTTCTTGTCTCGATGTGCATTGTTTGTGAGGGTAGGGAAACAGATAAATAACTCTCCCGTATTTGAGTGTTAGTATAATTGGAAACACCAGATTGTAATGTGTACATATCCTTTGACCTAACAGTTCTACTTTTTGGATTTTATTTAACCAGAGTTCTCGATGCAAGTTTGTGGAGAGATATATACTGATATGTTTATTGAAGAATTGTTTTATTTTGTTTAGTCAGTGATCTTTACTTTATGAATAAATGAGATCATTTTCATTTAGCAAGCATGTATCTACATCATGAATGTAAATAGGAATTTGGCATTTGAGAGATTTCAGATTTGTTTTAATATCAGAAAATGCAAGCAACTTTCTTCTTTATGGTTTTCTACGTTTCCATTTTTTCTGAAATGTGAAAACACATTAGACATATAATGGGTAGAAGTTTATTTTAAACTTTGCGAATTTGGGCATTAGAGAGGGAAAATGCCATTTTGCATTCATCTTCAATATGGCTGGTTCTGATGAAGACAGAGTAGATGGAAATCCACTGAGAGTACTCCTCTTTATCTTCCCTTCTCCAGTAGTAGTAAATTAGTATCATTAACTATACGTACTGTTTGATAGCAGACCTGTTTCTTTCTTTCTTTTTTTTTTTTAATATTTTATTTCTTTTTTGAGAGCGAGCGTAAGTGGGAGAGGGGCAGAGAGAAAAAGGGACAGAGTATCTGAAGCAGGCTCTGCGCCTACAGGATGACATTAGTGAGCCCAACGTGGGGACTGAACTCATGAACCATGAGGTCATGACCTGAGCCAAAGTCAGACGCTCAATCGACTAAGCCACCCAGGTGCCCCCAGCAGACCTGTTTCTAATTTAGGGGTATATTTTTTCAAATATTTTCTTGCAAAATGCTGTTTTCTTCAAGAATTACTGTCAGTTTGGGGCGCCTGGGTGGCTCAGTCGGTTGAGCGTCCGACTTCGGCTCAGGTCATGATCTCGCGGTCCGTGAGTTCGAGCCCCACGTTGGGCTCTGTGCTGACAGCTCAGAGCCTGGAGCCTGTTTCGGATTCTGTGTCTCCCACTCTCTCTGCCCCTCCCCCATTCATGCTCTGTCTCTCTCTGTCTCAAAAATAAATAAATGTTTAAGAAAGAAAAAAAGAGAAAGAAAGAAAGAAAGAAAGAAAGAAAGAAAGAAAGAAAGAAAGAAAGAAAGAAAGAAAGAAAGAAAGAAAAGAAAGAATGAATGAATTACTGTCAGTTTAGGGGTGCCTGGGTGGCTCAGTCAGTGTCTGACTTTGGCTCAGGTCATGATCTTATGGTTCGTGGGTTCGAGCCCCATGTGGGTTCTGTGCTGTCCACCCAGAGCCTGGAACCTACTCTTGATTCTGTATCTCCCTTTCTTTCTGCCCCTCCCCTGCTCACGCTCTGGTCTCTCTCTCTCAAAAAGAAACATTTAAAAAATTTAAAAAAAATTATTGTCAGTTTATATTCCCATCACACTATATTATGAATATTCCCATTTTGTAGTTCCTTCAACATTACTGCATATTAAAATAAAAAAAAACACTTGTTGTTTATTTTCTGATAATGAAAGAATTATAACTTATTGTTGAAATGTCAAATACAGAAAAAGATACACACTGTCTCTATCATACACTCACAAACACACGCGTGTAGTTCTCCATTCAGCAGCACCGACATTTTGGTGCATCCTTAGTGCATTTTTCTTTTCTAATCTTCCGTGTAGCCATTGCATTTTGGCTGCGGGTTGCTGGAACGGACGTGGAACGGCAGAGGCGCCGCGTTACTTGTGCGTAGCTTCCTCTCTCATCAGCTTGTGCTTATTCTTCAGCGGCACTGGTGTCATCTTTGCTCTTTCTAGGTTGGTTGGTTTGTTTTTAAATATTTGAGAAATGTGATTGGAAAGGAACAATGGAACAGCAGGAGGAGGGGAGGATAGTTAAATAAAGGCTGGAAAAATTCCATTCTTGAGAAGCTGACAGACATGCCTGAGAAGTTTGATATACGTGAAGGAGCAGAATGAAACTAGAGTAAGAATACTTTGTCACTCAGGAAGAGTGCTCATTCGAAAACAAGTCGAAGTGTTACCGCAGGCAAAAGATTTCCTGTGATCATGAAGGTACTCGCCTATGTTTTCCTGAAGTTTTGCTGTTTCACCTTTTGTATTTTTTTAACCATAAAAAAAATTTTTTTTAATGTTTATACATTTTAGATAGAAAGCGAGAGCGAGAAAGAGAGAGGGAGAGCGAGCAGGGGAGGGGCAAAGAGAGAGGGAGACACAGAATCTGAAGCAGGCTCCAGGCTCCACGCTGTCAGCACAGAGTCCAATGCAGGGCTCGAATTCACAAACCGCGAGATCATGACCTGAGCTGAAGTTGGATGCCTAACTGACTGAGCCACCCAGGGACCCCTAACCATTTTTTTTTAAGTAAGTTCTGTACCTAACATGGGGCTTGAGCTCGTGACCCAGAGATCAAGAGTCCTATGCTCCTCTGACTGAGCCAGCCAGTACCTCACTTTTTGTATTTAAGTCTGTTTTTTGTATATGGTGTGAAGAGGGGTCAGTTAGAAAACTAAGTTTTAGAAGATACCATTTACAATTTCACCGAAAAGCATTGAACACGTAGAATAAATCTAAAGAAAGATGTATAAGAAAAGGGGAAAGATCTATAAAAACTCACCATGGAAACTACAAAGGGTTGCTGAAGGAATTTGACTTAAGTAAATGCACTTAAGTAAATATGTCAGTTTTCCCCAAATTGATCTAAAGATTCAGCGCTGTTCCAAGGAAAGGCTCAGCAAGTGTGTTGTGTGTGTGTGTAAATTGAGAATTGAGAAATTGATTCCAGAATTTATGAGAATGGAAAGAACCAAGAATAGTGAAAACAAAGTGTTTTCAAATCATGGTTTGTGGACTCCTGAGTGTCCCTTAGACCCTTTCAGGGGTTTTGTGAAATCAAAACTATTTTATAACAATAGTAAGATGTTATTCACCTTTTCACTGTTTTAGTCTTGCAAAAGCAGTGGTGGGCAAACTTAGTGTGAATCGCACCAGTGGCACTAAATTGTGCTAGAGTCATCGCTGTATTCTTCACCTCTGTGAATTTGCAATAAAACAAACAATAACCAAAATGACAAGTTCCACTTAAGAATGTTCTTGACAAGGGGCGCATGGGTGGCTCAGTCAGTTAAGCTTCCAAATCTTGATTTCAGTCCAGGTCATGATCTCACAGTTCATGGGATTGAGCTCCGTGTTGGGCTCTGGGCTGACAGTGTGGAACCTACTTGGGGCTCTCTCTCTCCCTCTCTCTATGTTCCTCCCCCACTTGCGTGCTCTCTCTCCCTCCCTCCCTCTCTCTCTCTCTCTCTCTGTCTCTCTCTCTCAAGATAAGTAAAATAAACATTTAAACAACAACAAAAAGAATGCTCTTGACAAAATGGTACAATTTATTATTTTAATAAATCTGAATCCCTCATGTCCTAAAACAAAACTGAAAAATTAACACATCAGATTAACCATTGTGCAGCGTAGAGGATCTAGTTCACTGCCATTCAGTATAGTGACGATGCTGTGTAACCATCACTGTTTCAATGGTTTAACTACCATTAAATGTCTCTTTAACATTCTGCCTCATGAAATGGGAAATACATGTAAATCACTTCTGTCATGTTTGAAAGTGTGATAGTTATCTTGAGAAAAAAAAAAATCTCATGACAGTCTTTGAAATGTAAGCCAAACTACCTGCTTTTTCCTAGAGCGCCGTTATTACTTGCAGTAACCACTGAAAGACAAACTGTGGTTATTTAGACACAAGTGGTTGATGGATGCCTTTTGAAAATGAAATAAACCTGAAAATCTAGCTGTCTGTTAAGCAACACATTGAAGAGATAGGCAAAAATGAAAAGAGTGCCACTGTTCTCGTGAAAAGTTTTTTGTTTTGGAAAAGACAGTAGTTGTTCATAACAAGTATTTGCTAATGTTCATTTTTATTTTAAATAAATTAGTAAATGTTAAATTTTTCTCACTTTGAATTTCTAACATGGTAAATATTGATTGATGTAACTCACAGAGGCAAATGTTCTTTGAGGTCCTCAATGATTTTTAGTAACGTAAAGTGATCTTGAGATCAGAAGATTTGAGAACCATTGACAAAGTCAGTCTTGAACAAAAGCTGTTAGAGATTTATATCAATCAATATTAAGACATTTATATAGTTACAGTAATTAAAGCAAGATGGTATTAATAAGTGGATTGAGAAATAAGTGGAACAGAGTGGAAAAGTCAGAACAGACCCACATATATAATACAACTTGATATTTGATGAAGGAACCACTGCAACGAGAAGTCTTTTCAGGAAATGGTGCCAAGTCATTTGGGTGATTACAGGGGAAAATAAACGAAGGCTTCTCTTTTTCTTTCTTTCTCTACTTTTTTTTTTTTTTAGATTTTATATCTTTAATTTTTTGAGAGAGAAAGAGAGCATCCTCACTCTCCAAGCAGGGGAGGGACAGAGGGAGAGAGAGAATCTTAACCAGGCTCCACGCCCAGTGGGGAGCCCTACTTGGAGCTCAATCTCCCCACCACGAGATCATGACCCAAGCCAAAATCAAGAGTCGGTTGGAGGCTCAACTGACTGGGCCACCCAGGTGCCCCTGCCCTTGCTATTTTTGTGATCAAATAAGGGTTTTGTTTCTTACCATTTGGATTTGCTGACTATATCCCCATTTTGTTCTTTACCATGTTCCATTCTCCCTCATATTTCTTGTGAATTGATAACTAGATATAGAGATGTGGTTCTATACACATGATGCATAATTGGTTTGGTATTGAATTTGGGGTTGAAATTTATTTTCCATCAAAACTTTGAAGGAATTACCCTACTGTCCTCAAATGTCTATTGTCACCGAACAGTAGTTTTATATCCAAACTTTCATATTACCTATTTTTTCCCTTCTCTTAAATCTTCTTTGAATTCTCTTACCAATAGATGAAAATGTAATTCTCTCATTGTATACAGAAGTTTCAGTGATGCCTCAGTATTGAGGATATTTGGTAGACCATTTTAATTGGAAGATACTAGTCTTCCTTCATAGCTGGGAAATCTTTATTTTTTTTTTTTAATGTTTATTTATTTTGAGAGAGAGATAGAGAAAGAGAACGCAAACAGGGAAGGGGCAGAGAGAGGAGGAGGGAGAAACCTAAGCAGGCTCTGTGCCATCAGCAGAGCCCGACTTGGAACTCAGTCTCATGAACAGTGAGCTCATGACCTGAGCCAAAATCACGAGTTGGCTACTAAACTGACTGAGCCACCCAGGTACCCCTGGGAATTGTTTTCCTAACATTTCTTTCAAAACTTTTTTTCTTTCTAGTACTTACATCGCTTATGTGTTAGCTCTCCTGGAGTTCTTGGTTTACTGTCTTTTCTCATATTTTCTGTTTTTGGTTCTAAGCTAAATCTTTGACTTTCATCTCCTAGCACATCTGACATTTTAATATTGCCAACTATATTTTAAAATTTCAGAGGCTTGGGGCTCCTGGGTGGCTTGGCTGGTTGAACGCCGACTTCAGCTCAGGTCATGATCTCGCAGTCTGTGAGTTGGAGCCCTGTGTCGGGTTCTGTGCTGATAGCTCAGAGCCTGGAGCCTGCTTTGGATCCTGTGTCTCCCCCTCTCTCTGTCTTTCCTGTCTCACTCATTCTCTCTCTCTCTCTCTCAAAAATAAACATAAAAAATGTTTTTTTAATTTCAGAGGCTCAAACTATGGAAAGAGCCCAAATGTCCATTTTTCCGATGAATGGATGGGCTTTGCCTGTCATTTAATTCATTATTATTCTGTTGAGACTCTAAAAATACTACCTTTCTTCCCCGTTAGAATGTTGGGGTGCCTGGGTGGCTCAGTCGGTTGACCGTCTGACTCTTGATATCAACTCTTGATATTGGCTCAGGTCAAGATCTCAGGGTCTTGGGATCGAGTCCCACCCATGTCCCACCCACACTGAGCATGGAGCCTGCTTGGGAGTCTCTGCCCCCCTACTCAAAATAAATAAGTAAACTTTTACAAAAAAAGAATGCTGTTAAACTTTTCTCAATTAGGTCACTGAATAAATAACACTTTATAGTACTGGGATTTGTGCCTTTGTGTCTATTTGTGAAATGGAGTTATCAAACTGGGAAATGCACAGTGACTCTGATAAGTTTATTCACCATTGAAAAAGACCTTTCCATACAATTTTTTTTAAGGTTTATTTATTTTTGAGAGAGAGCGAGAGCAAGCACAAGCATGGGAGGGTCAGAGAGAAGGGGACAGAGGATCCAAAGTAGGTTCTGTGCTGACAGCAGCGAGCCTGATGAGAGGCTCAAACTCCCGAACCACAGGATCATGACCTGAGGTGAAGCTGGGTGCTCAACCGACTGAGCCACCCAGGTGCCCCATCCACTTTCGGAAGCTGGAATTTGAATTTTTTTTTTTTTTTTTGATTCATGTTTTACCTAGAACAAATAGTGTTTGAAGGTAGAATTTTTCTTTTAGGTGGTTATACGTATCAGAGACTAATAAATGAACAATAATTGCCTATCTATAAGCAGAGTTGTTTTTATTTTTATTTATTTATTAAAAAAATTTTTTTAACGTTTATTTAAAAAAAAATTTTTTTTTAACGTTTATTTTTGAGACAGAGAGAGACAGAGCATGAACAGGGGAGGGGCAGAGAAAGAGGGAGACACAGAATCTGAAACAGGCTCCAGGCTCTGAGCGGTCAGCAAAGAGCCCGACATGGGGCTCGAACTCACGGACCGTGAGATCATGACCTGAGCCAAAGTCAGACACTTAACCAACCGAGCCACCCAGGTGCCCCAACGTTTATTTATTTTTGAGACAGAGAGAGACAGAGCATGAATGGGGGAGGGGCAGAGAGAGAGAGGGAGACACAGAATCCGAAGCAGGCTCCAGGCTCTGAGCTGTCAGCACAGAGCCCGACGTGGGGCTCGAACTCATGGACCGCGAGATCATGACCTGAGCCGAAGTCGGACGCTTAGCCGACTGAGCCACCCAGGCGCCCCCAGAGTTGTTTTTTAAACAAAAGAGTATTCCAGTAGTGCAAAGCTATAGTTAATAGATTAGAGTTTATGGGAGTAGATGGGTTTAGGAATTGGTATGGTTGGGGATAGTATATCCATATATGGTTTGAAGGAGTGCTGGGAGTAACCTGGTATCCAAAGGTAATGGATAATAGAGCAGATTTTTTTTTGTGGTTGTTCTCGGGATCACAAGAAAATTGATCAGCCCCCTCCTTTTGAAGATGTAAACATTGGTTGGAAGAACAAATATTGTTAAAATGTCTGTACTACCCAAAGCAGTGTACAGATTTGATGCAGTCTCTATTAAAATACCAACAATATTTTTCACAGAACTAGAACACACAATCCTAAAATTTGTATGGAACCACAAAAGACTTCTAATAGGCAAAGCAGTCTTAAAAAAGAATAACAAAACTGGAGGTATCATAATTCCAGGCTTCAAGTTATATTACAAAGTGGTCATACTTAAAACAGTATGGTACTGGCATAAAAAGATAGACACAAAGATCAGTGGAACAGAATAGAAAACCCAGAAATAAACCCACAGTTATATGGCCAATTAATCTGTGACAAAGGAGGAGTGAATATACAATGGGAAAAAGACAATCTGTTCAACAAATGCTGTTGGGAAAATTGGGCAGCTAACTATGTGCAAAAGAATGAAACTGGGCCACATTCTTTCTCCATACACAAAAATAAACTCAAAATGGATTAGAGATCTGAATATGAGACCAGAAACCATAAAAATCCTTGAAGAGAGCATAGGCAGTAATTTCTCTGTCATCAGCTGTACAACATGTTTCTAGATATGTCTCTTGAGGGAAGGGTAATACAAGGCAAAAATAAACTATAGGGCTACATCAAAATAAAAAGCTTCTGTACAGTGAAGGAAAAAATCAACAAAACCAAAAGGCAGCTTACTGAATGGGAGAGGATATTTGCAAATGACATATCTGATAAAGGGTTAGGATCTAAAATATATAAATAACTTATACAGCTCAACACCCGAAAAACAGATAATGCACATTAAAAAATGAGCAGAAGATCTGAGGAGACATTTCTCCAAAGAAGGCATATAGATGGTCAACAGACACATGAAAAGATGCTCAACATCACTCATCATCAGGGAAATGAAAATTGGAACTACAATGAGATAACACCTCACACCTGTCAGAGTGGCTAAAATCAAAAACTCAAGAATCAACAAGTGTAGGTGAGGATGTGGAGACAAAGGAATTCTCTTGCACTGTTGGTGGGAATGCAAACTGGTGCACCAACTCTGGAAAACGGTATGGAAATTTCTCAAACAATTAAAAATAGAATTACACTATGATCTAGTAATCTCACTACTGGGCATTTTCCCAAAAATACAAAAAAAAAAACTAATTCAAAGGGATATGTGCACTCCTTTGTTTATTGCAGCATTATTATTGTTGTTATTATTTTAGAAAGAGAGAGAGTGGGGGAGAAGGGCAGAGGGAGAGAGAGAATATTAAGCAGGCTCCCTGCTCAGTGTGGAGCATGATATGGGGCTTGATTGCACAACCTTAGCTGAAATCAGAGTTGGACGGACACTCAACTGACTGAGCCACTTAGATGCACCACAGCATCATTTACAATAACCAAACTGGAAGCATCTCAAGTGTCCACTGATAGATGAATGGATAAAAAAGATGTCACACACACACACACACACACACACACACACACACACACGAATATGAATCAGCCATAAAAAAGAACGAAACCTTGCCATTTGCAGCAACATGGATAGAGCTAGAGAATATAATGCTAAATGAAATAAGTCAGTCAGAGAAAGACAAATACCATACATGATCTCACTCATAGGTGGAATTTAAGGAACAAAACAAGCAAAAAAAAAAAAAAAGAGAGAGAGAAACCGACAAACAGACTCTTAACTATAGATAACAAACTGATGGGTACCATAGGAGAGGTGGGTAGGAGAATGAGGGAAATATGTGATGGAGATTAAAGCATACACTTAATCGTAATGAAAAACGTGGGGCACCTGGGTGGCTCAGTCAGTTAGACATCAGACTGTTGATTTTGGCTCAGGTCATGATCTCATGGTCGTGAGATTGAGCCGTATGTCAGGTTCTGTGCTGAGCATGGAGCCTGCTTGGGTCTCTCTCTCTCTCTCTCTCTCTCTCTCTCTCTCTCTCTCTCTCTCTGCCTTTCTCTTTCTCTCAAAATACGCATTTAAAAAATCATAACGAGGGATGTCTGGGTGACTTAGTCAGTTATGTGTCCAACTTCATCTCAGGTCATGATTTCACGTTTGTGGGTTCAAGCCCCGCATCAGGCTCTCTGCTGATAGCTCAGAGCCTGGAGCCTGCTGCAGATTCTGTGTCTCCCTCTCTCTGCCCCTCTCCTACTTAGTGCTCTGTCTCTGTCTTTCAAAAATAAATGTTAATTTTTTTTAAATAATAAAAAATATATTCAAAGTTTAAACATTGAGGAGGGATATGTGATATATTGACATGGTTCAAAATCAAAATCTGGGATACACAATAAAGTATCTCACTCCTATACAGTCCCCTGGCCCATCACTGTTTCTAGAATCTTACATATGCTTCCAGAAACAATTCATGCATATAGAAGCAAAGAAGTGTGTATGTTTGTGTCTGTAGTAAATCATGGAATAAATTGTGATGCTATTCTATGTTGTGAGCATGCTATAATGACTCCTGTATGAGTCGTGTCTTTCCATAGTGCAGCTTTATTCAGTCACGGCAAGGTAAACACAATTGTAAAGCAGGTTTAGGATTCCAAACTCAGTGACATTTCACTGTGTGTTCAACTTGCCTTAGTACAGGGCACACTGAGCAAAGCACAATACGAAGTCATACAGCAAGCAAGATACAGTTAGGGATAAGAAGTTAACGAACCAAATGCAAAGTCAGTCTGTGAGTGTGTAGTTGAGATCAGACCTCAGTCCCATCCAGGTCAGCTCTTGGTGCTTACTGTGTATTATGTTCATTCAACCAGTGGAGCATCTCTGTTAGGGTCACAGATCAGTCAGGCATAGCCTTCGGGAGTTGCCTTTTTAATGTGGTCAGATCATGGAAGGCTCAGCATCTGGAGAGTCTGACAGCTTGCTGCGAAGTCCTTCCTTTTTAAAGAGTTTTAGTTGGGCACCTGGGTGGTTCAGTCCATTAAGCCTCTGACTTCAGCTCAGGTCATGATTTCGCAGATCAGGAGTTTGAGCCCCCACATCTGGCTGATAGCAGAGAGCCTGCTTGGGATCCTCTGTCTCCCTCGGTGCCCCTCCTCCACTTGCTCTCTCTCTAAAATATAATAAATAAACATTAGGAAAACACAGTTTAGTCAGTCTTGGGCCTTTGCAGGTTTCTTCTTGTTATCAGCTCTTAGTTCTTCCAGACTCTCTTGGCTTTACTCTGGTTATCAGTTTTGGATGCCATCAGCCTGTGGTGGTTTCAGTGATATCTGGTCTTAGCTGTAACACCCTTGGCTGCTTGTGTCACTGCTTGACATAAGTCACTGTTTATCTTGAGTGACTCCATCTTGCTTTCTACATTGTGCTTTTTTTTTTTCAGAGGGAGAGAGAGAGAGAGAGGCTTGCAACTGAGTGAGGGGCAGAGGGATAGAGAGAGAGAGAGAAGTAGGGCTCACTTGAAACGGGTCTCATGCTCACTGGATTCGGGCCTCAAGCTTACCCGAAGCGGGGCTCTTGCCCCAATGTTGGACTCGAACTCACAAACAGAGAGATCATGACCTGAGCTTAAGTCAGATGCTTAACGACTAAGCCACCCAGGTGCCCTATACATTGTGCTTTTTAAATGAAATATCTTGGGCATAATTCCGTATCAGATAATAAGGATCTGCTTCATCTTTTCTATAGTTGTTTCATATGTCTAATTTATTTAATCCTAATTAATAGATACTTGGTTCATTTTAGCTTTTTGCTGTTAAAATAATACTGCAAAGAATAAACTTTGGCATAGGTCCCTTCACATGTGCGTGATTGGGTGAAGATGTACAAAATAAATCATATCAAGTAAAATAGATGAAAATCTCCTAATTATATTTTCTGGATTTTGTATTCATTCATATTTCTGTGTTGATCAAAACAGGAAGATTCAAGTAAAAGGATTTGTAATTTATAAATTTAGGTCTGTTGAGGCCTTTTTTGTCATATTCCCAGAAAACAAAAATTTTTTGTGGGGACGACTGTGTGGCTCAGTTGGTTGAGTGTCCAACTTTTGATGTCAGCTCAGGCCATGAACCCAGGGTCACAGGTTTAAGCCCCGTGTTGGGTTCTGCACTGAGCCTGGAGCCTGCTTGGGATTCTCTCTCCCCCTCTCGCTCTGTCCCTCTGTTGCTCATTCTCTCTTTCAAATTAAAAAAAAAATCTTTTTTTCAGTGTTAATTTATTTTTGAGAGATAAGGAGACACAGAATATGAAGCAGGCTCCAGGCTCTGAGTTGTCAGCACAGAGCCCGAGGCAGGGCTTGAATTCATGAACTGTGAATCATGACCTCATCGGAAATGTGATGCTTAATCAACTGAGCCTCCCAGGCTCCCCCCCCCCCCCCCCCGCAAATTTTTTTAAGTAAGCTCTACACCTGATGTGGGTTTGAACTCATGATCCCACATGCTTTACTGACTAAGCCAGCCAGGCAACTTGAGAAAACAATTATTTTTAAATGTTTATTTGTTTTTGAGATAGAGCAAACAGGGGAGGGGCAGAGAGAGAGGTTCACAGAGGATCTGAAGCTGACTGCAGAGAGCCTTAAATTTAGTGACTTAAATTCACGAGCACCAACTGCGAGAACTTGACTTGAGTAGGATGCTTAACTGAGCCACCCAGGCACCCCGAGAAAACAATTTTTAAAAGACTTAGGTTTATTGAAAAATAGTAATGCCAACTTTTATTTTTAATTTCTTTTTATTTATTTATTTTTTTTTTTGAGAGAGAGGGTGCAAGTGATGGAGGGGCAGGGGAAGAGAGGAGAGAGAAGTGGGTCTCGTTTTTTACCCGAAGCGGGCTCCAGCTTACTCTCTGTGGGACTTGAGCTCGCGAACTGTGAGATCATGACCTCAGCCGAAGTCAGATGCTTAACAACTGAGCCACCCAAGTACCTGCTAACTTTTAATTATATAATGAAATAGCACTCCACTTGAATTAACAGACTCTTTTCAGTTTAGCTGTTAATGTTAACTCATTTGGAATCTAAAAAAATTTCTAATAAGGAAGTTTTCTTCCTGTACATTTTATTATGTCAGTATTTTAAGATGTTAGATTTTTTGCAATTTTATTGCTATTTGTAAACAATTTGAATTAGTGAAAATGATACTATTGAAGAGTACAAGTAGTGTTGCTTAAGAAACTAACATAAGGAAGTTAATTAGTGTGAGTAAACTCATAGGATTGCTTAGTGGAAGGATGTGAGAAAAAGAATACAGTGAAGAGAAAAATCGTATTACAGTTTAACATTCTTTTTAATGTGTATTTATTGGGGAGGTGGGTGGAGAGGTGGAGGGGCAGAGAGAGAGGAAGACACGGAATCCGAAGCAGGCTCCAGGCTCTGAGCTGTCAGCACAGAGCCCAATGCCGGACCTGAGCGGAAGTCAGAAGCTTCACCGGCTAAGTCGCCCCACAGTTTAACATTTTATTTTTATTTATTTTTTTTTAAATTTTTTTTAATGTTTATTTATTTTTGAGACAGAGAGAGACAGAGCATGAACAGGGGAGGGGCAGAGAGAGAGGGAGACAGAGAATCGGAAGCAGGCTCCAGGCTCTGACCTGTCAGCACAGAGCCCAACGCGGGGCTCGAACTCACAAACCGCGAGATCATGACCTGAGCCGAAGTTGGACGCTTAACCGACCGAGCCACCCAGGCACCCCCACAGTTTAACATTTTAAAGCCCATGTGTTTAGCACACTTTCTCTTGAATGTTGTCTTTGTATGGGAAAATCTTTACTTTGAAAGGATCATTTTATCCTCTGTGGGTTGAAGTGTTTCTTTCTCCGACCAGAGTCCCAGTGCAGAAAAGCATATATTCTACGTGTTATCCTGCATGGTTGTGGAAGGGCCTTGGTAATCAAAACAGTTTGTCATCCTGTCCCAGGGAAGAGGATCTTCCTAATAACTACTGCCTTCTTTTGGACATTCCACTTTGTCCTAGCTATAAAAGGGAAAAGTGGCACCAAGAGAAGGATTTTTTCACCCTTGAATTCCTTTTTTGTAGTTTGTTTCATATTTGTTATCAAATCTCCAGAATCATGCCAAAGCTTTGTTGCTTTGGCATTCTCTACGTACCACAGAATAGAATGAGTTTTTCAAAACACTATGTGTCACTTTTCTTTGCAGAATCATCTTTGTTTTTGTTTTTGGCCTTTAGTTTTTATTTCTTAACATCTGTTAAAGAAGTATTAGAAAATGTATCTTTAAATAGAAGTATTTGAAGGATTCCAGATTTCTTTCTCTGTTTTTGTCCTTTTTATAGTCCAAAGATCCATAAAATCATATTCTTTCACTTATATCACTTCTATGACACAGTCCTTATGTGTTTGTTATTAAGGTATAGTTAGCCCATGGTTCATCAGTTCTATAATGCAGACCAGTGATTCTCAACAAGGGACAGTTTTGTCTCCTGGGGACCGTTCATTAAAGTCTGGGAAGATTTGGTTGTCTCAGCTACGTGTGGGGGAGCTACTGTTACCCAGTTGGCAGAGGCCAGTGATGCTGCTAACACCGTACGTGCATGGGACAGCCCCCCACAGCAAAGAATTACCTGGCTTCACGTGTTAATAATGCCAAGGTCGAGGGACGCCTGCGTGGCTCGTTTGGTTAAGCATCTGACTCTTTGCAGCTCAGGTCATGGTCTCATGGGTCTGGCTCCCTGCTTGGGGTTCTCTGCGCCTCCCCTGTGTGTGCATGCTCGCTCTCTCTCTCTCTCTCAAAACAAATAAATAAACATTAAAAAAAAATAGTGCCAAGGTTTAGAAAACCTAATATAGAGTCATGGTAAATAATCTTTGCTTCCTTGGTATATATATTATGTATATAAATTTATGCACTTCATTTAATTAGGATCCCCCCTGTTACTTTAAATTTAAATAGTATTTTTTTTTTAAGATTTATGTTAGAGTTTTTAAAATGTTTATTCATTTTTGAGAGAGAGAGTGCAAGCAGGGGTGGGGCAGAGAGAGACCGGGACGGCGCGGTGGTGGGGGGTGGACAGAGGATCCAAAGCAGGCTCTACACCAACAGCAGTGTGCCTGACACAGGGCTGGAGCCCACGAACCTCGAGATCATTACCTGAGCCAAAGTCGGACGCTTTACTGAGTGAGCATCCAGGTGCCCCTAAATTGTATTTTTAAAAATCAAACATATGTATATAGCTGTGTAATAATATCCAAAGCAGTCATAAGCAGAGTCCCCCCAGCATAGTCATTTTCCTGCATTTATACCTCTCTTACACTGCTTACTCTTACTTTTTCAATTGTAGAAATTTCTGCTTTCTCTTCTCTATTTCCTTTCCCTCATGTTTCCAATATATCACAATTTTTCTTTAACTTAATAATCAGTCTTTGTATTTTATGAACATGTGAGGATTCCCCACATATTCTTTCTTGTACAGCCTTTTGTTTTCCTTGGACTTAATAATTGTTCTGCCTTTGTTTTCCTTCTTCTTTATTCTTTTAGTAAGATATATACCCAATGTGGGACTCGAACTCATGACTCTGATACCAAGAATCACATGCTCTACTGACTGAGACAGCCTGGTGCCCCTTTTGCCTTTCCTTTCAATTAGTCATCTAAAATGTAAAAAATTCTTAGTCCTTGCTTATCTTGAAAATGTTTTCTACACTTAGCTGCTGATTTTTTTAGGCATTAAATTTTGATTTGGGAATCCTTTCATTCAGAATTTTGAATCTCCTTTTGTCCTATTTTACAGTATTGCTGTTGTGAAATACCATTTTCTGAAAGCATTTTGGATCTTTGAACTTCATTTTTTAAAAATTTGGATTAAATACTGTTTAAAACTGTCTGTTCGCTGAATTTCCAATCACAGAACTTAGCATTGTTTTCAATATGAGAAAATGTTCAGAATCCAGAACAACTGTAAGACTCATAAGGCCATTGAGAAAATGCCTTTCTATCATGAAAAACTATTGTCTTTCATTGAACAAGGAAAGTTTAGTCAGACTCTGCATCTGTAGTAGGGGTTTTTCAAGTTCATTATGCCTAACAATCACCGGGTGATGCTTGTTTTTCCATGTACTTTCCTTGATCCCTCCCTGAGATCTTTGGATTCAGTAAATCTGACTAAGGATCACCTGGTGATTCTTCCTAACCACGAGGATTTCTCGATCCCTCCCCAAGATGTTTGGCTTCAATAAATCTGGTGTGACACTAAGAAATTTTCATTTTCCTAAGCAGGGACCCTGGTGGTCCTGCACCATTATTCTACAGGCTGGAGTGGTATGGAACCGAAAGTCTTTAGGCACTGGGGAAATGGATGCTAATTTAAACTTCTTCTTTCATGTATACAAATAGGTAGCATCTTTAAATAAATCTGTAACCTGGGTGCGCCTTTTGCATGTGGTTTTTGAATCTTTGGGAGTATACTGAACATCCTCTTAAGCAGATAGGCTGATCAGAACCTGCCATTAAACACAGGATTGCGTTGTATCATAATTATTTATTCACATGTCTCTCTGTCCCAACACCCTGCCCAGTTTCTGAAGCAAACAGAGTATGTTTTTAAAACCTTTTTCAGTGAAAAATTCTGTGTTACTGTATATAGTTGCTTGTAGAAAAGCAACATAAATAATTATACAGGCCTGGAGTGATTTTTCTTCGTATTAAGGTCTTTGATGTGTTTTATGTTTATATCGTCATGTTTGGGTATCTTTGTTCTTTACAGACTAAAGTATGGTGGAAGAGCACAATTAGGGTCATTGATTGAGATTCAGCATAAATCAGTTGGGTTATCTATATTCACCGTTTGATAATAGTTCCTTTAGTTTGGGGTTAGCTTAAAATTCATCCTATTTCTTTTTCTGTGAGCCAAGATTTGTTCAGCATAAAGGAAGCCAGCTCTTTACATCTCTTTTTAAGCTACCTTTATCAACAACTCTTGGCGTGGTAGTACATCTGTTAATTACATATTCATATTTACTTCATAAAATAATTCTGACTCAACTTCCTGCTTTGTTAGCTGTTAGTATATGTATTTGAATATTTTAAGTGTCAGATTTTCATTTTCCTTTTAAAAATTTTTTTAATGTTTATTTATTTTTGAGAGAAAGAGACTGAGCGTGAGCAGGGGAGGGGCAGAGAGTGAGGGAGACCCACAGACTCCTAAAGAAGGCTCCGGGCTCTGAGCTGTTGGCACAGAGCCTGAGGTGGGTCTCAAACTCATGAACTACGAGATCATGACCTGAGCCGAAGTCGGATGCTTAACCCACTGAGCCACCCGGGTGCCCCTCAGATTTTCATTTTTAATTTGGGAGAAAAATACATAGCTGCGGTAAAGAAAGCTTACAGATGAAAAATCATGCATTATTTTTTTCATCTTTGCATAAAAGCTACATTAACCCAAATAACTTGTATTTTAGGTTGGCTGGGTATCCTCGTGATTTTGCAGTCCTGTTGTATCTCTAAAAGAGTACATAACCAGTGTTTTCTTATCTCCTAATATAAATATGAAAATAGTGGTTTGATGATTCAGTTTAAATCCTCTTGTCATTTCAGACAGTATGGAAGAAACTCTTAAGTAGGCTGTATTGTTTGTGTAAATTCTCAGTGTCTGTTAACCCTTGAAATTCAAGTGACTGTTGAAGAAAGTGGTATCTATTAAGATGACATTCAGCTTTTGCTCCTCTGCACTTAAAAAAAAAAAGTGGCTTTAGAGACCTTTAAAAAACAAGATTTTATTTCTTCTAGGTAATTAAGTATTAAATGTTAGAAATACTGCTTTGTCAGCTGTTGCAGAGGCAAAAAAAAAAACCTAGACGAAACCTATTTTTGGAAACCCACTTATGCACATTGCATGTGTTAGGAGCACACACACAGGTCACAGAAGTTCTTCTGTGACAGCTGTAGATGTGCAAACCTCAGCGGAGCAATTTCCCTGCTCGTTATTCTGTCCTTTCCACGAGCATGTCAGGTAATTGTTGACTGTGAGTGTTGTTATATGCTCCGAAGTAATGTTAATTTTTCTGCTTCAGTAATTTGCATGAATAAAATATAGTAGAAAAACCAAAAACCCTTATAACTCTCGCTAACTAAGTTAGAGATTTGAGAAGATAATATGGAAATAACACATGTTCTCAGAAGTCTTTTGAAGTTATATTAACTATAGATGATTACCAGAAAAAGATGTTTTTATGAGGGTTAAACTTTTTTAAATTTAAGGAATATACATTTGGAAAATGTTCGGTAAACTGTAATTTTTGACCTTTGTGTTAGTGTTTTTTACATTTTATTTTGCTTTTGGTAATCTTTTCCTTTGAATTGTTTTTCACTCTGGTGTTCCAACAGCCTGCTCTTTTAGCTTCCCATTCAATGTATATGTGACGATTTGTTTTTGCTTGTTATTTTGTGGGGAGCAAGAAGTGACTTGTTTACAAAATCAAATAACATTATGGCATTTAAACAATCTTTTGTGAGTCCTAACCAATTATCTGCAACTTGAATTGTCTACCAAATTTCTCCTGTTAAATTCGTAGGTCTACAGAATTTTTCAAGATAGTGAGGATAATTGAAAACGAATTTGTAATAAATGCCTCTACTTGGATAACTTCAATTTTTCTCAAGTCTGGACAAGACTGTTTTTTGTTTTTTTAATAGACATTCGTTTTCAAACTCACACCAAGGGCTGTGATCAAAGGTAAATGCCATCAGACTTCAAGGTCTTTGAATCTGTAGATCTTTATTTTGCCCCCTACTTTATAGCAGTGTATTTAAATTTTAACTAGGCTTTAGAGCAAGGTCAATAAAGGTAAGCTAGTTAATCCTGATGAATGTATATTATTTTTAGGTCCTCATATGCAGTGGCTACCTAAAAAAAAACCCCGAAGATTATTTAGGTACTGGTTTGCATGGTGAAGTCTTTGTCTAAAGACTCCTTGTATAAAATCACCTCATATTAACTTTTTATAGATTCAGAAACTCACTTTTAATACGAAGGTTTCATTGTACTCCTTTTTTTTTCTGTAATAATTAGAAAATACCCATGAAGTGTTTTATGTCATAAAATTTACTGCCTAATAACAGTTCCTTCCACAGGTTAGCCTCGCAGTAAATGCCTACAAAAACAGTCTTATTTTTTATGCTCTACAACACCAGGATTGTAAAGCGAGTCTAAGTGTACACATTTACGTATATTTGTAACTGCCATCTAGTTTCTTAATAGTAACTTTACATTCTGAATATTCCTGACTTTGTATATGTCATCGATGTGAAGGTGAGGTGGCCTTTCTGACATTCATTCACTTTTTCCCTTTTTCAACAGGGGAAAATGCAGTGTTGCCCTTCTGAATGAGACAGAGTCAGTATTGTCATATCTTGATAAAGAGGTAATTCACAATTGCACTTATTTATGTTTTTTCCCCCTTGATTTCACATGAAGCCCATACCTTTAAATGTATTTCTTCTTGTACCAAACTATTGCACCGGGAGAGCAGCATTATATAAAAGTGTAATGACCAGAATACTTTCGGATAATTTTATTTTTCTGGTTAACTGAGAGAAGAGTTGGCAAAAACTTCTGTGCCGTCTTTTTTAAGCTGGTAATGAAAGGCTTTATAAGGTATGATGATGTAGTTGGTAGCAGTAGAAATATTTTTGGCTTTATGAAATAAGTGACTTTTGTGTACTCAATCCTCCTCCCTGTTTTTTGTTTTTGTTGTTGTTTAAATAAAGAGTTTTTATTTTAGGCTTTTTCCAGATGAGATCCTAGCACTGGTGGTCTGCTTTCTTTCCTAGAATCTCAATAAACTTTGTCAACTACAAGTGTTTCCTTCTGTGAACTTCAACAAGAAACATTTTAAACATATTTTCACAAGTTGGGTGAGAGCATATACTTCATTAGAAGGAGGAAATTCCTGTAAACAGAATATTCCACAATGAGAAAATTTTTACTGTTGACATTTTAAGATTTAACCTTTATAGTTGCATGATGTTTTTGTTTTCCCAAATCTTTATGTATGTATGTATGTATGTATGTATGTATGTGTGCGTGCGTGCGTGCGTTTAAAGAATTGAAGGGATATATTAAAAAAAATTTTTTTTAATGTTTTTTCAATATTTATTTTTGAGAGACAGAGCATGAGCGGGGAAGGGGCAGAGAGAGAGGGAGACACAGAATCGGAAGCAGGCTCCAGGCTCTGAGCTGTCAGCACAGAGCCCGACGCGGGGCCCGAACCCACGTTCTGTGTGAGATCATGACCTGAGCCAAAGTCGAACGCTTAACCAGCTGAGCCACCCAGGCGCCCCCCCCCCCAAATTTTTATTATACTTAAAAGTGTTGTCCCTGAAAGGATTGATGCAGACATGTGGAACTACTGTACGTTAGAAAATTGAACAGAGAAAACTAAGAGGAGGTAAATGTTCAAGGCAGAAAAAAGGTTGATAGTCTTTATAACTTACTCTTGTGAAATTTAGAAAAGAAGGTAATAGTGTTTGTTGTCAGTCAACATGTGGAAAATAATATGGATAAAGAGAATGCTCAGATGTTACCATTAGTTCATAGAAGCAGGAATAAAAGAAGGAAACATGAGTATGTTTCAGTTTATTTTACTGGTGTATTTGGCTGTTAAGACAGTGTAATTTTTTTAAAAATGTGGTATCTTTGCTGAACTCAGGAACCTGAGATCAAGACCTGAGCTGAGATCAAAAGTCGGTGCTTAACCAACTGAGCCACCCAGGCACCCCTTAAAGGACAACTTTCTAATCACAATGTTTTCCTTTTAGAAAAATTAACATTACCTTTTACATTTTAAGCGATTCCCCATATTGGCACATGTAAATTTAAGGAGTCTTAAGCAACTTTTGTGGCCCTAAGTAATGATTTCATTTTATTCTGCTGTATAGTGTGGCAAAATCCCATTTTTCTAGAATACTATACTAACATGTTTTACACAGTAAAAGTGACCAGAAGTGTGTGTACTTTGAAGGCCCATACTGTGCCAATGGCAGCAGCGTCAGTCACCCTAGTAACATTCTTTGTTGCTCCTGTCTTACAAAACAAACAATTCTGATTACATATTGATCTCCCTCCATCAGCCTATTGAGCAGGTTGGTTTATATATTCTGCAGATTTTTTTTCTTTTCCCCAGGTAGACTTTTTTTTATATGCATAAATTGTCATATTGTTGTGTTTGATTCTTTAGTCTTTTCTTCTGACCGTGCCCCATGCAGAAGAATTCTGAGTGGATGGTATCGCCTTGTCTGTTTCTCTCCTTTCCCTTTATCACACTCTGTAAGGAGACAGCTTTACAATCTGGTAGATTATCTCTTATTTGTAGCTTGCTCGGCACGGTCTTGGTAAAGTGCTGATGGTAGGAGCAGAGCCCTCCAGCATATAATGCAGAGAGTTGTATAGTAGATAACCCTCGGAATCATAGCAGGAAGCAGGGACAAGACCTTTTAAGAGCTCCAGTAGTGATGCAGAATTCAGCAAAGGCCTGGTAGCCTGGTCATTTTATCCATTAGACGCAGTAACTAGGGCCTTTTTGCGTTTTAAAGAACCTTGGAAAGTTGGTGGGTGTGCCGGTGGTGGTAGGTAGTTACGTTTATATGCCTATTTGTATATAAATACGAATGTTTCAGGATTCAAAGGAGAACTGCAGAATTGGAATTAATAGATGCTCCATGAAATAATGCAATGTGACATTTTAATTAGGAAACTGTATGTAAGCTCAGCTCTTCTAAACTTTAATGTGAAATGTGTATCCATTTGAGTATGTTGACGAAATGTGGGTGGACACTCCAGAAGTAAGGGCGCCTTGTGTCCTCGTTGTTTGGTGTGGGCTTTAGAGCTTTAAATGATTGCTTGATTCAGGTGTCTTACCTTTGACTCAGAGCTTAGCTTTGCTAGCTCAGAATCTGTTTTAGAGCAGTTCAGTGGTTTTCTTTGAGACTAAAACAACAAAACTTTATAATCTACCTTTATTGTTTGCTATTTGTTTTTGTTTGATTTAATTTTACACTGTTTTACCTGATGACCCTAACATTGTTCTCTCCTTCAAGATTCATGAATTTATTCACCAAAAGGAAATTTTATATACTCTCTGAAGTTTTATGATTTCATTATCATGACATTGGCCTCATTGCTTTACAAAAAGTAGAAGGAGTTGAGCTTACCTAGATATTTTCTGTCATTTTTTCTCAGGATACCTTTTTCTACTCATTGGTCTACGACCCTTCAGTGAAAACACTATTAGCTGACAAAGGTGAAATCAGAGTGGGACCTAGATATCAAGCAGACATTCCAGAAATGCTCTTAGAAGGTATGTTTTCCTTTGGGTTTCAAGTCCTATGAAGACAAATATGTCTTGAAACTCAAATATTCTTTTCCTCATATGGGAGAAACGTCTTTTGGGCTAAAGCTTAAAAGTTACAAGTTCTTCCCCTTGTAGAAATACAACAAAAAACAACAGAAAATAATTTATTTGATCAATTGTTTGATTTTTATTTTACATTTTTGTGAGTTTTCTGGCTGTGTTTTCCTTTTAAATGCAACTTCTAGAATGTTCGTATCGTTGAACTTGTGTCTTCATGTGACATGTACATGCCTGGAAATCCTGAATGCTCCTAAATCATCTAACTGAGGTGCCTGGAATCTAGTGAACAGTTATGTTTTGGTGGGGATTTGGGCTAATCTGGGTAGTTATGTACTGGAGAGATTCAGAGCTTTGCATTTCAAAAATATCTTCCTAACAAGACAAATTTTTCTTTCTCCTGTTAAAACTGTACACTCAAAACCTTTATTTTCTGATTTCAAAAGTAAACATTCTTAACATTAAAAAATGAAACACAGAAATGTATAATGTAGGAAATGAACACCATCTGCTCTCCTTCATTCCAAACCCATATTTAATCACTATGGTCGTTTCGGGTGTGTTTATTTGGTTCACGCTGGCTTACCCTCCGTCCAGGAAGGGTCCACATGCAGTGCCGTGTTGCATATGTTACTCTGCAACTGCTTTCTTCAGTTAACCGCATAACTTTAGTACTTTTCCCTATGAGCACAGTGACTTTTATTCTTTTCACTAACTGTGCAGGTCTTAAATTTGCATGGATGTACTATAATTCCCTCTTCCAGCCCCCTATTGGTAGACTTTTAGGCATTTATGTTTTCGATGTTACAAATTGATGCTGCTAGAAAAGCTATACCTACATATTTTTTTCAAGCATAACTTCTTGGAAGTGAAATGGTATATACATTTTACATATTGAAAATGCTCCTTTGCTCTTCAAAACAACTATTACTATATTATGAAAGAACCAGGTGCTTTCACCAACACTGATTATGAGGAATTTTTTCACCCTTCATTTTTTAGCCACATTTTGATATATAATTGTCTTAGAGTTTTTTGTTTTGTTTTGTTTTAAAATTGAAATTATGCTTGCCCTAGTTATCTTTAGCCTTTAAATTTCTTGGGCTTTTTCTTTTTTCTTTCTTTTTTTTTTTTTATTTTTTTAATGTTTATTTATTTTTGAGAGACAGAGCATGAGTGGGGGAGGGATAGAGACACACACACACACACACACACACACAGAATCTGAAGCAGGTTCCAGACTCCGAGCTCCGAGCTGTCAGCACGGAGCCTGACACGGGGCTCGAACTCACAGACCATGAGATAATGACCTGAGCTGAAGTTGGATGTCTAGCCGACTGAGCCACCCAGGCACCCCTTTCTTTCTTTCTCTCTCTCTCTTTTTTTTTTTTTCTTTTCTTAAACTGTAAAATTTATTTATTTTGAGAGAGAGCTCACATGAGAGCAGGGAAGGGGCAGAAAGAGTAAAGAGAGAATCCTGAGCAGACTCGGTGCTGTCAGCACAGAGCCTGGCTCAGGGCTCGATCACACTGCTATGAGATCATGACGTGAACCAAAATCAAGATCCGGACGCCCCACTGACTGAGCCACCCAGGCACACTCTTTTTCAGAGAGAGAGAGAGAGGGAGAGGGAGAGGGAGAGAACGCACATGCAAGCTGGAGAAGGGCAGAGGGAGGGGGGAGAGAAAATCTTAACCAGGCTCCAAGTTAATCACGGAGCCCACTATGGTGCTCAGTCCCACAACCGTGAGATCATGACCCAAGCTGAAATCAAGAGTCGGACACCGAATGGACTGAGCCACCCAGGTGCCCCATCTTGTGCTTTTTCTACTTGGTTGTTATCTTTTTATGCATTGGCAAGAATTACTTGACTACTAAAGGTAAGCAAACACAGAAGTATTTACCTTGTCTACAAGGATTATAAACCTCTCCCCCACAGACCTAATTATTTGATTAAAAATTTTTAATAGTGACTTTAAATTTAAATATATTTTATTTTTTATCATACAAAAGTTTGGGATTTCTTAGTCTTTTCCTTTAAGGTCTTTACGATTTGCGTTACTCACCAAAAGGCCTTCACTTTTTGTTTTTGCCCACTGATTGTTAAAACATACAAGTACTGCCAGGGGTGCCTGGCTGGCTCAGTTGGAGGAACATATGACTATTGATCTCAGGGTCGTGAGTTCAAGCCCCATGTTGGGTGTAGAGATTACTAAAATAAACTTTTTTTTAAATGTTTATTTTTGAGAGAGAGCAATAGTGCAAGTAGAGGAGGGCCAGAGAGAGGGAGGGACAGAGGATCTGAAGTGGGCCCTGCACTGATAGCAGTGAGCCTGATGCGGGGCTTGAACTCTCGAACGGTGAGATCATGACCTGAGCTGAAGTTGGACGCTTACCGGACTGAACCACCCAGGCACCCCAACCTAAACTTTTATAAAAACATAGTTCTTCCATATGTTCTTCTCTCTCTTTACCTTGTCATACTTCTAAGAAAATGTATGCAGAAGAGTTAAATCAATAGATACTCAAGATAGAGTGTGAGAATTGTACACGTTGGTGTCCGTGGTGGCTGTGAATAATGCCAGGCTACAGTCATCTGCGTTTTCCTGAACTTAAGTGCCAGGAAAAGTCAGTCAATAAAGATTAAGCTTGAAGAACAGAACGCCATGTCTGCACTCACCTGTGTTTGGAAATGATTTTGAACAGATTGAGAGTAGTGAATCAGTTTATTATAGGTTGAGAGATTGCATTCATTGATGTTCTCATCTGTGCAAATCAGTTTATCTTCCAGAAGGAATTTTTACATCTTTAGTCCTTAATGTTTGATGTTAGACTTATATCTCTGTACCTAATTGTTCACTAAACATTTTATTCTCCCCCCCCCAAAACCTTGATGTTTAAAATTAATAAACAGTGCTGTAATGAGGATAATGGATAATTTTGTGCTCTGGATATAACTGGCAAATAAAGTAGAATTGCTGAGTCTTAGGGCATGTATGTCTGAAATTTTATACAGAATGCCTAATTGTCTTCCAGGTAGTCATTGACAGGTGGTGGGTTTTTCCCTTGTTTTAATTAAGGTATGATTTATACATAGTACATCCCACCATTTTTAGTGAGCAGTTCTGTGAGTTTTGGACAAAAGCCTATGTTCCAAGTGAGGTAGTTCGGCAAGTCCATCCGTGCACAGGCCAAAAGCCAGGAAGGTCCTTAGTGCTCATGTGTGCGTAGGCCCCCAGCCCAAGTTCCGCATCCCCTCAGCAGCCTTTGTCACTCCTTCCTGAACCCCAGTCCCTCCCATCTTTGAACTGTGGAGATCAGTCGTTCATGTTATCTTTTATACTATTTTTTTATTATTTGACTTCAGAAATTTTAAAATCAACACTCGGGTATTGATTGTGTGGTTCTCCCTTGAGCACTGAGCATACGCCCTGATGTATAGAAAGCCTAGAAATTGTGTATTGCTTATGGAGAGATAAATGCTGAACCAAGTCATGAAGTTGGGATGTTTCAAGTAACAGTGGGCAGAAGAATCAGATCATGGAAACTCACAAGTTCCTGTTATCCAGAAAACTATTTAAATATGGTATTTACCCCTGAAAGGCATAAAGTCTGGTTAGTGTGATGTTATTTGGAAAGCATATCTACTTAGATTAGCATTTTTTAAATTTTATTTAAATTTTTTTTTAATTTACACCCAAGCTAGTTAGCATATAGTGTAACAATGATTTCAGGAATAGATTCCTTAATGCCCCTTACCCATTTAGCCCATCTCCCCTCCCACAACCCCTCCCGTAATCCTCAGTTTGTTCTCCATATTTATGAGTCTCTTCTGTTTTGTCCCCCTCCCTGTTTGTATTTTTGTTTCCCTTCCCTTATGTTCACCTGTTTTGTCTCTTAAAGTCCTCATATGAGTGAAGTCATATGATTTTTGTCTTTCTCTGACTAATTTCACTTAGCATAATACCCTCCAGTTCCATCCATGTAGTTGCAAATGGCAAGATTTCATTCTTTTTGATTGCCAAGTGATACTCCAGAGTGTGTGTGTGTGTGTGTGTGTGTGTGTGTGTGTGTGTGTGTGTGTGTATACACTACCTCTTCTTTATCCAATATCCATCCAAAGAGACATTTGGGCTCTTTCCATACTTTGGCTATTGTTGATAGTGCTGCTATAAACATGGGGGTGCATGTGTCCCTTCGAAACAGCACACCTGTATCCCTTGGATAAATGCCTAGTAGTGCAATTGCTGGGTCGTAGGGTAGTTCTATTTTGTGGCTGCACCAGCTTGCATTCCCAAGCATTTTTTTTTTTTTTTTTTTTAGAAAGAGCATGAGCCAGGCAGAGGGACGGGGGGGGGGGGGGGGGGGAGGAGAGAGAGAGAGAGAGAGAGAGAGAGAGAGAGAGAGAGAGAATTTAATCAGGCTTCATGCTCAACACAGAGCCCCATGCAGGGCTTGATCCTATGACCCTGGGATCATGACCTGAGCTGAAATCAAGAGTCAGACGCTCAACCGACTAGCCACCCAGGAGTCTCTACCTAGATTAGAATATTTAAAAAAAAAAAAAAAAGATTTTAGGAAACAAAATGATACATAAAATGCAATAATGTATTCTATGGTTCTTCTCAAACCAGACTTGAAGTTCTTATTTGTAAGAGGAATAATTCTTAACAGCTTGTAGCATTTGAAGAGTTGTACCAGTTCTCTGACAAAGGCAGACTTTGTTTAAAAAATGTGACTAAATGTTCATTTATATAATTTATCTTTTATTTAATAGATTTTTTAAATGTTTATATACTTATTTAGAGAGGGAGAGAGCATGTACACATGAGAGAGAGTGAGTGGGGGAGGGAGGGAGAGGGAGAGGGAGAGGGAGAGGGAGAGAGAGAGAGAGAGAGAGAGAGAGAGAGAGAGAGAATTCCAAGCAGATTCCATGCTCAGCATGGAGCCCGACACCAGGCTCCATCTCAGAACTTGAAATCATTACTTGAACTGAAATCAAGAGTCGAATCCTAGGCTTAAGTGAGCCACCCAGGCACCCCTCATCAACAAGTCTTAATTGCCTTTAATATAGTATTTCTCCTGGCAGTCTTTTGGGTGGGTGGTTACAAACTTTATTTAGGTAATGGAATCCTTTGTCCAAATGAAACACCCTACAATATGACCGTAAATAAAATAAGAAAAGCCTGGCTATTAGGGATGAGGTGGGAGAGAAGTCCCCATTGAATCTCTTGAGATACCCCAGTAACTCTCAGGATTGAGAGAATTACATGCTGAAGGCTGCTGTTCAGTGCTTCTTTCTGAGTCATGTCTCTTCATCATATAGTCAGAATCGCCAGATAAACCACACAGTTAGAGGTGTCTTTGACGAAGTCCCTTTGCAACATAGTATAACAATGAGGGCTCCACTGTATTTTCTTTGCTTCTTCCCAGTTTTTAGATTTTAAAATTACTTTATTGCAAATTGTGCAATAATTTGCAAAGTGAAAGTGTAAGTAACTAAAAACAAAAAGTAGTCCCTTAGATCATCCCTCTTTGCCCATTGTTAAACACTGTTATTAATTTAACATGTTCTCCAGTTTGTTATGTAGCTACTGTATATATAGATCCATGAAATTGTATTCAATGTTTCATTGTGTAATAGGTGATAGATCCAAGTTTATCTATCTCTTATTATAGAACAAGTTTCCCTTCATTGTTCTTTAAAATATCCTCTGTGTGTGTGTCAGTGTGGGGAGGTGTCTCATCTCAGAGATTTTTCCCCCCTGACTGTTGAAGTTTTTCATCAGTTTGTCAAATTCTTCCCTCCAGATTTCATTAGAATTCAGATTGAAATTGTATTAATATTATTTATTCCTTTGGGAGGTGACTGGTCATTTCATAATATTGAGTCTGTTTCTCTGTCTCTACATGGGTCTGTTTCTGAGATTTTTATTCTGTCCCACTGGTCTGTTTGCCTGTTAATGCTCTAATAACTCACTGTTTTAATTATAGTGACTTTGTAGTGTGTGGTAATATCTGGTGAGGCTAATTCTCCTCTTATTTTTCCAAATGAATTTTATTATCAGCTTGAATCTTTCTTAAGTATGTCTATTGGAGTTTCAGTTAATTTAGAGGGAACAGACTTTTGATGGTTTTGAAAAGTCTTAATTAGAAATAAGGGATGTCTTTTTTTCTTTCTTCAAGGCTACTTTTGGGTCTTATGGTTTTGTTTTTCTTTTTTTTTTTTCTTTCTCGTTTCAAGTTATTTAACATATATGGTAAAATTGGTTTCAGTTGTAGAATTCAGTGATTCATCACTTACATATAACACCCAGTATTCATCACAAAAAGTGCCCTCTTTAATACCCATCACCATTTAGCCTGTCTCCCACCCACCTTGTCCATCAACCCTCAGTTTCTTCTCTAGAGTTAAGAGTCTCTTATGGTTCACTTCTCTCTCTCTCTCTCTCTCTCTCTCCTCTCTCCCTCTCCCTCTCCCTCTCCCTCTCCCTCTCCCTCTCCCTCTCTTTCCCTTTCCCTATGTTAATGTTTTTTCTCAATATAGTTTTAGTCATATAGATTCTATACATTTCTCATTAAGTTTATTTTTAAGTTTATAATTTGTTAGCTGTAAGTATTCATCTGTAACAAAGAGAAACACCACATTTTTCATCATAAATGAAGAAGTCACGTTGGATTCTTATTTGAGCCTAAAGCATTTAGCATATCCAAGATGTTTCATCTCACTTGTAATCAGGCAACTAACTAGATGCAAGATATAAAGAGCTTCCTTTTTTGTAAGTAATATATTTTCAGGGAAGAGGGTATAGGGTGACAAATGGGTATACCAACAGTTATAGTTCTTGTAGGGCTCCTGGGTGGCTCAGTCGGTTAAGCACCAACTTGGGCTCAGGTCATGATCTCGCAGTTCACAGGTTCGAGCCCCACATTGGGCTCTGTCCTGACAGCTCAGAGCCTGGGGCCTGTTTTAGATTCTGTGTCTCCCTTTTTCTCTCTGCCCTTCTCCTACTCGAGCTCTGTCTCTGTCTCTCTCTTTCTCTCTCTCTCAAAAATAAATAAAACCTTAAAAAAAAAAAAAGGAAAATATGACATTACCATCATATACATAGCTAGTGCCTGTTTGCAGGGAAATTAAATACAGAAAATACCACACTCAACAGATGTTTAGGAGTTGCCAGAGTCTGTGTTTACTAACCCTTTTGATACTCTTGAGTGGGTACATTTTGACCAGTGGCCATATTCCAATTTGCATTGGCATGGGATATAGAACCTGAATTAATACCCCCAGTAGGTGGCAGCATCAACACCATGCCAGAATATATAACAGGCTTGCTTTGTTTGTGAATGTCTTGGGATTCTAAGACGTTGTTGTGGCATTTGTCTTGCTAGTGAATAAATCTTTTTGTAGTTTCAGAATTTAAAAATTCGCTTATGGCTACCCACCATCTAACAAACTCTTGAGATCTGGAAAGACCAGTATGTAGTTTGCAAGGGAAGATAAAGGTTTCTTTGAGATTTTAAATCTTCTGTTGCGTTTGAAATAACCACCTGGAGAATTTCCCATTGAAAAAGATGTCATAACGTGGGAAGTTTTGAATTATTATTTCACTGTAATACTGAAAATTTCAACAAAATCTTTTTACATATTCATTAAAATTTGTAACTGCAAAAAAGTATTATAGTAACATTAAATTAATAAACTAAAATGACTGTGGGTTTGTAGGTTTGTGCAAAACCTGGCAATAATATGTTTAGCTGAGTCACCTTGGGAAAACTAAACCCTCTAAGTTCCCATTTCCTCCTATTTATTTATTTATTTATTTATTATTTTTTTATGTTTATTTTAGAGAGAGTGAGAGAGAGAGACAGAGCAGGAGTCGGGAGGGGCAGAGAGAGAGAGGGAGACACAGAATCCCAAGCAGGCTCCAGGCTCTCCAGGCTCTATCATTACAGAGCCCAACGGGGGACTTGAACTCAGAAACCGCGAGATCATGAGCTTAGCCGAAGCCGGACATCCAACCCACTGAGCCACCCAGGCACCCCCATTTCCTCTTCTTTGAAAAGAGAAAAATATGTATGCGCACACATCACAGTGTTGTGATGATCCGAGGAAGTGACCTGTAAAGCATTTAGCAAAGTGCCCGACACTCATGTTCACCGCCACAGTTGCTTCTCCCCTGGCCACCACTGTCTCCTGCCATCAGTTAAATAACTCTTGTTGATATTTGGGCATTTCAAGACATGTCTGTCTTTGAGAGTTATAAAAATTAAATTCGTATAATCTCTTCTGCAATTAATTCAGATGCAGTTGATAAATAGGGAAATGTCAGTGTGGCGTGGAAGTGGGTCAATTTATATGAGACTTTTCTCAGCAGTCAAGGAAGCAGGTATTCTCACAGATGAAGACAGTTTAAGAGAAAAAAAAAGATGCAAATTCTGCAAGAAGTGCTTTCCTCTAGTGCGTGTAAAGGCTGGTTTAGCACCTTCAAAATCTGTGGCACTTTCCACTATGATAAAACTGTGTGCGGAAGCTTAAGAGTTACAGATGAAGGGGGCTTTGACGATATTTTCCCCCTATTGTTTAAAAAAAAAAACAAACCTGTACCCTGTTTTTTGTTTTTTTAATTATGTAGAAGCTGTATACGACTTACATCTCACTGGAGGAGGTAGGAGTCCAGGATTTAAGGAGATAAAAGAGTCAACCAACCATTGTTTTTGTTGCAAATGTCAGTGGGGATGTAACTGTGCTAGTAGTTTTATTATGATTATTACTTCTTTTTAATGCTCTGCTTACCGAGTTTAATAGGTTTTCAAAGTTTTATTTTCCACAGCCCTATTTTTTTTAGTGTGTAATTTTGCAGAATACACTTTGCAACAAATGTGGATGTTAACTAACTTACAAACACCACCCATTGGTTGTAAGCAGGTGTTAATTGCAACCGTGTAGAACAGTAATTCTCACCTGGGGCAGAGGACGTTAGACAATGTCTGGTTATGTGTCCAGCTTTGACTCAGGTCATCATCGCATGGTTCATGAGTTCAAGCCCCACCTTGGACTCTGCACTAATAGTGGAATTCTCTTGGAATTCTCTCCCTCGCTCTCCCTGCCCCTCCCCCACTTGCTCTCTAAATAAACGAATAAACTTAAAAAAAGTAATACTTAATTTTGAAGTATAAATTGTTGTGTGATCTAATCTACATCTATGCTTTTGTTTATTTTTGTGCCAGTAAATTATTTATTTACTATTGCTATATATTATAGTCCCATCCAATTTAGTTAATTTTTTTTGTTAGTTTATTTATCCTGAGAGAGAGAAAAGCACTAGAGGAGGAGGGGCAGAGAAGGAAGGAGAGAGCGAATCCCAAGCAGGCTCCCTGCTGTCAGCACAGATCCCAGTGTGGAGTTCGAACTCACTCACGAACCATGAGATCATGACCTGAGCCAAAATTAAGAGTTGGATGCTTAACTGACTAAGCCACCTGGGTGCCCCTAGTTAATTCTTTTATTATTATTCTTGGATTTGTGGTGGTTACTATTCAAATTATTTTATTGGCTTTCAAAGTAAATTTTGTGAAATTTAGCCTGTTGGTATACTTGTACAAAAATGATATCTTTAGGATTTTAAATCTTTCCTCTTTTTTAATCAAGTTATCTTCTTTGAAAGTTTCTTTAAAAGTTTTGTTTTATATAAACATAACTCCAGTTTTGTTTCTTAGTGTTATATTTTCTATTACAGCAACAAAAACATAATTTTTTTTTACATTATATTTTCTTTGGAATGGCACTGGATTTTTTATGTTCTATTTTTATTGTGCCATTCTAGTTACTTTTATATAGATATTTTCTAGTTACTTATTTTTTATAAGATATTTTTCTTGAGATATAACTGACACATAACATTGTGTAAGTTTGTGTACAGAGTGTTGATTTGCTGACTTTATATATTGCAATGCGATTACTACCTATAGCTTAGCTAACACCGCTATCACATCATACAATTATCCTTTCTTTTTTGTTGCAGGAACAATTAAGATCTAGTCTCTTACCAACGTTGAAGTTTATAGTATTATTGACTATAGTCACTATGCTATGCATTGGATCTCCAGGACTTACTTTTCTAGTAGTTGGAATTTGTATCCCAAAACAACATCTTTCCCTTTTCAATTTCCCTACACTCCAGCCCCTGGTAACCACTGTTCCACTCTCTGGTTTTTATGAGTATTGCTTTTTTAGATCCCACACGTAAATGATGTACAGTATTTGTCTCTAGTAACTCATCATTCCTTTGATTGATAACGTAAAACATTGGCCAGAACTTTGAGAACAATATTGAATAAAAATGGTGACTAATGGCATCTTTGTGTGTTTCTGAATTTAATAATAGCATGACAAGTATTGTACTCTGATGATTGGTGCAAAGAAAATGAATTGTGTTTAGAACAAAGAATATTTTCAATTATCCAGGAAAGAGCCTATAAGATGATTTCCATATAGCTTTAGTTCTTCAGAGTCTTTGAACTCTATTATATACTTTTAGGTGATTATACTGAAGAAGTACTTTGTCTGAATTTTCTTTCTTCTTTTTCTTTTCTTCTTTCATCCATATTTAATAGAAACCTTAAAATTTGAGGTAGCTGGAAGATTAGGGATACCACATTTAAAATCATTGCTAAATCTACATTTTTTTCAAAATTATGAAAAATTTATGAAGCAAAAATAAGGTGCTATATATACATTCGTGTAATTAGTTGGTAAATACATTTTTTAAGAATTCAGAGATTAGGAAGATGTACGTTAGCTGGTGTGGGATGAGACTGGGACTGGACTGATTGCCTGGATAATCATAAATGAAAGAGTGAGGTGAGATTATTGCAATGACTAGCGTGAACATGACCAGTAGTCTTGGTCCCATCTCTGGCTCATACCACAGTCACCAAGACCATTCCAAAGATTACTGCACAGAATCTGATGCAGGGCTCAATCGCACAACTGTGATATCATGACCTGAGCCAGAATCAAGAGTTGGACACTTAACCAACTGAGCCACCCAGGCACCCCAAGATATGGAAAATTTCATTTAAAATTTTTTTTATTTTTTTGATGTTTATTTATTTTTGAGACAAAAAGAGAGAGCATGAGTTGGGGGAGGGGTAGAGAGAGAGGGAGACACAGAATCCGAAGCCGGCTCCAGGCTGTGAGCTGTCAGCACAGAGCCCGACGTGGGGCTAGAACTCATGGACCGTGAGATCATGACCTGAGCCAAAGTTGGATGCTTAGCCCACTGAGCCACCCAGGCATCCCAGGAACATTTCTTTTTTAATTTTTTTTAAATCTTTATTTATTTTTGAGAGAGAGAGAGGGGGAAACAGAGCATGAGAGGGGGAGGGGCAGAGAGAGGGAGACACAGAATCTGAAGCAGGCTCCAGGCTCTGAGCTATCTGCACAGAGCCCCGATGCAGGGCTTGAACTCACGAACTGTGAGATCGTGACCTGAGCCGAAGTCAGGCACTTAACTGACTGAGCCACCCAGGCACCCCAGGAACATTTCTATATTTATTATTTTGTTGTGGTTGTTGCTGCTATATTTTTGTTAATGTTTGTTTATTTTTGAGAGACAGCACAAACAGAGGAGGAGCAGAGAGAGAATGAGGGAGACACAGAATCTGAAGCAGGCTCCAGGCTCTGAGCTGTTAGCGCAGAGCCCAATATGGGGCTCAAACCCACAAACCGTGAGATCAAGACCTGAACCAAAGTTGTCTAGACACTTAACTGACTGAGCCACCAGGTGCCCCTGTTTAGAATTCTTACACAGAATTCTCTTTCTGCTATATGCTGTAGAATGTATGGGTGGGATTGAAATGTGTCAACTTAATTAACTTATATTTGAAACGTAAATACCAGTTTTATCATTACATTCTGGAGTATATAATGTGACAGGGGCTTAATACTGGATACCATCATCATTTAATCATCCTGTGTTATTTACCATTATTATCTTTCATACTGTTATTATTTATCTTAAGTTTTATTTTTTGAAGATTACAGGGAAGTGTAATTGTGTGATTCTACTCTCAAGTTTCATACAGTTGGCAAATCTTTTGGCTTTTAACTGTGAGGTGATGTTGAATGTCTTGGCTTAGGTTGCTGAGAATTGTAAGCAACAAACAATGAAAACCAAAGTCCTTTCAAACACTTTAGATCTAGTACTCACTCTGCTCTGCTTGTGCTTCTTTATGTTGGGGGCTCTGTGGTTACCTGCCTTTGAACAAGGCAGGGCAAGCCCCACCCTGACTGCAGTGGCTGACTTAGGAGACTGCAGGTGGAAAGGCTGGGTCCCTGCCACCCTCCTCCACCCCTTTCTCCTGTTGAGCCTGATTCCTGCTTGCTCCTATGCTAGGACTGAGCACATTAGAGGCTCACAGCCTAGGATTGTCACCAGGGATGTTTAGCTTCAGAGTGTATCAGTCAGTGCAAGGCATTCTGCCTCATAAATCAAAAGCTAAACAAAGCCAAAATCAGTCCCCAGCCTAATAAGAAACCCGTAGCTGTAAATCGGACTTCCAGTTGCCTCCCACGTCTCTTTTCCGTTACTATCCTTTGTCTTGACATTGAGTCCCGCCTGACAGTTCTATCGCCTTGTGAGAGATTCCTAAAATAAAGCAAGCATCCTGCGTTATTGTCAGTCTTTTCCTCAGCCCTGCTAGCATTCCTGCTTTCTGTTAATGCCGACGCTATGCATGCAGTTCTCAAGACTTTAAATTTACCTGCTACACATGTCTCCTGTCTTTGCTCTCTGTCATCAGCGTCAGCACTATATTTTGTCTTCATCACATACCATTGCTAAGTGTGAGGTATGAAGTTTCCTTCTGGTCTTGCCACTCTCCTACTGAAAAGGCTGGTGCTTTTCATTGCCTCGAAGTAAAATCTGTGTAGAATCTTCAGTACTATGTTCGTAACCTTCTTTTAGTTATCTACTCCCATTCCCTTTAATGTGCTCGTGACAAAATGAGCTGTTTTTCTGTCACATCTTAAAGCCACATGACTTTGCTCACATTCTTATTTCTTACTTTAAGTCCTTCTCCCTGCTGGTGCAATCAGAGCCTTCAGTTCTTAGCAGAAATACCACACCCTTTATGACATCATTCCCTAGCTCGTCTGAAGTGATTCCTCTCATTGTCAGAATTTTACAGCCTTTTCTGTATGTCCTTATGACACGTTTCTTTTCGTTTATATCATAGTTACTTATGTGTTAGTTTTACCAGTGAAAGTGTCTCATAGCAGGCGTGCTTTTTGTTTTGTTTTTATATCCCTCAGCATGAGGTTTAGTGCCTCACACATGCAAGTACCCAGGAAATACATGTTACTAACTAAATGAAAATCTGCTGTGGTTGGTTTCGTTGTATTATTATCAGTGTTCACTTTACAAAATGTTGTCCATCTGCTGAAAGAATGTACCAAATTTTGAACACGGTAGTGCCCACAGTCCTCGACGGAATGCAACGGTTGCCTTGTTAAGTAACAAGACTCCATTTCCTTTGTTCTCGGACAGGAGAATCCGATGAGAGGGAACAGTCCAAATTGGAAGTTAAAGTCTGGGATCCAAATAGCCCACTTACAGATCGACAGATTGACCAGTTTTTAGTTGTAGCACGGTAAGTGTGGCACTGTTGAGTCAAGAAATTTCTTTTTTTAAACATTTTTCTTTTTTTTAAGTTTGTTCATTTTACTTGACAGCGCGTGCGCACCAACGGGGGTGTGGCAGAGAGAGAAAAAGAGGGAGAGAGAGAGAGAATCTAAGCAGGGTCAGCACACAGCCCGATGCGAGGCTCAAACTCACGAACTGTGAGATCATGACCTAAGCTGAGATCAAGAGTTGGGCATTTAAACCAACTGTACCACCCCCAACTCCCAAGAAATTTCTTTTTGTAAGAATTTATAGGTGTATGTATGTTTCTTTCTTTGTATTCTACCTTTTCCATTGGTTGTATTCTTTTTCTGGTTAAGTAAGAAAGCCGAAATATATATCATACCACTTCCTAAGTATGATTGTTAGTTTTTGTTTGAAAATATATTTATTAATTTACCGATTAAGAAAATAATAATTTCTTCTGGTAAAACTTTGGGCACTACAGAACAGTATGAAGATGAAATTCATCACCTGAATCCCCATATCTTTAATTAAAGCAGTTATCTCTTTCACTAGAGATCTAGATGGGGATTGTTCAGGTGTCCATAATGATGTGCATCTTGCCTTCCTCTTACTGCACCCACGTATGAGGAGGGCCTGTTGCTAAGCATATAACTTTCTTTGAGAGCCTTAAGCCTGGCTGCCTGACTGGCTGGCTCTCCTGCACTTGACCCACCACACACCCTTTGAGAAAATGAATGGGACAAAAATGTATTTTTATTGTTTCAATTATAAAAGTAAATGATATTCATGGCGGAGTCACTGCAAAGCAGCAAGTAAGTGAGTGTATCATAGCAGTGTAAATAGTGGAAAATTGGGGAAAAAAAACTCTAAGAATATGTCAACAAGCACTTGGTAAGTGAATTGAAGTATATTCAATAATGAAAATGAATTCGAGGGATATATAGCAAAGAGATAAATCTCAAAACTAATGTTGAGTGAGGGTACACACAGTATGATCACTTAAAAAGTTATACCATGAACAAGCCATGTTTTCATTAATGGCCATATAGATGAATATGTATGTCATGTGTATGTATGATGTGGGAGATGTGTATAGGAGGCTCTAACAACATTTCTAATATTTATTTCCTTAAACAATGAATCAAGTCTGGCAAAATATTAGAACCCAGTAGATACAGATGTGATCACAAGGGTCTTCATTATGTTCTCTAATTTTCTGTTGAACTTTCTTCATGACCCAAAGGATAAAAGGGTCTCACTGCACCCTGACATGACAGCACAGTTGACGTGACAGCACTGTTCATGGTGCCTGGCACCATGGAAGTCACACATCATGTCAGCAGCCAGGCGTTTGGACTCCAGCACTCAGACACCTAGCCACTGGTGCTCGGATGGAGACCTGATGTACATTGCTGGGGAAGCCAGTCAGTAGATCGAGGAGATTGAAGATTTGAGAGTGGAAATGAATCCTTGGTGGAGCCGCTGGCCTAGACTCCAGGCAGGTTACCCAGATCTGGGATTATTTAGTAGACATTGCAGTTTCAAATTTGGTTTTCTTTGTTTTTTCCTTTTTCCTTCAAGCCAGCATGAAAGACACCAAGGAGATGCACCTGGTGCCTTTTTCATTTTTTTTTTTCTTTTTTTAGAGAAAGAGAGAGAATCTTTAATTTTTTTTTCTTTTAACATTTATTCATTTTTGAGAGAGAGAGAAAGAGAAACAGAGTGGAGTCGGGGAAGGGCAGAGAGAGAGAGAGGGAGACACAGAATCTGAAGCAGGATCCAGACTCTGAGCTCTCAGCACAGAGCCTGATGCGGGGCTCAAATTCATGGGCCACAAGGTCATGACCTGAGCTGAAGCCAGCCACTCAACTGACTAAGCCACCCCGGTGCCCCTAGAGAGAGAGAATCTTAAGCTGGCTGGATGCTCAGCACAGAGCCCGATGTGGGGCTTGATCCCAGGGCTCTGAGATCATGACCTGAGCTGAAATCAAGAGTCAGATGTTCAACCAATTGAGCCACCCAGGCGCCCCCTCAGTTTTTGTTTTTGTTTTTTTTTGGTCTAAAATACAAATTAAGACCATAATCAAATACCATTGCACGTTCCACCAGAATGGTGAAATTTTGAAAGTGCCAAACATTGGTAAAGAGGTAGAGCAACCAGCACCCTGCTATTGTGGTGGTGCGAGTGTGTAAGTTGGTATAACCACTTTGCTCTCATCTGACCTACACATCCTTTGAGTTTCACTCCTGACTGTATACTCAGCAGAATTGCATACATACACCTGTGCACCAAAAGTTGCATATACAGATGGCATTCATGGCACTACCCAGAGTAGCCCCAAACTGGGCATTGATGTCCATCAACAACAGAGGGGGAGGGGGCATCATAGAAAGGAATGCTCCATAGCAAGGAAAATGAATGAACGCCTCTATAACCAGTAGTGTGGGTGAGCCCACAGACATAATTTTGAACAGAAGAAGCTGCATGTGAAAAGAGTACATAGTATGTGCTTCTGCTAAGTTTTCAAATGAGCAAAACTAACCCATGATGTTAGAATCCATGATGGTGGTTCTCTTTTGGGACAAAGGAGAGATTACAGATTGGGAAGGAGCAGGAGGAGTCTACTGGGGTGCGGTTGCTGTACCCTGAGCTGGGTGTTAGTGACATGGATGGCTTCACTTTGCAGTTACTGCATAGCTGTGCAATGTGTGTTTTTATGCATGTGTGTTCTATGTTAATCAGAACATTAAAAAATTTTCCTCAGCTAACATGCTTAAAACACAACAAAGGGAGAGAAGAAATTAAAATAATAATAAAATAAAATACAACAAGCAGCAGGTCTAAACATTTATTTCATGCTTTATGGGAAGGCCTTCTAAATCATCAAGTGAAAAAAAGTGTTGTGGTAATTGTTTTGTTTTTTAAGTGGAAATCTATTACATCTTGAGCCCTATTTATAGGAAGAATTGCTACAATTGATGATACCTCATTTCAAGGTAAAAATGTTCCTGGGATTTCACAATTTAGGCTAAAAAAAAGTGGTCAGAACTTGTTTTGCAGTAATAGTCAAACTCTGCAGCTCACTTACGTCTCATTTTTTGAGCACAGTTGAATACCAAATTGGTTGCTCCATGGCATTTCATGATAGATCTTTCCCTTCTTTATGGCACACAAATCACTTTTTCTCAATTTCATTATAATGACCCATATATAGTTAATTGGCTTGTCAATGCTTAAATCTTAAAGAAAATACTTTTCATTGGATATTTGATTCTCAAACATCTAAGAACTTGTTTGACTTTTCTTTTTTTTCTTCTTCTTCTTCTCCATAGCACATACCCACCTGACAGCTATATTTGTTATTTACCTGTTTTCCTGTGTAAAGAAAAGTCTTGACCAAGATGAGCCCCAACCATAAAAGGACATGGGAAATAATTCCCCACTGCCTGTTTAGGGGATTACCTCCTCTCTTGGAGGCCAGTACACTCAGGAATGACGACTTTCTGAGACTGCTAGATGCTTAAGAGGTTTGGTTTCCTAGTGTGCTGTCCCCTCTCTCTTAAGTCCCCGAGGCAGATTGCCTAGTGCAGTCCCCTCCGGGGGATCCTCCCTAAATGACCACACCAAGAGCAAGAAGGAAACGAGCTCCCCCCCCGCCCCCACCCCAGAAAAGAACTGTAGCAGAGACAAACGTAGTGCACTTCTTGGCCACCACTGTTCTCTACACAGGAAGAAACTGAGGCATCTTGTCCAAGGCGCCACACGCCCATTGCAGACAAGGCTGAGACTCACACTCAGACCTCAGCTCGCAGCCCCTGGATCCTTAGCACTGACTTTTACAATTTTCACGCACTACCCAAATGTGTTTTTTTAAGTATAAAAAAATAATGTTGCCTTAATTTTTCTTCTTTGTTTTTGTGGATTATTCAGTGCTGTTGGGACGTTTGCTCGAGCCCTTGATTGCAGCAGTTCTGTGAGGCAGCCTAGTTTGCATATGAGCGCAGCTGCAGCTTCTCGAGACATCACCCTGGTAAGATGCTTTTTGAAATTTAGGGGTTATTATTCCCTCTGCTACTTTAATTTTAAAGCCAGTATAGCAGTGTTATGGATGGGAGAGCTTTCTGTTGAAAGAGCTTTCTGGCTCTTAGCCCTGCTGACTGCTAGGTTGATTTGACTTGGCTGATTGGTTAACTGGGGGTAGAGTGTCTCATCCTAAGTCACCGCTTATGTTTGTGAGCTGCGACGAATATGAATGGCTGCTGATGGAATAGGTGTGAAACAATAAAAAAATATTCTGGGGAAAACATTCTGACCCATCTCGTTTCACTTGTATGCTTTTTTCCTCATATTCTATCTATGTACTTAAATCGTTATGTATCAAATATAGTGCTTTACAGTTTTTAATGTGAGAAGGAACTCTTTTTTTTTTTCTCTAAACGTTTATTTTTGAGAGGAAGTATGAGTGGGAGAGGGGCAGAAAGAGAAGGGGACAGAAGACCCAAAGCAGGCTGTGTGCTGACAGCAGAGAGCCCAGTGTGGGGCTCAAACCCATGAACCACGAGATCATCACCTGAACCTAAGTCGGATGCTTAACCGACTGAGCCACCCAGGCACCCCAGATGTTTGCCGATTGAAGTTACTTTCTGTATATGATTGCCACAGCCTTTTGAGACAAGCATGATAACGTGCTCATTTTACAGATGAGAAAAGTGAGTTTTGGTGAGGTTATTTGACCGATATTCATTACATGTAATAAAAGTTTCAGTTTTTTTTTTCATAATACCATATCTCTTCACGGCTGCTTTATTATAAATAATGTAGATCTTCTTGCCTCTGCAGCTATTTATTTAATGCTGGATACACCATAACTCATGACACTATGTTATCCATCCTGTCTCTTTTGAATACTAGTTTCTAGTTATTCTCTTTTTTTTTTAATTTAATTTTTTATTTTTTAAAATTTACTTCCAAATTAGCATATAGTGCAACAATGATTTCAGGAGTAGGTTCCTTCGTGCCCCTTACCCATTTAGCCCATCCCCCCTCCCACAATCCCTCCCGTAACCCTCAGTTTGTTCTCCATATTTATGAGTCTCTTCTGTTTTGTCCCCCTCCCTGTTTGTATATTATTTTTGTTTCCCTTCCCTTATGTTCATCTGTTTTGTCTCTTAAAGTCCTCATAGGAGTGAAGTCATGATTTTTGTTTTTCTCTGACTAATTTCACTTAGCATAATACCCTCCAGTTCCATCCACGTAGTTGCAAATGGCAAGATTTCATTCTTTTTGATTGCCGAGTGATACTCCATTGAATATATATACCACATCTCCTTTATCCATTCATCCATCGACGGACACTTGGGCTCTTTCTGTACTTTGGCTATTGTTGATAGTGCTGCTATAAACATGGGGGTGCATGTGTCCCTTCGAAACAACACACCTGTATCCCTTGGATAAATGCCTAGTAGTGCAATTGCTGGGTCGTAGGGTAGTTCTATGTTTAGTATTTGGAGGAATCTCCATACTGTTTTCCAGAGTGGCTGCACCAGCTTGCATTCCCATCTAGGTATTCTCTTTAAAGTCATTACTGTGGGGGTGCCTGCGTGGCTTAGTCAGTTAAGTGTCCGACTCTTGATTTTGGGTTAGGTCATGATCTCATGGTTTGTGAGTTTGAGCTCACATCCAGTCTCTCTCCACCCCTCCCCCGCTTGCGCTCTCTCACTCTCTCTCTCTCTTACTCTCTCATTCTGTCTCAAAATAAACCAAAAAAAGGGGCACTTGGGTGGCTCAATCAGTTAAGTGTCCAACTTCAGCTCAGGTCATGATCTCACAGTTCATGAGTTTGAGACCCGTGTCAGGCTCTGTGCTGACAGCTCAGAGCCTGGAGCCTGCTTCAGATTCTGTCTCTCTCTCTCTCTCTCTCTCTCTCTGTCTCTGTCCCTCCCTCACTCACACTCTGTCTCCCTCTGTCTCTCAAAAAATGAATAAATGTTACAAATAAACTAAAAAAAAGAAGTCATTACTATGCTCTGCTGATGATAACTACAAATGCAGTCTTGCCCAGAGTATGCAGAAAAACGTGAGCAATAATTTTTTTCCTGTTACATTTATCAGAGTTTTATAGTATAAAGAAATACATTTTCCAATCATGTTTCCCTTTCACCTCTTCAGGCCATAATCACTGCCAAATAAAATGCATCAAAAAGTGCTGGAATTTCTCTCCCCAAAATATATCCAAAATCTGACCACTCTTTTCTGTCTCAGGTACTTCAATGCTAATCCAAATCTTGTTACTTAGGATACCAGCACTCAGTACCTCGTGACAGGTTTCCTCAAGTCCACTCCTAAAAGTCTCAATTTTGTTGTTGTTGTTGTTTTTAATTTTTTTTTAACGTTTATTTATTTTTGAGACAGAGACAGAGCATGAATGGAGGAGGGTCAGCGAGAGGGAGACACAGAATCCGAAACAGGCTCCAGGCTCTGAGTGGTCAGCACAGAGCCCGACGCGGGGCTCAAACTCATGGACCACGAGATCATGACCTGAGCTGAAGTCGGAGGCTTAACCGACTGAGTCACCCAGGCGCTCCCTTTTTAAAAATTTTTTAATGTTTATTTTTGAGAGAGAGACAGGCAGACAGAGTGTGAGCAGGGGAGAGGCAGAGAGAAAGATTCCGAATCAGAAGCAGGCTCCAGGCTGTTGGCACAGAGAGACCCATGTGGGGCTCCAACTCACAAACTGTGAGATCATGACCTGAGCTGAAGTTGACACCCAACCGACTGAGCCACCGAGGTGCCCCTCAATTTTGTTTTCTGATGGAATGGAATACAGTGAGAGGTTTTACTACTTTCTCATTATGTTCCAGTTTGAAATGCTTTCAACGAAATACTGCAGTAATGTAAAAACTCATGCAGAATTCACATCAAATTTGTTTCTTACAGTGCTTTCTTACAGTATAGATAATGGTGAAAGCATGAACAGTCTGTAGCCATCATGGAGCACCTCTCTTTATGCTTTCTTCGAGACTAGAATGTTGTTCATAGAAGCAAGTTCTGTTCTCCATTGGTACATTAATGTTTTCTATAAAAGTTTCAGGGTTTCAAAATAGGTTTATATTTTGGTTGTTTAGAGGTTGTACTTTACCAAAGATGTGAGAGTACAAGTGTCACAATTGTAAAAACCTTCAAAATCCTGTCAACAGATATTTATGCGAACCAAAGTAATGTGGAATCTAATCACCACTAGTATATTTTTCCACATTCAAGATTTTTCTCCCAATTATAAAATTAGTGTATGCTTATTATGAAAAATTGCAAAATTTAGTACAGCAGCAGGCAAAAAAAAAAAAAAAAAAGTCTTGTACTCATTATCCAGAGTGGAATATTCTTACCATTTCGTAATATTTCCTTTCAGCCACTCTTCGTGTATTATGAACAGTAATACCCGCAAATTACAGAACAGTACGGAGGATAATGTATTGAGCCACCCAAAACAAATGTTAGTGTTTTAGTTCTTTGGATTAAAAAAAATCTCAACAATTATAATTTCTAATACTGTCTCCCTAGTCCTATTCTGCGTCCTCTATCTGTACCTCTAATGCCCATCACCCTTGCCTCCTGTCAAGAGGCAGCCACTATAACAGATTTGCTGTGTATCTAGTTTTTCTGGTTCCACTATGTATTTGTGTGTCTGAAAACAACATAAAGTTTGTTTTGCATGTGTTTCAATTTACTCTGTGACATTTTGCTCTTTTGCCTCTTACTGCTCTCTAGCCATGTTAATAAACACATACCTAGTTCACTCATTTTATTATTTTATTTTATTTTATTTTACTTTATTTTATTTTATTTTATTTTATTTTATTTTATTTTATTTTATTTTTTTAAGTTTATTTATTTTTGACAGAGACAGAGTACGAGTATGAGCTGGGGAGGGGCAGAGAGAGTGAGAGAGACACAGAATCCAAAGCAGGCTCCAGGCTCTGAGCTGTCAGCACAGAGCCTGACGCGGGGCTTGAACTCACGAACTGTGAGATCATGACCTGGGCCGAAGTCAGACTCTTAACCGACTGAACCACCCAGGTGCCCCTAATTTTTTTTTTTTTACCCCTAGTTCACTCATTTTAACCACTGGGTAGTATTTGTAGTACTCCTTCATGGAATACTACACCACATTACTTATGTATTCTCTTTCCGATGAACATCTGGACTCCTTCAAAACATTTTTCATTTGCTACTACCCATAATGCTGCATTGAAAATCCCAACACATACCCTTTGTGAGTGTGTATGTGAACTCTGGCATAACTAGAATGGGAATAGTTATTCATAGTGATTCATAGGGCACTGATCACTTTGGATTTGCCCAAACACAGCCAACTTATTCTACACAAGGCAAAAATAAATTTATGTATTTATTTTTAAAATGTGTGTTTATTTTGAGAGAGACAGAGTGTGTGTGTGCGCGCGCACTAGCATGTGATGGAGAGGGGCAGAGAGAAGGGAGAGAGAGAATCCCAAGTAGGCTCTGCCCTGTTAAGGCAGAACCCTATGCAGGGCTCGATCTCACAAACCATGAGATCATGACCTGAGCCGAAATCAACAGTCAGACACAACCGACTGAGCCACCCAGGTGCCCTGGTAGAAATTTATAATCCCACAAGCAGTCAATGAGTGTTTTCCTGTCCTCATCCATTTTCTTACATTGGCTTCAACATTGGGTATTTTCAGACTAAGATTTTTACTAACCTGATGCTTCCCTCATTTTAATTTGTATTTCTTAATAAGGTTAAGCAGGTTTTCTTGTTTACTGACTCTTTGTGGTTTTTCTTTGTATTTTAGATTCATATCCTTTGTCCATTCTTCACTTGTGTCATTGTTTTTTTCTAACAGTTTAAAAATAGTATTCATATTCGTGATTATAAATATATCTGGAGTTTATTTTTGAGACTTGAATGAGGTATAGGAGTCTTTTTTTCCATATGGAAAATAGTCATCTCAATACCTTTTATTGAATTTCTTGTCCTCATGATTTTGTAATCCTTCCTTCCTCTTTTTTCAAGGTTTTAGATATGCTTAGGCTTGCTTCTGGATTTGTTATCTCTTGTCCTCTGTTTTGTTGATCTGTCCCTGCACAAGTACCACATTATAAAAAGCTGATAAGCCCCACATGAACGTTTTTTTTCTTTTTCTTTTTTTTTAATGTTTATTCTTGAGAGAGAGAGAGAGAGAGAGCACGAGTGGGGAAGGGGCAGAGAGACAGGGAGACACAGAATTTGAAGCAGGCTCCAGGCTCCAAACTGTCAGCACAGAGCCCAACATGGGGCTCGAACTCACGAATCGTGAGATCATGCCCTGAGCCAAAGTTGGATGCTCAACTGGCTGAGCCACCCAGGTGCCCCCATGTGAACTTTTTTTTAACACATAGTGGAAGTCATTTAAATCAGAGTTTTGTACTTTGCCTCCCCCACCACATATTCCCTAACAATATAAAATAAATACTTTTTCATATCATCATGAGAATCTGGAAAGTTGTTTTTTTTTTTTAATGTTGTGTGATTGTGCCTTGTATAGATATACTGTTACTTACATAGCTAGTCTCTTATGGTTTAACACTCATCTTCTGAGATAATGCTTCCCAGATTATAACTGGGGATGCTCACCCTATTGTAGTGCAGCAGATTCCCTCCACCCTCTGAGGAGTGACAAGGGAGAACCTGTTCCTGAGATGGTACAGAGCTCTGTGATAGTTGGGGCTGATTTGCCTGAAGATAGGTGTGAACAGGTGAAGAGCAGGTATGTGAGCTTTTGCTTTGGGCTGCAGCAACTCTCTGCTTCCCACTGGTGGTGACTGGTGGGACAGCGGGTGAATTTCTTTTGGAAGAAGGCAGTCTTTATTTTATTTTAAATGTTTATTTATTTTTGAGAGACTGAGCACGAGCTCAGGAGGAGCAGAGAGAGAAAGAGGGAGACAGAATCCGAAGCAGGCTCCAGGCTCTGAGCTGTCAGCACAGAGCCCGACGTGGGGCTCAAACTCCTGAGCTGTGAGATCATGACCTGAGCCAAAGTCAAATACTTAACCAGCTGAGCCACCCAGGTGCCCCCTAAGAGGGCAGAGTTTTTAAAGATTCAGTATTTATTTCTGTCAGTGAAGGCGGGTTATAAAAGAAGCATTTTAAAGAGAACACAACCTATGTACCTTAATTAGTTTAAACATCATTTTGTGTTTATCTTTTGCAGCACTTGCCTACATGTTCCTTCTGGCTGGATGCTTTCACACCCTCCAATGTTTGCATTTCTTCTGTTTTTTTTCTTTTAGTATTCAGCACTTAGGAAGACACTTTGTGTTATATCTACCATCTTAAATTGTTTACTACTATAATTGTTGCTTTTTATTTTAGAGAGAGAAAGAGAGTGCGGGAGTGGGCGAGAGAGGCAGAGGGAGAAAGAGAATATTAAGCAGGCTCTGTGCTTAGCGTGGAGCCCGATGTGATGTGGGGCTCCATCCCACAACCCTGGTATCAGACCTGAGCTGAAATCCAGAGTCAGACGCTTAACCAACTGAGCCACCCAGCCACCCCTGTAATTGTTACTTTTTAAAGCAGAAGTGTACTCAGAGATTCAGGGAATTGTGTTTGTCATGTTTGTACAGCTGGTTTCAGTTTCAGAGACAGGATTTGGATCTGTTCTTGACTCCTACCTGAGATTCTCTCTCCCAGATTACATCTTTTTTGTTTCACTCTCCTTAAAATGGCGTGGGTTTAAAAATCATTGTTATTGTTTGCATCGGATTAGGCAGCGCTGAAGATCTGGTCTTCTGTCTGCAACATTGAAATGCTTTGGTTTCCTGCTCTAACGGACGCTAGGTTCAGCTGTACTTGGACTCTTTCTATATGTTGCTCTTGTGTCTAGATTACTTTCAGTGCCATGAAATTGATATCTTTCAGAAGTCACAAAAGCAGGAGGAAATTGATGCACTTTGTGATTTCAGATGCCATGTCCTGCACCTTTAGTCCTCTTTGCCTGGTAGCTTCATGCCTTCCTCTTTGATGTTAACATATAAAATCCTGGGGCACCTGTATGGAAATGAGTGGGAGTGGCTAAAAGTTGATTACTTGTACATTGATAATGTGAGTTTTGCAGATTGTTTTCCAAAAAAGATCATATGAGAAGCTGGTAAGTTGTTTTGTACCATGAAATGAAAATTAGATTTAATTTTTTTTTTTTAACGTTTATTTATTTTTGAGACAGAGACAGAGCATGAACGGGGGAGGGTCAGAGAGAGAGGGAGACACAGAATCTGAAACAGGCTCCAGGCTCTGAGTGGTCAGCACAGAGCCCGACGCGGGGCTCGAACTCACAGACCGTGAGATTATGACCCGAGCCGAAGTCGGCCGCTTAACCGACTGAGCCACCCAGGCGCCCCGAAAATTAGATTTAAAAAAATAAATGAAAATTAGATTCATCATTCAGTTGAATTTGGAGAGTCAGGTTCTTATTTTTCTTTCAGTGTTTTCAGACCTATGCAGATGTGGTTAGTACCTTTCTCCATCAGGTGACCAGACTTTCTCTGAAGACTTCTTACTGCAGAGAGGGCACGGTTACAGAACTGTGGGAACTCCAGTGGTCTGTCCTAGGTGATTTTCACTGTGGCTTTTCCTGTAAGGGACTGCAGCTGACTGTCAGCATTCTTAATCTGAAGTATCTGTTTATCCTAGACTCCGCATGCTACTTGTCAAATCACCAGTAATGTTTTGGGAGCAGGTAATTAAGATGCCTGCAGATTGCTAGGTCTGACTTCCTTATTTTGAGACCTGTTACAATCTTAGCTAGACTGAATTTCAAACAGTGCTAGTCTAAGAAACATGATAAGATTTATAATTGTTACAACACGTAAGTTGTCATGGAGGCTTCCTAGATTTCACCCTCATTTCATTAAGATGTAAAGTGTCCTTTGTACAATATGCAAAGAAAAAAACAATTTACAACCTACATTGACCTCCCTTCGCCCCATTGTGGAAACAAAATTCTTTAGAACACAGTAAACCCCGAAGTGGTCTGTAGGTAGTTGGTGGAGGGCCAGGCCTGTTACTGGGCGGAGGGTGCCATGTGCATTGGTAGGGAGCTATCGCCAGAGCATAGCCTCAGTCTCGGAAAACAGGTAATTAAAGAAGTGCTAGATTTCTCTTTTCCTTGAACTCTGAGGACTAAAGCAAGTTGGAGGAAAAGATCTGAGAAAAAGAGTTTTTTGAGTTGTTTGGGGCCTCAAAAATCTTCCAGGAGAGATCATATTAGAGATAATGGTGAAGTAACTTCTATAAAGATTCATATTTAATTTCTGACAGACTCAGTACTAGAAACAGGATTTTTGATGCTGAGTCTGGTTCTGAGAAAGGTCAGGCTGTGTTGATTTCCTAGGGAGAAGACTGCATTCTGGAATATCTCTAATTCTATCTGATCTTTTTAAAATGCAATTTTTATTTTGCTGTCTCCTATCTTACATCCTTTTACTGGCCTTTAATTGCTTTCAGGATAAAAACCCAGATCCTTAAAAGAGTCAAAAAAAGCTGTGGGGGTTTGCCTGGCCAGTCTGTCCTGTCCTGTACCCCAGCCTTTCCTCTATGTCTTCTGGGCCCCAGCCAGCCTTCCTTTGATTCTGTGGTCTGTCTCCTGCCACAGGACCTTTGCAACTTTAGTTCCCTTTGCTTGGATGCTCTCACAGCCCCATGTAATTAACTCTTATTTATTTATTTATTTACTTATTTATATATTTATTTATTTATTTTTAAGGGTTTAAAAAAAAAATGTTTACTTTTGAGAGAGAAGCAGAGACAGAGTGTGAGCAGGGGAGGGGCAGAGAAAGAGGGAGACACAGAATCTGAAAAGGCTCCAGCCTCTGAGCTGTCAGCACAGAGCCTGATGTGGCATTTGAACTCATGGACCACAAAATCATGACCTGAATGGAAGTTGGACGTTTAACCAACTGAGCCACCTAGGCTCCCCAAATTTATTTATTTATTTTGAAAGAGAGAGAGAGAAAGAGAGAGAGAACTAACTAGTGGGGGAGGGGCAGAGAGAGAGGGAGAGAGAGAGAATCCTGAGCAGGCTCTGCCCTGACAGTGTAGAGCCCAGTGCTGGGCTCGAACCCACAAAAGGTGAGATCGTGACCTGATCCAAAACCAAGAGTTGGCCACTTAAACAACTGAGCCACCCAGGTGCCCCACCACCTAATTGACTCTTAATCTGTTTTCAAATTGTGTCTAATCTATCCATCTAGGGCAGGTTACTCTTGTGGTGTGCTCATGGAGAGAGACACAACAACATTCCTCCATGTTAATTATTTGTAATTAAACTCTTGTTTTTGTGATTATTTCATTAACGTGTATCTCTCTCTTCTTCCCCTTCCCTACATATCAGCTTGTAGTATTCATCAATATAGTGACCATACCTGTTTTTCCTCACTGTTGAATTCCCAGTACCAAGCATAGTTCCTGGGATATATTTACTAGGTGTTCAGTAAATATCTGAGAATGAATAAATTAGTTTCTCTCTCTGGGACATAAGACAATAGGTTCTTATTAAAATAGGTCATTGGAGTATGTTATTTCTATTAAAATGTTATCTAGCATGTTAATAGGTCTTTTTTGAATGCATCTCATCACTACAAGTGATATATATTTGAAAATAATTTCATTGTGTCACCAGAGCTGAACACACACGGTCTAAAGACCAGGAGTTATAGAAAGTTTCTGGCACTGGACATACTTGTTTAAAAACTGTGGTAAAATATACACAACATAAAAATTTGCCATTTTAGCCATTTTTAAGCGTATTGTTCTCTCGCATTAAGTATTCACACTCTTGTGCAGCCATCACCAGGATGTTTTCGTCTTCCCGAACTGAAACTCTGTACTCATTAAATAACAACTCCCTATTCCCCAGCCCTTAGCAACCACCGTTCTAATTTCTGTTGCTGTGATTTTGACTACTCTGGGTACTTCATTGGAGGGGACCACGGTATTCGCCCTTCTGTGACGTGCTTATTTCACTTAGCATAATGTCTTCAGGTTCATCCATATTGTCCTATGTGTCATCGTTTCCTTCCTTTTCAAGGCTGCGTAGTATTTTATCGTACACATATACCACATTGTGTTTATTCAGTAGAAACTTAGGTTCCTTCTACGTTTTGGCTATTATGAATAATATTGCTATGAACATGGGTGTACAAGTGGATATACTTTTATGATTCTCTGGGTTTTTTTTTTCCCCCTGGACCTATAGCTTATGATCCATTTAGTCTTCTACAAGTTATGTAGCCTCCCCGTGCCTGAGTTTCCTCATCCACAATGGGAATAATACTATGAAACCTATCTGTACTGCTTCAGGGGGTTATCTGTTGACAAGAAGAGGGTATACAGGCATAACTTCAAATTGCAGATGTACCTGTCCCAAGCATATAGAATTTGATGGAACTGCAGTGGGTCCCCAGACCACACCTCATTGTTGTTTTTCCTGGGCCCCTGGGTTTTCTGAGGGCATAAAACTCTCCGTGAAATTGACCGCCCAGGTTGTGTGGAAGACAAGTGATTTATTGCTATGCTACAAATCTCTTTGAGCTTCCCTCAACATTCCAGAAGAAATTACGTTTGACAGTTTTTGTGCCTTCGTTTAAGTTAATATTCACAAACACGGGGCTTTGCTGGCTCTTGAGACTCTAGCCACACTGGCAGAGAGAGTATGTGATGTCTCTGTGTCCTGAACAAGATCTCTGGCACCCTCTTCCCAGCCTCTGGAAAAGTCTGTCTCTGAGTTACCATGTGGCATCAACTTGAGGAGTAAACAAGGTGGTACTTGTAAATCATTTAGAACAGCGTGTGGCACAGTGTTGAGAGCTTGGTAATATTGTTTGTTGAGATGGTGATAACAATGATATATTTTCCCCCCAATCTTGTTGAATCTCATTTACTTTCTTCTGATTTTATAGCATTATTGGTTGTCTGAAAGGGCTTTTATCATGCTATATTTACTGTCATTGTAGTAGGTTATCAAATTTGAATATGGTCACTAGGTTATGAGTGACCATACATTTTAATACAATTGTTACAAGGAGTTCATTATATGATATAAAGATCTTCCCCTTAAGGGTGCTTCGGTGGCTCAGTCGGTTAAGCGTCCAACTTCGGCTCAGGTCATGATCTCCTGGTTCAAGTTCAAGTCCCACGTCAGGCTTTGGGCTGATGCAGGCCTGGAGCCTGCTTAAGATTCTGTGTCTCCTTCTCTCTCTCTGCCCCTTCCCCTGCTTGTGCTCTGTCTCTTTCTCTCTCAAAAATAAACTTTAAAAAAATAATAAAGATCTTCCCCTTAAAACAAGCTATAATTTTTACAATAAAAATTTTTTCAAGAAAAACTTAGAAAAAGTAACTTATTTTCTTGAAAATAGAAAGTTGACTTAACCAACAGTAATTTTATTCTTCAGATATTAACTCTTTGTAAAATTGCTAGCCATTAATCCTGCATTTCATTCTCTTCATTTGTGAGTCCTGTTGAAATTACGTATTTCATTTAGGGCATTGAGGGTACTGGGAATTTGAGGATAGATTGCAATTCATGGTCATTACAGCATTTAAAGGAATTGTAGTCTGCAGAATATATAAATCTTCAGATTAAAATTTTAGGTTTATCAGCTTACGTTAGAAATCTACTCTTCAAAATGAGTGTAAAATTGATGAACTGAGAATTCATGTAATTTTTTTAAAACACGATTTCTTAAAATTTAAGAGTACTGTCCATGTTCTCAAGGCTATAAATTAGAATTAAAACTAATAAGACTACCACTGCAGTAAATCATATGAAACATGAAATTTTTCTTCCTTCTAAGTATATCACTGAGGCAGGAAATGAATGTTACTGTAGCACTGTTATCTAATCTAGAGGCTTTAGTGAGATTTTCTAGTTGTTCCAGTTATGTTCATTATAACAAAAGAAAAAATTTTTTTTCTGGTTTAAGATTCCCTTGAAAATCATTTATTGCATTTAGTTGTATCATTTTAATTTCTTTCAGTCCAGAACAGTTCCTCATTCTTTCTGTCTTTCATGACGTGGCATTTTCAAAGTACAGGCCATTTATTGTGTAGAACATCCCTTAGTTTGGGTTGTGGTTATAATTTGATTTATAATTAAAATAAGTTTTTATTTTACTTAAGTCCAGTTTGGTCAGTTAAGTCAGGAGAATTTCCATTTCACCCTAATTTTTCAAATTTATCAACATAAGTGTTCAGAGTATTCTTTAAGTAGAATGAATTGGTATGTCTCCAGTTGTAAGTAGCTTTTCATTGTTATTGTTTATGTATGTCATTTCCCATTTTTTTTTGACAGTTTTGCCAGATTTTTCTTTTCTTTTTTATTACCTAAAAGAGTGAGATTTTAATTGAGTTGATTTTTTTGTATTTTTTTTTAATTAAAAATTTTTTTTAATGTTTATTTTTGACAGAGAGAGAGAGAGAGCAAGCGAGCACGAGTGGGGGAGGGGCAGAGAGAGAGGGAGCCACAGAATCTGAAGCAGACTCCAGGCTCTGAGCTGTTAGCACAGAGCCTGACATGGGGCTCCGAACTCACAGACCACGAGATCATGACCTGAGCCGAAGTCAGACGCTGAACCAACTGAGCCACTCAGGCTCCCCTTTTTTAAAAAAAAATTTTTTTTTAATGTTTATTTATTTTTGAGAGAGACAGAGACAGAATGCAAGTGGGTTGGGGCAGAGAGAGAGGGAGGCACAGAATCCCAAGCAGGCTCCAGGCTCCGATATGTCAGCACAGAGCCCGACGCGGGGCTCGAACCCACGAACTGTGAGATCATGACCTGAGCCGAAGTCGGACACTCAACCGACTGAGCCACCCAGGCACCCCTGTATGTTTTTTATTATTATTATTATTATTATTATTATTATTATTATTATTATATGTTTTCTATTTAGGTTTTTTTTTTTTCCTGTTTATTTTCCTCCTTCTACTTATCTTAGGCTTTACTCTGATATTCCTGATCCAGCTTTTTTTTTTTTTTTCTTTTTTTTGGCGGTGGGAGGCGGGGGGTTGTGTGTGTGGGAGAGAGACAGAATGAGAGAATATGAATCTTAAGCAGGTTCCATGCCCAGTTGGGAGCTTGACGTGGGGTTCAGTCTCCCGACTCTGAGATCATGACCTGAGCCAAAATTAAGAGTGAGACGCTTAACCAACTGAGCCTCTCAGGCACCCCTCCCATTCCAGCTTTTTAAGACTGATTTTTTAGCCCATCAACTTTGTCTAGTTTTACATCATCAATATTTACGATTATAAATGTACCTCTGTATGTCCTAAAGTTTGATATGTAGTATTTTCATTATCATTTGGTTCTAAGTATTTCCTAATTTACTTTATAATTTTGCATTTAATTGTGAGTTAATTTCCAAGGAAAGGAGGTTCATAAGTTTATCTTAATTGCCTTGGGGGTTGTGGTCAGGAGAAACATACGCCAATTCTTTTACTATATTGTGATTTCCTTTAGGGCCTGCAACATAATCCTCCCCAGCATTTTGCTCCATGGGTCTTACTTTTACCATGGCCTAATGCAAAGGAAGCTTTCTGTTTTTGTCTGTTCTGTCTAGAAAATGCCATCAAGGTAAAGGTTAAGTCATTGTGGAAGCTCACGTGTCATACATATTCTTCCTGAATTATTTTAGTCTCCCCTTGCTTGCATTGGTTGTTCTTCAGTGTCCTCACATAGATGTTTTACAGTAAACTCTTGGTTTGTGAGCATAATTCATCCAAAGCACTTGTATATCAAAATGAATTTCCCTATAAGAAATAATGGAAACTCAGATGATTCATTCCACAACCCCAAAATATTCATATAAAAATGATTACACTGCTGTAATCATTACAAAATTATAAAGAAAAGATAAAATATAAAGAAGAATAAACAAATTAGCCTATACTTACCTTTGAAAACCTTCGTGGCTGATGAGGAAGACGAGAGGGGAGGTTATTATGTAGGATGACTTTCACTATCATTAACGGATGTTGACTGCAGTACAGTATGAATACTCTCTTGTCATATACTGTATTTAATGTGACTGGCAATAAGGCAGCAGAGGAAAGGGCCTATATCTGCAGGCGGCCTGACCTAGAATGAAGCATGGCATTTCTAAGCTTACTCTTGGATGGAAAAGCAAAGGACTGTCCATAGGTGCTTTGAAGTGACAAAAAATACACTGTTGCCAGCTGTGGGCACCTTCCAGTGTTCTGAAAAATCACTGGTTTCTGCCAAACACCGTGGCCTGAGACCCAAGCATCCAAGCATGGGAGACAACCATCCACAATCCTGCAGAGAGAGAGACAGAGCGAGAGAGAGAGAGAGAGAGAGAGAGAGGGAAGAAAGAACCATTGGCTCAGCTGTGATCGTGTGACATTCAGCATCATGTACTACTCATTTTGCAAGACATGTTCGTTGATCAAGTTAAAATTTATTAGAAATGTTTTCTTGTCTTGCAGAACACACGTAGAACCAGTTACTCACAATCTAAGGTTTTACTGTATTTGTCTGATTTGTGTCTACAATCAGAGCCGGGGGGAAGAATTTTCAGTTCTGCTCATGCAAAGGACATTTAGGGCCATGGGGTTACAGTGGCTTACTAGCCCTGTAGCTTTCCTGTGATAATCAAAAGGTCTGAATACACATGAGGACATGACTCAGGGTGTCTTGGAGATTGATTTGAGTGAATGACAACTAAGTCTTAACAAATTTGATGATGAATGAGGGATTTTGTTTTGAATACTGTGCATTGAAGCAAAACTTGAGAATGCATGGCATACTTCTCTTTTACATATATATAAAATGTTTTGCCTTGATCATGGTTTGTGGTTTACTCCTGAGAGTTTATATTCACCTTCTGCTTGGGAAAAACCATATGCTCATTAATTCTGAAGTAGATTTAGTGTTCTGAATGCTATAATTTGTGCTGGAGGTACACATGCAAAGTTTTTGTAACATTCTGACCAAATCAATAGTTAGGATTGCATATGTATGTATATCAGTTAGCTGTTGTCAAAATAATGCTACATGTTACATGCTGGGTTTCTGAGAAACAGGCTAAGATAGAGATTTGTATGTAGGAGATTTATTAGGAATCAAAACCTGTGGGGGGTGCCTGGTGGCTCAGTTGGTTAAGCGTCCAACTTTGGCTCAGGTCATGATCTCCTGTTTCGTGAGTTCGAGCCCCACGTTGGACTCTGTGCTGACAGCTCAGAGCCTAGGGTCTGCTTCAGATTCTGTGTCTCCCTCTCCCTCTGCCCCTCCCCTGTTCGTCCTTTCTCTCTCTCTCTCTCTCTCTCTCTCTCTCTCTCTCTCTCTCTCTCAAAAATAAACATTAAAAAATTTAAGAAAAAAAAAACTGTGGAAGAGGAGGGATGGAGGCAGGATTGAACAGGGGAAGAAAGTGGGCTATGATACCTGAAGCCTCCGCCGACTCCACGGGACACTTCGAAGAGTTGTCCCAAATCCGGGTGACAGGCTGAGCCTGTATACTCCTGCATCATCGGATAAAGGCTGTGCCAGGAAAAGGGCATGATCTTGGGTGATGATTCTTTCTTGAATTGAAATCATTCCAAAGGTGACAGCTGAGGGTGTCTGCTGATAGCACATCTAGCACGGAGTGAGTAAGTTCTTTACTCTCAAAAGGAAAAACACAGTATCTGTTACACTGCCTAGTATTTCAGTGGCTTATAACAACAAGCATTAATTTCTTATATACTCCTTTGCAGATTGTCTAGGATTCTGCTGAACTAGACTGGGCCAATTTAGGTGCCAAACTACAGTGTGAGTCCAGATCTGCTCCATGTGTATCTCCTCCTCTGGTGACAAAAGCCAGTAGCTCAAGAGGGCAAACCTAGATATGCAAACACATGCCAGGGCTCTGTTCTGTCACGTATCTTGAACATCTTATCTGCCAGTCAGGTCACGTGGCCAGGCTCCACATCAGTGGAGTGGAAGACTCCTCTTCTGTGAAGGCCCAGGGGAGGGAGTGAATATTTGCTGAATAATAATCCAGTCTACCGTTGTGTGATTGTACTTAATGAGCGAAGGATGAGAATTTCACTGCCAAGCTTTCATTGTCAGTCTTTCTCCGAAAATACTTCTGTTTGTCATCTCCATCTGTTATGAATGAGATGAAATATGACAACACCTTCACCACTATTTGGCAGAGAGAACAGCTTGTGCTGAGTTCTTATGATTTTTTAAATTTAGATTTGAATGGATCTTGTGTGTATCTGTATCTCTATTGAAAACATGGTATCTTTGTAAAGTATTTATCTGGAGGGAAGACTTTCTGTTGTTTTACATTTACTCCTTAAATTCTTTGTGTTACTTTAAATTGAGGCGTATACACAGTAAAGTGTATTCAGTACACTCAGGTGCATCATTTGCAAACTTGTGTATATGTATACATTCATGTAATCGACCACCCAGATCTAGGTAAAGAATTTTACCAGAATCCCAAAAGATTCCCTCATGCCTCTTCCCAGTCAATGATTGCCCCCTCCTTCTGAGGGAATCATTATTCTGACTTCTCTCACCACTGATTGTTACTTTTCTCAAAGTTCATATAAACGGAATCTTCCAGTGTGTTCTCTTACATGTCTAGCTCTTGGAATTGTTGTTATCTTACTGATAAACCGTAAGTCAGATGTCAGACTCCTATGTCTTGTGTTAGCCTATTTCTGAGAGTCTTCACTTGATGTTGTCTTATGTTATAGAAGGTAGATTCTGTGTTTTGCTCACAGCTTTTTAGCGTGATGTTGAACTCCGTAAAAGTCCATTCAGAAGGAGCCTCCTATGTGTGTCAGAAAGATGGAGTTAATATGGACTTCTAGCCCATAATGTGGTCCTCTGGTTTCCTTTATGAATTTGGTCATCAATTTAAATAAAATTATTCCCTGGGAATTCCATAGTGCATACGTCTGATGGGATGTAGATTTTTTTCTACACATTCTGATCATGACAGCGCTCTCCTCTGGGCTGCGTTTCAAAGTGGACTCTGGGGGTTTCATAGCCTCCAGTCGCCTATAAGTTGGACCCATTCTTTCCACTTGATTTGTGACAGTGCAGGGGTTAGTCTTCCGAAAGCCATTGCTGACTTCGGTGTCCAGTAACACACACTCCGTGAGGAACAGAACCATTAAAACAATCTGTTCGCTTCAGATTTGGGTCATAATCACTTATAACGCCTGTGATGTTACTTTGGTTCTTTGAAACTCTATGAGATAATAGCCTATCGTCATTTGTAAAAGTGCTTGTAAGAGAAGCCTTTTCATCACCTCGCGTGAACAAAAGACCGAAGATCCTTTTATGCTTTGAGTGGCTGCTATAATATCAGCTGAGAAACACTCATTTAGTCTTGTGACTTTGGGTTTCAGAGCACCTGTTAATTATAAGAACTACTACCTCTTGAGGAATGTCAGCAGCAAAGTTAATTTGTATCATTATTGATTTTGAATACCATTTAATCTTCAGTTTTGTTATCCATTGTAAATTTAGTTTCAAAAATAACTGTTTATAGTAATATATTAGTGATTGAAGGGATCCCTGCATGCTATTGAACTTTGCTTTCATTTTTGTAGATCAGTTATCTAGGAACTAAATAATTTCAGGAATGATGTAAACTTGTTTAACAGTGCACAGTACAGTGAAATTGATGAGTCTGTCAAGTGAGAAGTTTAGCTAGAAAAGTGGGGTTTCGTTGATTATGAAGTTTGCAGAGCACAGGCAAAGATCCAAAGATCAAAAATTCTAACATTTTTGTAACCGTTGTTGTGGAAAGGTGAGAAGAAATTCACTTAAAAATTGAAGTTATTCCATGATTGTGACACATACAGCAAAAGACTATATGTGATCAGTGGTCCTAGCGGTGATTATGACTAAGGAACAGATAATGAGATTCCTCCTTGCTTTTGTTTTGTAGAATCCAGTGATTTATTTAAGAGAGATGTTAATCCTTATTAAAGCAGTTAGTTACTGTACCTTAAACATGTCTGTATGTCCTGAATCCCACCTTTAGTTCTGTCAACAAATTCATATTCAGTGTCTTAATGTATCACAGTATAAATAGGTCTTTTTAATGCATACTCTAGCCAGTGATTTTTTCTCTTTAATAGGTGTTTGTTGATATTTGAGTTTATTTTATACTCCTGTATGAGTAGTAGGGAACTCACCAGCTAAATTTTAAGAGACATGTTGCCACATGGATGTGATACTATCCCCATTTGTGAAAATTTTAATATCGGTAGATACTGTGTACAAGGTGCCGGACTTGGCTTTCATATGGTAGAAAGTTAAAAAAAAAAAATTTTTTTTTAATGTTTAGTTTTGAGAGAGAGAGAGAGAGCATGAGTGGGCGTAAGGGGCAGAGAGAGGGGGAGACACAGACTCCGAAGCAGGCTGCAGTCTCTGAGCTGTCAGCGCAGAGCCAGATGTGGGGCTTGAACTCACGAACAGTGAGATCATGACCTGAGCCAAAGTCGGACGCTCAACCGACTGAGCCACCCAGGTGCCCCCATATGTTAGAAAGTTTAAATGGAACTAGTCCTCACTTGGTAAGGATTTGGTCACCCTGCCGACCAATTCTGGGCCCCACCTACATGCTTATCCAGACACAGCAGAGCCAGTCACCCTGTTCTGCAGTTTTCCTTCCACATATACAAATGCGCGTATATGTTATGAATGAATTTCTGGTTCTCCAGTAGAAATACCATCACAGGTTTTTCAAACTTTAAAGTTTTGGAACCTAAGTTTCTTCACAGCTTCTGATGGGAAGAAGAATGTGTTTTAAATAAGCCAGACCCAAGGTACATTTGCAAAAAAACAGGTATATTATCCTAATCTATCTTTTCCTCGTTTCAAATTACTCTTTATATCATTCTCTCCTGAAATATGTAGGAAATCCATGCCAGCCTAGCTGATTCAAGCAAGCCTAGTCATCTGTTTTTGGTCTTAGAAGATCTCAGCCAGTTACTGTTTTTACATGGATATGTGTTTTGTTTTGTTTGTGTAACATGGATGTGTAGTTCTGTTTTGTCACCCTGATTCTCAACTCCATTGTTTTCTGTAACTCTTCGTTCTTAGTGCATCATTGTCTTAATCCAACCTGGGAATATTTTTTCTCTGTCTGATATATAATCTATTATTCCCTTGTCAAGGAAGGCTGTGACAACCCTATATAATAGGTGAAGTGATTCTGGCACTTTTAACTGAAAGGATGGTGAAACTTACTGGCTTCCCAGTTAATACCTGTGCCTGGAGGCCCTGGATTTTCATGGTTAGGTTACTGTAACAAATGAATGCAGTTTTTTAAATACACACCTTATAAATCAACATTTTCTTAAATCAGTAAATGACATTTTAAATAGGTAATCTGTTTTTTTAATTTTTTCTTAATTTTGTTACTTAAAAAATAAACCTAAAAAACCTAAAAAAAATAAACCTTATTAAAAAATAAACCTTTGTTACTTAAAAAATATACCTAAGTATATTAGTGTTAATTCAGTGCATCATGCATTTTAGTATTCCTGTTCTTAAATAATCTGGCAAGTTTGCATTTCTGACTGATCTTTTCTCTCCATTTTGTTTGTTTTCTTTAGTTTCATGCTATGGATACATTGTATAGGCACAGCTATGATTTAAGCAGTGCAATTAGTGTCTTAGTACCACTTGGAGGGCCTGTTTTATGCAGAGATGAAATGGAAGAGTGGTCAGCTTCTGAAGCTAGTTTATTTGAAGAGGCACTGGAAAAATATGGCAAAGACTTCAATGACATACGTCAAGACTTTGTAAGTAGAAAACTGCACATAAAATGTTGGATGTGAATATTTTATCTTTGTTAAAAAGCTGGTAAACCTTAAAGTATTCATTTAGCAAGCTTGCAACGTAGTAATGTTTATCTACTCAACATAGAATGAAGGCTAGTCTTACAGAGAGAGAAATTGACATTCGTTCTGGGAAGCAATAATAAGACCTGGTATCAGGAGGCTCTGAGTTCCAAGTTTAAAATATGGATGGCTTTTCTAACCATTTGCACAAAATATTTCTGAGGTCTGCTTTAAGTTTGTTGCTCTCCTTTGGACCTTCTATATTTTTCTAGTTATCTTACTAATTGTTGAGCCTGAGTTTGATGTGGCCCTTTAATATGGAAACAACCTGTAGCAAGCAGTATGGAAAATTTGCTTTATGGGTTTTCTGTCCTTGACTCCTCTTAATGATACATAGTTTCTTACTTGCATTTTAAATACTAGATAATCTTGTCTACTTTTATGTACTTCCTTTTGTCCTTGTATGTATGGAATTGCTCTCTTTAATTAAGCTTTTAATCTCTTTGAAATGGAGAAATTTCTATTTGAGAAGTCCATTGATAACTTCCTAGGACAATTATCCTTTCTAGATTATCCAGTTCATTGGCGTATAATTGTGAATAGCAGTCTCTTATATTCCTTCTTATGTCTGCAGTATCAGGTGCAACGTCTCCTCTGATTCTCCTTTCTGATTTTATTTATTTCAGTCTTCTCTTTTTTTTTTAGACTCGTTAAAGTTTGTCAGTTTGGTTTTATCTTTCCAAAAAAGGAACTCTTAGTTTCATTGATCTTTTGTTTTTCTAGTTTATACTTCATTTATTTCTGCTTTGACCTTTATTGTTTCCTTCCTTCTACTGACTAGATATACTTTTTCCTTCATTTTTCTTCTTTTCACTCTGACTGGATAATTTCTGATGACCTGTTTTTGAGTTCACAGATGTTCATTATTGATGTTCCACATTATATTTCTCATTGTACTCTTCAGTTTTAGAACTTGTGTGTGTTTGTTTTAGGATTTCTTTCTCTCTGTTGAACTTATTTCGTGTATTGTTTTCCTGGTATTGGGGTCTATCTCCTGATTTCAGTTCTATCTGTATTTTCCTGTAGCTCACTGAGCTTCCTTAAAACCATGATTTTGAAATTATTATCAGGAAATCATAGCTCTCCATTTCTTTGGGGTCAGTTGCTGGAAAATTACTGTTTCTTTGGTGATGTCATGCTTCCTTAACTTCATATTTCTTATAGCTTTGTGCTGATGTTTGTGCATTTGATTGATCAGTCACCTCTACCAGACTTTACAGACTGGTTTTAGTGGGGAGGGAGAGACCTTTGCCTGCCGTGGATACAAGGGTGTGGGAAGCTTGTGTATGATGGTTCCAGCTCTTGGGAAGGCCCATCAGCATAGTGTACATTCAGTTCCATCTGCTGAGGTCAGTTGTCAGTTAAGATTTCAGGGGTCCTTGGGGCGCCTGAGTGGCTCAGTCAGTTGAGCGTCCGACTTCAGCTCAGGTCATGATCTCACAGTCTGTGAGTTTGAGCCCCGTGTTGGGCTCTGTGCTGACAGCTCAGAGCCTGGAGACTGCTTCGGATTCTGTGTCTCCCTCTCTCTCTGACCCTCCCCCGTTCATGCTCTGTCTCTCTCTCAAAAATAAAACATTAAAAAAAAAAAAAGATTTCAGGGGTCCTCAATGGCCCATTCTCTGGGTGTCTGCAGTGGCAGTGAAGGCTGCTGGGGATCTCCTGATCTCTTTCTCCCCCATGGGGTGTGTCATTGCCGAAGGGATCCCTCTTGGCATTGGATACCTTTGCCATGGCAGTGGTGCCTGGATCAGCTTGAGTCAGAACCAGGAGCGGAGCATGTATGCTCCCAGAGTGACAGCAGCCTGGGGTCTGGTGTGCTGGCTGGCCTGCAGTGTCAGTGACCGAGAGGTGAACACATGCAGAACCACCATGGAACCAAGGTCTGAAGTGTGGGTGCATGTGGAGCAGCCAGAGTTCTGGGGTCCCAGATATGCACAGGGTTGGAGATGGGAGCTGGCAGCCCTGTTCCTGGGGTGGGGACACAACAGCATCTGGGAGGGGTGGAGCAGCAGCTCCCTCCCTAGGAGGTCAGTATCTGTTGGTTACCTCAGTGGCCGAAGCCATCAGTTTCCTCTGCAGAGTAGGCTGCTGGAGTCCACGCCAACAAATACTACAGAGTCCTCAGCTGTGCACATGGCAGGGAGTCTGCAGCTGTCATGAAGGCTGTTGAGGTCCTCGAGATCCTCAGTGGCAGTGGCTACCAGGCTCCTCTGCAGAGCGGGCCACTGCGGACCGCACTGGCACCCACTTACACTGATAGCCTTTACCCTTCTTCTTTGTTCTTAGCCGGTTCCAGGTGTCTCAGCTAAGCCTACCTCCCTGGTGATCCTTTTTGTGTGGTTATTCTTCATCTTTTGCGCCACTGTGTTGCCATAGCTTCTTATTTGACTCTGATCCTCCCAGGGCTGTTTTCATTGTCCATAGCTGTGGGATACAAAGACAGATATCTCCTGTCATAAAATGTTATAAAGTGGTTATTGTTCTAAAGTTGTTCATAATTTCATATTATCCTTCGAAGATCTGTGGGATGGATCTGTAGTGATGCCCCCTCACATTCCTGATACTGGTAGTTTTCCTAATCAGTCCAGCAAGGACTTAATCGATGTTTTTGACCTTTGCAAAGAACCAGTTTTCTGCTTGCTTGATTTTTGTTGTTGTTTGTTTGTTTCATTAACTTCCGCTTTTATGTTTGTCATTTCCTTTCTTCAGCTTGCTTTGTGCTGAAGTGCTTTGTCTTTTCCTAGTATCTTTTTAAGGTTGAAACTTTTCTTGTAATCATTTGTTGAGAGTGTACTTAGCTGACAGTGATTTTAGCCTTATCTTAAAATTGTCTTCCTGTCCTCTTTAACAAAAATGTTATTCTTTTTCTTTTTTTTTTATGTTTGTTTATTTTTGAGAGAGAGAGAGAGAGAGAGACTGAGTGTGAGCAGGAGAGGGGCAGAGAGAGAGAGGGAGACACAGAATCCAAAGCAGGCTCCAGGCTCTGAGCTATCAGCGGAGCCCGACGTGGGGCTCAAACTCAAAAACTGTGAAATCATGACCTGAGCCAAAGTCGAATGCTTAACTGACTGAGCCACCCAGGCACCCCAAAAATGGTATTCTTTGTAGAATTCATTTTTTTTCTTTTTCTCTTTCAGTGCTCTAAAGGTGTATCTCTATCTGGCTTACATAGTTTCTGATGAGAAGTTCTTATGTATGTGAATGTTTCTTTTTCTTCGTGCTCAAGATTTTGTCTTTACCTTCAGTTTGGGGTTTTGTTTGTTTCTTTGTTAGTTTGTTTGTTTAATAGCAGTTTTATTACTACAATGCACCTGGGTATATTTTTCTTTGTAATTATTTTAATGAATTTCTGAGAACTAAAGTTTACTGTTTGTGTATTAGTTTGTATAGTTTATAATTTAGATTGATCTATTTTTCAGTGCACTAATTTTCTCTGCCATGTCCAGTATACTGATAAACTTCTTAAAGGAATTCTTCAAATATGTTAGCATATTTTGCTAACATTTATGTTTTCTTTTTTATGCTTTTCTCTGTTTAAATCCCTATCTATTCATGTGTGCTGTCTTACCTTTTTAACCCAATCCTTTAATATATTAATCTAATCTGTAGTTGGACCAGGTTTGGATTTGGTTGTTGTTCTGTTTACCTTCAGGGTACTGCTGTATTGGAAGGCCTAACCAAAAATTTCATGTGCTGCCTTGGTATCTTTGAGCCTCACTGGGCCACAAAAACTTCACTGTGAGTTCCACTCCTTTTGCCAAATATATCCTTCACCAGCAGGAAAGACTCCCCACCTGCCCAGTTCTAGCTCCCCCGCAGCCTTCAACCTTATGGGTTTCACTTCCCTGCTAGCCTGCAGAATTACTGAGACAGGCCAGTCACATCTTCCCCTGGGAACTCTTTCCAGAACCAGGGCACACCTCACCCTCTTGTTACACAGAACCTCACTTCCACAGCCCCTAGTGACTCGCTGTGGCCCTACATGGTGTCATCTGTCATCTTCCCCTGGGCTGTGAGTATCTGTGACTAATAAACCAGTCAGATTCCTCTGTTTTGTCTTCAGTGTCGTGTGTTGTATGTCCTGGCTGTCTGATACTGTTTTGAGGGGCAGGTTCCTCCCCTCACTGAAGCAATAAATAGGAGGTGATCTGAACATTCACAGACATCAAATTCTTACCTATGCTTAATGTGGGGCCTGGAATGTGGGAGGGTTTCTTCAGTGCTCCTGTCTCAACATCAGCAGGCCCAACTACTACAGGGCCTGTCTCCACGTTTTGATAAGTTGTGTTTTCATTTTCATTGCATCAGTATTTTTTGTTTTTCTTTCTGATTTTCTTCTTTGGCTCATGGATTATTTAGAGGTAAGTTCCACGTATTTGCATCTTTTTCACATATTTTTGTTACTGAAGCCTAGTTTAATTCTGTTGTGATCAGAAAACTTTGTAAAAAAAAGTTTGTAAACTTTGTAAAAAAAATCAAATTTTACATTTTTGAGATGTGATTCTCATCCTGTATATGGTCTTACTATGGTGAATGTTCCATGTGCTCTTGAAAAGAAGAGATACTTTGCTATTTGGTGGAATGTTCTATAAATGCTACTTAGGTCAGATTTATTGATGGTGTTCAAGTCTTCTGGAGCCTTACTGATTTTCTGTCTACCTGTTCTGTTGAGAGAGTAGTATTGAAAGCCTCTAGCTATGATTGTGAATTTTTCTGTTTTTCTTTTCAGTTACAATAGGTTTTTGCTTTAATTATGTTGAATCTCTGTTATTAGGTACATACATTTAGGACTGTTATGGTCTCATAATGAATTGACCCTTTTGTCTTTACATCATGCCTCTTTATCCATGGTAATATTCCTTATGGTGAGGTCTGTTAATATAACCACTCCAGCTTTATTCTATTGATTACATGGTATATCTTGTTTCCATCACTTTGTTTGTGTCTTACTTATGTTCGAAGTGGGCTTTTTGTAGACTGAATACAATAGGATCTTTTTTTTAAACCAGTCTAACAGTCTTTACCTTTTACTTGGATTGTTTAGACCATTTACCTTTAATGTAATTATCAATATTACAAGTTTTGGTTTAAACCAGTCATCTTCCCATTAATTTTCCATTTGTCCCATTGTTCTTTGTTCTTTTCCCCTTTTTAAAATTAATTAAAAAAATTTTTTTATGTTTGTTTTTGAGAGACAGAACACAGTTGGGGGAAGGACAGAAATAGAGAGAGAGACACAGAATTCGAAGCAGACTCCAGGCTCTGAGCTGTCAGCACAGAGCCTGACACAGGGCTAGAACCCACTAACTGTGAGATCGTGACCTAAGGTGAAGTTGGATGCCTAACCCACTGAGCCACCCTGGTGCCCCTTAAATTAATTTTTTTATTCTAGTTTTATTTCTACTAGTGACCTACCAATTAAGCTTTTATTTTTGTAGTGGTTTACAGTATATATCTTTAATGTCCTACAGTCTATCTTCAATCAAACTCACTTAGGTCACATAGATTATAAGAACCATGTGATTGGGATGCCTGGTTGGTTCCATCCATAGAGCATGTGACTCTTAATCTCTAGGTCGTGAGTTCAAGCCCCAAGACCCATATTGGGTGTAGAGCTTACTTAAAACAAAAAAGAAGAAGAACCATGTGACAATATATTTCCAGTTCCTCCCTCCCATTCTTGTGCTTTTTTTGTCATATATAATTCTGGCTATGTTCTAAATCCCACAGTGAATTATAACTTTTTTGGCTTTAGACAGTGATCTTTTTAAAGAGATTTTTAAAAATATTTTCCCCCATGTTTATTTATGTATTGTTATTTATTTTTAAAAATGTTATCACTTCTGCTCCTCTTCATTTATTTGTGTAGATTCAAATTACATCACCACCACCACTTCTCGGCCTTTTAGCTAAGATCAAGTGCAAATTACATCACCACCAACAGGGGCTTTCTCAGGTTTCCTGCTCTGGCCCAGATCTTTCTGATGAACACCTGATGGAGACCCGTGGCAAATGTGGATGGATTCCCCTAGTGTCTAGAGATCCCATAGATGCTACAACAGTTGTGCTAGCTCACTGTTGACCTTTAATAATTTGGTAAATTTTTGGCTGTTTTCTTCTTACTTTGTTTTTATTTGTTATCTTTATTTATTTATTTATTTATTTATTTATTTATTTATTTATTGGTGCTTTGCCAAAGTAAAAGTAGCTCATGAGTCTAGTCTTTGAGTACTGAGTGACTTTGGAATCCAGTTCAGTTGATTGTCTTGTAACATTAGTTCAAGAATCGGTATGGTTTTGTAGGTTATCTGGGTGTTTTCTTCTCATTTTTAAGGTGGGAATGACATTTTCTAGCTTAGGGCCTGCTTGGGATTCTCCCTCCCTCTCCCTCTCTCTTCGTCCCTCTGCCCCTCATCCCCAACTCGTTCACTCTCTTAAAAAAAAAAAAAAAGGAATTGGGTGGCTGAAGGAAAATAATTATGATAAACAGGGAAGGAAATATAGCTTCTTTAGTCTTCCTTTCTCTTTTCTGAAACTCATCCTGAGGCCTTCATTGGCATTCAAAATAAAATTCCCCCAATGTTCTCTCCTTAGTACCTTTGATGACCAGAGTTCTCAACTTGGTAGCATAACCCAAACCTTTATTCCTGAGGGTTCTGAGCCCTGAGTTAGAAGCTGTTTTGTGAGAATAAGTCATTCATTAGTCCATGGTTGGTATTGCTAGCCAATGCATTACAGGCAGAAAAGGCAAATCATATTTAGAATAATTGTCTATTCAACAAGAACAAGATGTCTGTTCATTCCAGGATGCTGAGAGACTAATGTAACTGACATGTTACCAGGAATGGTGCCATGTTGGAAGCCCAGTGTGCATTGTTCCTTGCAGATTGGACACCTGGAGTAATCAGATCAGATTTGGTGAGAGGATGTCCTTGTGGGGGTACCCATATGTAATCTGCTTGCCTCTGTGTCCATTTTGTTGATGTGTCCTTTGAACAATCATTGTTGTGGCTAGGGAAAGAGGTTGGCAGATAACCCTAGAGATCATCTTGCCCTCTTGATATAAGAGACCCTCCTCTCCAGAAGGAGCCTTTGATAAACATGGGGATATAAAGATCCTCACACTTAGGCCCATCAAGAAGTGTCTGTCCCACAAACCTCCTTCCTAAGCCTCATTGTTACCAACTTTCTAATCTGCTTCCTTTCAAGTCCCTCCCTGATCATTGTGACAGGTAGATAACCACTCTCCCTGAGTGGGTATGGATTAGTACCTCTGGCCAGCTTTCCTTCAACTCAGACTAGGAAACCAGATGGTGACTCTAATGCCCTGCCCTTTTAAAGGATCTTTCTTCTTCACTGTGCTTTAGAGCCACCCCTGCTCGGGGCCAAAATGCTGCAGCAGAATTCTGGCTCATGCCAGTATATCATGCAAAGCCATCTGCCACATTCAGATTTTTTTCCTTCTCACTTGACAGGTCATAGGGAACTTCTGTGGAGCCATGAGGGTTGAGGGAGAAATGATACTGCAACAGGAGTAGACACACTGGGACATGTCATTTGTGCCTTCAGGACTATACTTCTTGATAAGAGAGTGGTGGTGCTGAGCATAGCTGATTAGGACTTGATGGCTCAGATAAAATCTGGCTGATGATGAAGCTCAGGTTACATAGTCACTTGGTTTCCTTTTCTCAGGCTTCCAGGTAAATAAATGAAGGCCAGGGGTGTTTCTCAGGTGAAGAATAGTTAGCAGATGAAGATGTCTTAGCTTGCTTGAAGCCCTAGGGGACGGTGCCCGTGACTGTCCTCTGAGGTCTTGCCTTGTGAGGTCTTGCCATGTGAGGTCTTGCCATGGGCTCCTTACCCCATCCCTCAGACACTTTCAACTCCCATTAGATTGCTTGTTGGGTTGTAGAAAACTGTTTGCTTTAGCTGCAACGCACATGCCAGTGGCTGTGCTGATTGGGTCCTTTAAAGAGACCACATTCGTAACTGCTGTTGGAGTTGCTACCCAGTTAAGCTTAAAATAATTTCCTTTCTCAAAACTCCCATCTGTTTTCTTTTCATAGCAAACAGGTGAGTGAAATGTTGAGGTGATTAAAGAATAGCGTGGATATTGTACACATGGATTTCAAGCAGACCTCTAGCTGCAGTGGGGTCTGGGAAGTACTGTTTTGATTCTCTAATCCCGATGGTGCATTAGGGCAAGTTAGCTAGAAGTCAGAGAGAGTGCTGAGTCACCTATCTGTAGAATCTGATGCAACCGCTACAAACTGTGACCGTGGACAGTCATTCGCTTGAAGGTTTGATCTATTCCGATGTGCATCTGGGATGACTGACAGATTTCCCTTTACAGAGGGAATATACTGACATATTCCTGAATATATTCTTTGCTTGTGGGTCTCCTTAGTGGGCGCTCATTTGGCCAGTTTTGAATAATTATGGAAAATAGCAAAGGGTAAGCTTCCTGTTTTTCAAATGCAAGACTACACTCAACTGTGTACTCTTTCAGAGGCTTAGGTTTTATTTTATTTATAACAAAATAGGTGAAAATAAAGCAGTTTTGGAAAAGATGAGAACGGTTACTGCAGAGACCAAACGACACCCAGTTGTAGCTGGCATCTTTGGAAGTTAAAGTAACTTGGGCTAAATCTATTTAAATGTCATTTCTAAACATTGTTACTACTTCAGTGCCACCTGTAGCCCGAGAATAACTTTCCTGAATAGGTCCTGAAATATTATCAGTCATAATGTTTATCATCTGTAACAAAATGGGAGCTGAGAAATAGACTGTGTTGTTTTAGAGTTTCTGACTGAATGTAACTTGTTTGGGGTACACTTTGCTAAGAATTAACTTTAGTTTTCTCAAATACTTCTCCTAGAGTGAATCTTCCGTGTGGATATTTGCCTCATTATTTTTTAAAACGTGACTTAAAAAAGAAAGCCGTTCCTACAGTAATGCCTTGTTTTCATTATCATGTTAAATATTTTTTCAGCTCCCTTGGAAATCATTGACTAGCATCATTGAATATTATTACATGTGGAAAACTACTGACCGATATGTGCAGCAGGTAATTTTCTTCATACTGCTACCAATACTATTGCATTAAAGTGAGCTTTCTTTTTTATATCTTAGTATTTCTTAGCAATACACTTAATTTTAAATTTGTTGGCTTTCTCTTTTCTATACTGTTTTTAACATCCTTAAGATGTTGTTTTAAGATTTTAGTTCTAGTATTTTCTGACTTCAAAGTCACTATGATAAATATTTTGGAAGGATGACAAGGGGACATAACCACTAGAGAGGCAGTATTATCCTTGCAGGTGCCTGGTGCTTTGTCTCTTTCTGAGTATAGTTGATAGGAATGGCCTAAGATGTGAGGTCATTTTATGAAGTATTAGAAATTCAGACCAAAGCCATCAACCATATAGTTTGATATATTTAAAAAAATATTTTTGTGTGTGTTTTTATTTCTTTTTGAGACAGAGAGAGACAGAGCATGAGCTGGGGAAGGGCAGAGAGAGGAGGAGACACAGAATCTGAAGCGGGCTCCAGGCTCTGAGCTGTCAGCACAGAGCCTGATGCGGGGCTCGAACTCACTGTGAGATCATGACCTGAGCTGAAGTCGGATGCTTAACCGACTGAGCCACCCAGGCGCTCCCAGTTTGAGATATTTTAAAAGATCTTCTGAAAACCTCCTTAGTTGACATTTGTGTCATATATACATCTTTGACCTTAACTGTTAGTCTTACTAGTTTGATGGTCTGGTAGTGTGCATAAGTTTTTCTCCAAAATTATTTCTAAAAGCAAGGAATCTTTTAATTTGAGTCTTTCCTTAATGTTCCAAGTTGAGGTAAATCTCTAAATTACTTATTTTGAGTACTATTACTTTGGGGGAAAGGTACATTTTCCTTAGTGACTTCAGTCAATACTTGTTTTTAGATTCTTCTAGTCATAGGTTAGAGGTGGTAAAGAAAGGAGCAAATATATTTAACACAGACATCATTTTCCCTAAGTTATGTGATCACCAGTGACAAGTGTTGGATACAAAATGACCATAGCGAGTTGTCAAGGTCATGAATAATGAAGAGATACCCATGGCTTATTGAAAAATTTCTGGTGTCAACATCATAATACAAAAGTGCTTATTTTAAACAACATAGGTAGAAGTGAAGACCATGTGCTCTGGAAACTTGAATTTTTCAGGGCAAAAAAAGTCCCTTAAAGGTGGTGGAGATGATGGCATCGTGAGTGGTTGAAAAGTGGTTTTTGAATTAAATTATTTCCAAAAATTTCTACTCTGTCTCTAAAAATTTTAAGTTGTCGCCTTAAATGTTTTTTTTTTTTCTCCTCATTGAGAAAGTGGATGAATGCCTTACATTCTGTTTTGTCTTCTTTTTGGATATCTACAACATGTATTTTTTTTCCTTCCTTGCTTATATTCATTTACTGTGTTGATCATTTTCTGGAAATGATTACGTAATCTTTCCCCTATTCCTTTACCTACATTTGGCTTTTAAAATCTGATGTGAGTTCAGCCAGCTTTAAAGTTTATTGTGTATCTCTTAACATTTGAGGATAAATGTTTATTTAATTGTACTTGGGAGAGTTGTCTCTTTCTTTTGCATGGACCTTGGAAACTAATCATTTTTCAAAAAAAAAAATTTTTTTTTAAGCAGAGTGTGTGTGTTTCTCCCAGAAGGGCTGTAAAGAAAGTAGAAACTAAATTTGAAAAGTAAAAATGGTTACTTGTGAGCCCTGTTTACTCACTCAGGGAGCAGTGGAAACTTCACTTGTTTACAGCTTTATTTTTAAAACCTATGTCTCAAATGTTATTAATACTTGCAGTCTGTACCTCAGAATCTAGTCAGTTGTCTTACAGAACACTGCAGTTTAATGTGCACAGGAAGGGAAAGGCCCTTCTTAAAATGGCAATTTGTGCGAATGGTGTTTGAATATTTCATTTTCATGTGAATTTTCTAAGACAATGAAGTGGCAATAATTATTAGCCTTGTACGTAAAATATTTTATCTGTCTTTTGAATTAGAAACGTCTAAAGGCAGCAGAAGCTGAGAGTAAACTGAAACAAGTGTATATCCCAACTTAGTAAGTAATGGAAATCTTTTTAAATATTTGTCATGGTATTAATTCTATCAAAACAAAATATGTAATTGTGGTCAGTTTCAGCTAAATTCGGATTTCTTTGTGTATCTTATTTTCTTCCACTACAAAGCATGAGACTTGCTTTCCATTATACCACGACAGTGATTTTTTCTTTTTTTTAGAAAGAAAATTGGCTGATGGGTGAAACCCCAAGGAGACAAAAGGACTAAAGGGAAAATAAAATACCCACAGTATACTTCTAGGAACGTTGCAGGGAAAGCATCAGAAAACTAACCTGTGAAACTCTATTACTTGAAACAAATGTGTTTCCGAAAGCTAAGCAGCTTTTGAAACTATGTTATGGAACGGAGTTTTGGGGGATGGGTAGTTCACATTGCCTTTTTGAGGTTGTTGATTTGGTGGAGGATTTTACATTGTTTGCTTGGGAGAAGGGTTAGAGAAAGTAGTAAGAACCATACTTTGTTGGATGAGTAATGAATAGATGTCAGCTGTCTCACATGGCTGGTGTTCTATCATCATTATTTTGGGGGCTTAGAAATCCCTGTCATATCAAAATGAATGCCAGTTTGCTTTTCATTTGCTACATTTTAAATGAATTGTAATTTTTTTTTTTTTTTTTTGAGATCTTTAGAGTTTGTTGTTCATTTGTTCAGGAAAATTTGGTTTATCAAGCACCTAGTGCTATACTAGGTTCTTTGGGGTTTAAAATGAAATTTTCTCAAAGTGCTATCTACTGCTCCAAGATTTTTCTCACTCTGTGTTTAGTGTAGTTGTTTTATACATAGCATTTTGTTTATTGAATTTTGATATATTAATACATATTTATATATATATATGAGGCCTCATAGACCATGAATTTTGATTTTTTTAATGATTATTTTTTTATCTCAAGGCAGACAACATGTAATTGACAGGATTCATAATTTTTATTCAGAAAGGTAATGTCCCTTCTGCAGTAGTTTCCAGTGTTTTAGGATATTTTATTTGAGTAATTCGCAAAAGGGCAACTCCCCAAAGAGAACAGTGTTATGATTCATGTGTCAGATTTTCAGAGACAAGCGTGGCAGCTTGCTTGTGCGTTGTGGTGCTGTCACAGCAAAGGAAAAGTACGTTTAGCCAGTTTTCACCTACTAACCCAGATAATTGTTTCTGTTATGTTTTGCATTGACTTTGTCGGAGTCTGAATTTAAGTCAAAGGCCAGCACGCTCTAGTCTGCAGGCCATATCTGACCCGACGCCTGTTTTTGTAAAGAAAGTGTGGTTGGAACACACCCATACTCATTCATTTATGTGTTGTTTATGTCTGCTTTCGTGCTTCAGTGGCAGCGTTCAGTGGTTTTGACAGAAATTGTAATACCCACGGAACTTAAAATATTTACAGTGCCAACTTGATCTAAGTGAATGGTTTTTGAAGATCAAGACAGTTTCTAGTCATAACTTGAAAAAAAGTTACATAAATCTTTATCTAAATAGAAGGTATGAAGTTACGGTGAGTTGGATAAGAATCTGAGTCCTTTGACGAATTTCACAATTAACTGTGAAATCGAGTATTTTGAAACAAATAATAGATTGAGAATTACGTTATGCTATCATTCTTTTGAGCCTGGCAGGCTCCTATATGCAGAGCACTTTGTTCAGTACTAGAGATAGAAAGGTTAAGAAGACAGGCTTCATTCTAGTGTGGGGAAGACAGATGCCAAACAGTTGCCTAGTGTGACAAGTACTGTAATGGAGAAGAATAGAATAGCTTTTATGAGAATTTACACCAGGGGACCAGACTCTGTTGATGCTGACAGGAAAGATTCCTTGTGGAAGTGAGTTTGAATGAACTCTGGAGGAGGAAGAAGAATTAACCAGTTGGTACAGGCTTTTCAGGTCAAGGGGATCCTGAGATTGGAAGGGGCAGAACATAGTTTAGGAGCCGAGAGAAAGGCAGTATAGCTTTTATAAAGAGACTGGTGAGGTATGGGAGGCAAGTATGGTCGGCAGGGGCCAGGGTTTACCCATCTGATGAGCAGTGGAAATGGATTTTAAACAGGAAAGTGTCATGGCCAAATTTGTACTTTAAGATCGCTGGCTATATTTTGGAAAACGGTTTGGGGACGGGGAGTAATAGTGGATGTAAGGAGACCAATTTTGAAGTTCTTAGAGAAGAAAGATGACAGTAGCTTGACCTGGGGTTGTGGCCCTGGAAATGGTCCACCACTTGGAGGTGATTGACTTGTATGGAGGGGCAGAGGGGAAATATCAAGCTAGAGTCCCAGATTTCTGGCCAGCACAACAAGGTGGGTTACTGTGTTCTTCACCAAGCTAAGACGCTGGCAGAGAAGCAAGTTAGGTCATTCTGAATTTGCTCTATCCCAAAAGGAGGTGTTGAATATGATGTCGGATATATTGGTCTTAAGCTCGGGGGAGAGTTTTGTGCTAGAGATAGAAATTTGAGCTCCATCAGCATATAATATTGTGTTTGAAACCATGGATGAGCTTTATTCGGAGGAAGAATAAGATAAAAGGGTCTTGGACCAAGCTTGAGGAAATCCAGAATTTCAATAAAGTAGGACAGCAAGGTGTGTGCATTATCACAAAAGCTGAGAGAGGAGTGTATTTCAAGGAGGGAAAGAGATTAATTATGTCAGATGTTGATGAAAAATAGCCTGGGAATTTAGCAACATGGAGGTAGGTCACTGGTCATCTATAATGTAATGGTGAAGACTGCATATGAACTAAGGAACTGCAGACAGGACTAGCAGCACTCAACGAAACTGGCTGGAAAGGTCAGTTGAGAGAGCTCTTTGAGGGGCTGGTTGGAAAAGAGTAACAGAGGTTTTTTTGATTGTTTTGTTTTTTTAATGTTTATTTTTGAGAGAGAGCAAGGGGGGCAGGGAGGGGCAGAGAGAGAGGGAGGCACAGAATCCAAAGCAGGCTCCAGGCTCTGAGTTGTCAGCTCAGAGCCCGACACAGTGCTTGAACTCATGAACCGTGAGATCATGACCTGAGCTGAAGTTGGATGCTTAACCAACTTAGCCACCCAGGCGCCCCGGGAGTTTTTGAAGTAGGAGAATTACATGACCATGAGTAGGGTCCAGGAAAGAGAATTGAATGTACAAAATTCTCAGGAGGGCACTAGGGGTAGAATCTGGAGTACAGATGAGGGAAGAGAGGTTTGGGTATTAGATTAAAGGGCAGTTTCATATAATGCAGCTTTAAAAACTTTTTTGGGGGGCGCCTGGGTGGCGCAGTTGGTTAAGCGTCCGACTTCAGCCAGGTCACGATCTCGCGGTCCGTGAGTTCGAGCCCCGCGTCGGGCTCTAGGCTGATGGCTCAGAGTCTGGAGCCTGTTTCCGATTCTGTGTCTCCCTCTCTCTCTGCCCCTCCCCCGTTCATGCTCTGTCTCTCTCTGTCCCAAAAATAAACAAACGTTGAAAAAAAAATTAAAAAAAAAAAAACAACTTTTTTTGGTATGTTTGTCTTAGAGTAAGTTTATTCAAATGGTCACATTGACCTCGTTGGTCACCTGAGAATTAACCTGTAGGTACTTGAATTTGCAGAACTAATTTTAAGTGATTCACACATTTATATTCATTGAGTCTCTGCACACTTGTTCTCCTTTTACAGTTATAATGAAGATCAGTGATTTATTGAGTGAAATAACATTCAAAATTCAATTGAACAACTAAAATTGTGTTTGCTTAAGGCGGCTCAATTGTGAATTTGTATTAGCTCTTTTTTAACACATATATTTAGCCTGGGTTTAAATGTCAGAAATTTTCATATTTGGGGGGAAGCCTTCTGATACCAGTCATTTGATTTAAGGGGCCATCACTTCTATCTATATATAGTAGATTTTTAAAAATTGAATATTATTACACACCCTTAGAAATCTTAGTCATTATAAATCACCACTTTTAGTTGTGTATGTTTTCAGCTGCAAACTTTAAGAAGAAAAATGCATTCTGTCTTGTTTAAAATATGTTTTAAAAAACAAATGGTCTTGAAAACACATTGCTGGCACAGGTTAGAAGTGTAAATAATAGCCCTGTTACAGAATAGGGACCTCAGTGCACACGGAGTTAAATGATTTCTTCTGGGGTGGCGGAGGGGTGTCACCTAAGAGTTACAGTACCAATGCCAGAAAGAAATCGTAATTTGCCATCAGGCCAAGTTTATACAATAGGCTTTCACTGGTAAATGGAATTGAAGAAACAGAGAACAGCAAAGAGGAAACTCCTGAGCCAATTCTGTGTTGAAACTCCAAGTGTGTTGTTAATTGTGAACTCTCATTATTTCAGTAGCTGTGGGGACATAGACTATAATCTGCATTTAGTCACCCAGCATTCATTGCTGACAAATAGTTGGCCACTTTATTTTGCTTATCTTCTGTCTAGTAAATAGAAGTGGAAGCTCCTCTAGAATGAAAGCTCCTTGAGGTCAGACACTTTTGTTTACTAGGCACTGAATAAATATGTTTAATGAATTATGAGTTTATTGAGAACATGTCATGTGCACCTGTGTTGTATTCTTAGGCCCAGCTTTATAAGCAGGGGAATTAGCTTACCCTACACGGGGAAAAGTTAGCCGTGTTTGCACAGTAAGTACAAGGTAATCTGGGCTACCTATGTCTAAGGAAGGATGGCCTGGGAAATTTACATGTAGATACTTGATAGGTGTCTCCTTTTTCCTCTTCCTAAAAATTTTTTCTTAAAAGGAAAAACTCAAATTGTGTTGGCTTTCCTAATTTAAAGTGTTATTGTTGTCTTCCTCATAAAAATTGAAATGTAGCAGTAGAAATTATTATCATAACTGGTTAAATCTCCTGAAATGCCAACAGCTTCCACTCAAGAGCCAACAACGCACAGAGTCTGCAGCTTTCACACCTGCAGCAGGGATGGCACGGTGGTTTTCTCTAAACACAACACTCTGCTTTGGCTTCATTTATTTGACCCCAAAAATTATCTTTTATTCTTAGGAGACTTCATGATAATAAAGCTTCATGTAATAAAGCTTAGGAACTTGTATCTTTTAAAAGCAGCAGAAGGTGTTCTAAGGAAATTGTATTTGGATGGAGAAGAGCCAATGGCCCTGTTTATTTTCTATCAGGCATAAGAGATTGGTTTTTACAGGGCCTTGTTTTGCAAAGATGAATGGTTTGAGTTCATTTTAACACCTTATTTTTACCAGCTTATTTCTTATTTACTAAACCTTCAGATGTTTATATGTAGTTAAGTCGACGATGAGATACAGAGACTTTTGCCTTGTTATACAAGTCATTTTTATCACCTCCCTTTATATTTCATTGAAAGCAGCAAACCAAATCCCAACCAAATATCCGCCAGCAATGGCAAACCTGGTGCCGTGAATGGAGCCGTGGGGACCACATTCCAGCCACAGAACCCCCTCCTAGGGCGAGCCTGTGAGAGCTGCTACGGTAAGAGTTCTCCAGCAGGCCTTTCTTCTCTCCTTTGCGGCACATTTGCGATGGCACTGAGGGGTGGGGGGGTGTTCTTTCACGGCGCTGCTCAGAGAGCAGCGGAACGAATACATGCCCGTCCACCTGAACACTGTATTTCGCTATTGAGTTTCCTTTGCTTTGCTCCTGTGGAGTCCTGTGTTGGTTGAGTATTCCGCAGCCGTGTTTGCTAAGCCGCAGAGTGGTTATTAGCTTTGTGCAAGCCACAGTCCCACAGAATAGAGCAAATCCAATTTTGGAGTTTCTTAGTACACTTTGACAAATTAAAGGCTCCAGAAAATCCTGTCAGAAAGACCTGTGTGTGGATAAACTGCTATTTCTAATCCTCAGACCAGGTTCCCTCAGAATGCACTGGTTTGGGAGATGCTGTTCTAGGGTGTTTGCTTTTTTTGCTTTCAGGGCCCCAGTATATTTATTGGTATTTATCCATGTCAAAACCTGTCAGACACTGACAGACGTTATATTTGACCCGGATGTTAAATTGGTTTGGTGAGATGAAGTAATTGGTACACTTTTGGGTTTTTTTATCTTGCTTTTGTTTTTTGTTTTTTGTTTTGTTTTGTTTTGTTTTTGTTTAGTGTGTGTGTGTGTGTGTGTGTGTGTGTGTGTGTGTGTGTGTGTTTTAAGATTTTATTTTTTTAAGTAATCTCTACACCCAACATGGAGCTCATACTCACAGCCCTGAGGTAAAGAGTCTCATGCTGTACCAACTGAGCCAGCCAGGCACCCCTCACTTTTTATATTTTTACATTATTTAAAATCTTGACGCGCCTGGATGTCTCAGTTGGTTGGGTGTCTGACTCTTGATTTCAGTTCAGGTCATGATCTGTTCGTGAGATGGACCCTCGAGTCAGGCTCTTCTGCTCTGACAGTGCGGAGCCTGCTTGGGATTCCCTTCTTTCTCTCTGCCTCTCCCCTAAGCACGTGAGCATTCTCTCTCTCTCTCTCTCTCTCTCTCTCTCTTTCTCAAAATAAATAAAATTTACAAAATAAAATCTCAAACAACCACATAATCTCTTAATGGACATTAGTGACATTATAATCTATATTTCCTTACAGTCAAAGTGGCCTGGAAGGGAAAGAAACTAATTTTATTGAAAGGCTACTTGGTGCCCAGTTTTTGTCTCTCAGCAGCTCTTTGGAAGGATAAACATAGCTTACTGCCCTAAGGACGTAGGAATGAAGAACACTTGTGCCTCTGCTCCATACTCCACACCAAGCTTCAGCATTAGAAAAATACTTCTATTTATTTATTTTTTAAGATTTCAAAGTCTAGAAAAGACTTTTAAAACTAGGTCATATAATTATCTTACCTGAAACCAAGGAAAGTGTGAGTCAAATTGCCAACTTCATAGAAATGGTACATGCCTAACCATTTCTCTGTACCACGGAAGCACAAAAGGGAATTGTTTTGGGAATATTAGATTCTTCTGGTCAAAATTTTCTATGTGTTACATCATGGATGCCTTTGAATTGGAAACTCTTAGATATTGAAGTTTATGTATATTTAAATGAAAATAAAAATCCTACAAACAAATTGGGGCTTAATCTGGTTTTTTTTGTTTTTTTTTTGTTTTTTTTTTTTGACAAAGAGAGAGACAGAGCATGAGCAGGGGAGGGGCAGAGGGAGAGAGAGACGGACACACAGAATCTGAAGCAGGCTCCAGGCTCTGAGCTGTCAGCACAGAGCCCTACGCAGGGCTTGAACTTGTGAACCGCGAGATCATGACCTGAGCTGAAGTCGGCCGCTCAACCGACTGAGCCACCCAGGCACCCCTAATCTGTCTTACCCCTTTTAGACTCATGTAGTCTCACATATCCCTTAAAATAATTATTCTGTCATTTTTATGCGTGTATGACAAATAAGCAATTTTTATTTTCTAATATTTTATAGACTCCTTAAGTAATATTTATCATAAAATGTATCTTATACATGTAAAATTTATCTTTATATGGTGTTTTCTTTTTGTCACTTTTTAATTTGAGTTAATTATGCAAGGGGAAGGATGTTTGTTGATAAACATTAAAATGACATGGCATGAGTAAAAATGTATCTTTAAATATGAGTGAAATTTCATATTCAGAATCCAAAATAGGTCCATGCCTAATATTTAGGATTCTTAAAATTCGTGTTAATAAAAATCAACTTATTTGACTTAAATGTTTTAAATTATAAAAGGGAAGGTCCTGCTATCTGCAAGGAGTCCACCAGAAATAACACGTGATATGTATACAGTATTATTCTCAATAAACTGAGAAGGACTTTGGGGCACCTTTGGTGGCTTAGTTGGTTGAGTGTCTGACTTTTGATTTTAGGCTCAGGTCATGATTCCAGGATCATGGGATCAAGCCTTATGTCAGGCTCTGTGCTGAGTGTAGAGCCTGCTTGAGATATTCTCTCTCTCTCTGTCTCTCTCCTCTTCCTCCTCTCTCCCTCTCTCTTTCTCCCCTCTCTCCCTCTCCCCCACTTGCACTCTCTCTCTCTCTGAAATAAAAATTTTAAAAAAACAACAGCTAAGAAGCAGTTTGAGTATAATGGTCAGTATATTTTATCTTTTTGATATTGACTTGTGAAGTGTTATTTGACACCTTGATATGCTATTTGAACATTTTGACCTGATGAAGGTAACTTACAAGAGGAAGAGTATTCCAAGGCAGACTTACAGAATTAGAGTAATTTTTATGTACCTCATTAACTTAATGTTTCAGTGTCAGTGTTTTCTGTCTTAAACTTCTCATCCATTGTGAGACTAGAATACTTTAAATGTCATGTGGCAGTAATTCAAACTGCATAACAAAACCGACACAGGCTTGCAGTGTTTAGCTAAGTGATAAATCAGCCGAGTTATTAGGTCTTAAGCATTCTGTGATCTTGGCTGCTATGCTCACTTGATCTGGACTTACGGTTTTGAAAGGTATTCTGTTTTGAAAGGGAGAAATATTAAAATAATTATTTTGCTCATTGATTAAAATAATGAAATGGAAAACAGATACCTATTTCATTCTTTTTTTAAGTTTGAGAGAGAGAGAGAGAGAGAGAAGGGAGAGAGATAATCCCAAGTAGGCTCCATGCTGTGAGCTCCATCTCATGAACTGTGAAACCATCACCTGAGCCAAAATCAAGAGTTGGACCTTAACCCACTGAGCCACCCAGTTGCCCCCCATACCCATTTCTGACAGATTCCTGCCCTAATCCCTGGGGCCCCTCTGAGCACCTTAAACTCTGAGGTAGTTTCTGAACCATCAATTTGGAAACCTAGATTTAGACTTTAAACATTAATCTAATAATAATGATCTTTCTGGTAACTCATTTCCAGAAATGTACACAGTAGGGAGTATTTTTAATCAACAAAACTCCCTCAGTGATAGCACAGCATATTATATAGGATACTTCATCTAATAGCCTCTTTTAACAGGAGCCACAGACACACATATATATAGAAATAAAAGGTTTAATGAATTCTGAATCTTGAAAACTACATGTGTGTATTAGACTTTATGTTTGGGTGGACTGGGGAAAGAAAAATAACATTGTAAGCTAAATATGGCTTTGGAATATTTTTTAAAATATTTGATGGTAGGTGTATTAATGTTACAAATTATATAGCATTCTTTGTTTTTTCTATTTTTCCTCTATCTTTAGCTACACAGTCTCATCAGTGGTATTCTTGGGGCCCACCTAATATGCAGTGTAGATTGTGTGCAACCTGTTGGCTCTATTGGAAAAAATATGGAGGCCTGAAAATGCCCACCCAGTCAGAAGAAGAGAAGTTATCTCCCAGCCCAACTACAGAGGTATATGAGCAATAGTCTTTTATGTTGAGAAATGTCATTTCAATGGCTAGGTCACTCCTTGGAAACAGAAGTACAGTATAGGATCACTTAAAAACAAACAAAGCTGTTTTTTATAACTAAACATAGCACCACAAGATTTAAGGTGGGCGTGGAGAGAGAGAAAGGGACATATCAGATTTTTTCAGGTATTCAAAATATTGGTCTTGTGTGATTACTCAGACAAAAGAACAATGTGTGTGGGAGGTGTTAGCATAAGTAGAAAGCTTGCAAATTTAATGTTTTAAGTGCTTTTTTGAAAACAGTTTGCAACCTTTGAATACTGTTGAAACTATGCCTTACTACATAAAGTAATAAATACAAATTGAACCTTTTTTCTGCCCTGGGTTATCACAGAGGGACGAGAAAGTGGTATGGACTCAATCGTGAGTTGAAATACAATTTTGGTAAAATTCTTGTAGGTTGCAGATACCAGGCAATGTCTACGTCTGTAGACCCATGTCTTTCAGAGGGAGACTTCTCTTTAAGGGCTAACAGGATTTCAGGACTCCTTCACTATTAAAAAAATAAGATAATTTAATTAACACCTTTGGCAACTTTTACTGTTGCGAATGTGATTTTGGATTGTTAAGGTCCATTTAAAGACAGAAATACTGGAAAGAGTGCATTTGTGATGAGCACAGGGTGAGGTATGGAAGTGTGGAATCACTCTGTTGTACACCTGAAACTAATGTAACACTGTGTGTTTAAAATAAAAACTTAAAAAACAAAAATATGATCACACACCCTCCCACCTCCCCGACCCTCTTCCCAAAAGTGCATACTTTTAAATTCTCTCCTGTGGGGGTAGAGTATTAAGTTCAGTGGAAAAATTTTAAATTGCCTTTTCTTTTGAGCCTGATGCAAATGGCATTCTGGTTTTCACATGTCTATTGGTGTCTGATTTTGCAGGACCCTCGTGTCAGGAGTCATGTGTCTCGCCAGGCCATGCAGGGGATGCCAGTTCGAAACACTGGGAGCCCCAAGTCTGCAGTGAAGACCCGCCAAGCTTTCTTCCTTCACACTACATATTTCACAAAATTTGCTCGTCAGGTCTGCAAAAATACCCTTCGGCTGCGGCAGGCAGCAAGACGGCCGTTTGTTCCTATTAATTATGCTGCCATTAGGGCAGAATGTAAGATGCTTTTAAATTCTTAACCTTATGTGTTGTGCTTCTGACCATTTTCTCTCCTTCTCTATCTCTCTTTTTTGTTTTTTTTTTTTTGTTCGTTTGTTTGTTTGTTTGCAATAAACATAAGTTCTTGTGTACAGCCTTTTATTTGGTTTATTTTTTTAACATTGTTTTTGTCTGCTGCCATTTGTATCATGCCAACCTGAAAAGGAGACACTGAAATCTCTTGCAGTCCCTCTGCAGAGAGAATAGTGCCCGGCAGAGAATTGGTGGGAGGTGCCCTTGCCCAGTGAGGTTTTGTGATGGAAGTGCCTAAGAACACTTACTGAAGAGACGCTTTCACCTATAAGGTAGTGTCGCCACGTAATCCCTAAGGATGGCGTCACAGCGCAACTCCAGGGTTGAGACATGCAGTCCAGTCTTACCTGGCTTCGTTAGGTTTGAATAAAAGTTGCCAATTTACGCTAATTAGAAATTGCCTGTCTTTGTAAACCTCTCACTTTCCCATGAACCTTTTACAGTTCTACAGTATTATGGAAATTCACAAAGCTGCATTACAAACACTACAATTCTTTGAAGATCTAACAAATTGTAAATGAACTTGAGTGTCTGTGGGTGCATTTTCTGAATATTTGTATTTAGTTTTTATAGGCTAGTGACCATATTTGTGGCTGAGCATTCTTTCTATTCGTCCAATTTGGTTTCCATTTCATAATCATACATATATTACCGTGTAACATTTCCATGACTGTTACTCTCATTTCCAACATGTTCAGTCTTGCTTATGTTTCATTTTTTTGCTTAGAACAAAGGTTTTCTATATAAGTGAATTGTGGGTGGTTCTGTTATTACCATGTACCCCTAAAATGTGTCCATAATTTGTGTGTTGGGCTCTGATTCTAGCCTTGCTACATTTAGTCACATGCCTGGCGGACATGTTAGACCATGCAACTTCTTCCCCTGAAGGATGAGAAAACTTGTTGTCTGGCTTACCAGAGAGGAAATCTTATAAACATTGAGTAGATGCTTTTTCTTTGTGAGAAAAGAAATTTATTATGAGATGTTCCATTTTGATTTAAAGAGGATATCCATTTAAGGAGTGATGATTGAAAATCATTTTTTGTTCCTAAAGGTGATTTTCAGCAGAATGGTTGAAAGGCTTTACAACTTGCAGGTAGAAGCTTTACAAGGAGAAGAAAAGTGCTGTGTAAAGAGAGTGGAAAATGGTAGCACTCTCTTGAGTCCCATGGAGGGAAATTTAGCTACATTAGACTCATGTATATTTGGAACTTAGGCTGATAGGAAATTTCATGCTAGCATTTCTGAATTCATGGATTTATGCTCTTATCACTTTCTTACCCATCTTAAGAAACTGGAAAATATTTACATTCATCTAAACTGCTTAGCTGATTTAAAACACATTTATATAATTTCTTAACTAAACAGGATAATAAAACATGAGAAGAAATGAATGAAATTCTTCCATTAAAATTGGCCAGGATCCAAAATCCTGTTTGTTCCAATGAATGGAAGAGAATTCATCATCAACTAAATTGGCAGCTGAGGAAGCTTCTATTTCCCATGGCTCTTCCATTAGTCTCTCAGTAAATTTGCAGGTTTCCTTTATTTGGATTATTCTTCAGTGAAATATATTTTTCTGTTACCTCATTTTATGTATTCTCAATTGAAAGGCCATGCTGCTAAAAAAAGTTGGGGGGAGGGGTCCAAGGTTAAGTTACATGTGTTTTATTTCTATAAACATATAGCTATAATAATAATAAAATAACAGTCATTTTGTGATGAGATTCAAGGAGCATATTTTATTGTGTATTTTGCTTCATTGGTCAAGTTACGTATAGGATCAGATTTTAAGAATAATTTTACCTTGAAATTTAAAATTACAAAGTTTTAGCAGCCATCCATTTTTTTTTTTTTCAGACAGGCAACTAATGAACTCTTCTAGCGTCTAATTGATTCTTACACCATCTTCTCCCTTCTTATATGTACCTTGTTAAAACCTCAGCCGGTCCTTGATCTTGGCTTGTTACAGAGAAGAGGAGATGTTAATAACCTGATGTCTGGAGGCAACCATGTCTTTGGTCCAGTGGGAATGTATAGGTGTATTTATGTTTTTAGTAAGCTTTCCTTGGTTTCTCAAGGGCAATGGTGACCCCCCCTCCCCATCCCTCCTCAAAAAAAGTTAAGAATCCCTATGATGCAGTATGGATGTACTTTCAGATCAGATGAAAGTCTGTAATTCTATAGATATTGATGGATCAAGAGCTCTCGTTGATGCATTTTAGAATAATTCTTCATAATATTTCGAAGGTAAATCGTTTTCCCTGGGAACTTGAGAGTTCTAAGCACTGTACAAGCTGACCCTTCCCATGGCTTCTGGCTTTGGCAACCCCATCACAGCCAGTGTCCTAGCCAGAGTTCATGGGGTGACAGACTGCATAAGAGTGAAGTGAAGAGCTAATGAGATAAATTCTCAGATGGTGCAGATCATAATCGTAACTTGATGCTTAACAAGTTGATCCTTTTAGAGAAAATGTTTTTGGTTTTTTTGTTTGTTTGTTTTTTGGGGTTTTTTTTTATTATTAAAATAGCACCCTCTGGCCTTTATTTTCATTAAGAAAACTGTATTAAAACAGTAGAGTAAAAAGGGGAACCTTTGTATATCCGTAAAGTATCACAGAGAAAATGTAAGAAGTAACAGTATCTGTGGGAAGGGAAACTGGGAGGCTAAGGCAAAGGTGTGGAAAGGAGACTTCCTCCTGTTTATCCTTTTATACATTTTCACCTTTGAGCCCTGGGAGTACATTTCCTATTTTAAAAAACAATTTTAAAAACGTAAGTATATAGTATGATCAACATGTTTAAAAATATATACATATGAGATCTATGGAGAGAGGGTGATTTTTTATTTTTATTTTTTAAGTTTATTGATTTTGAAAGACAGAGAGTAAGCAGGGGAGGGGCAGAGAGAGAATCCCAAGCAAGCTCTGCAGAGCCTGATATGGGGTTGGAACTCATGAACTATGAGATCATGAACAAAATTGGATGCTCAACCAACTGAGCCATCCAGGCACCCCAGAAGGTGATTTTTTTAAAAAACCAAGTTCCCCAAATATCTATTTGTTTAATAATACACTTAAAATTTTTTTTTTAATATTTGTATTTGAGAGGGAGAGAGACCACGTGAGTGGGGGGAGGGGCAGAGAGAGTGACAGAATCCGAAGCAGACTCCAGGTTCTGAGTTGTCAGCACAGAGCGCAACTTGGGGCTCGAACTCACGAGCCATGAGATCATGACCTGAGCCAAAGTCGGACACTTAACCAACTGAGCCACCCAGGTGCCCCAGTGATACACCTTTATATGTAAATATATAGTAAGTCCATGACTTATTACTTACTAACATTTACTATTACTTATTACTAACGTTAATACACAATGCCTCAGACAGTTCTACCACACAGATAGTGCTATTAAACATGGACTGGTAGACCAAACACCAAAACATTGCAGAAAGAGAAGTATTGTGTCCTTGACAAGATTTGCAGACCAACAGCATGGGTTGCCAAGTTTCAGACAGCCTGTCTCTTCTCCCCCTTGACACCCCACCCCACCCAGTAAGAAAGCCGCAGTGTGATAATGGTGTTCCTCCTTTGTTATTGCCATCAGACATTACCACTGAGCTCCCCGATGATTTTATCAAAGATTCATAAAATCACCCAACACCTGATGAGCACAGGGTTACTATTTGAGATTCAGGATCCTCAGAAACTGAGGTTTCTATGAGCAGCATTCCATAGATAAAGCTAAAGTGCCAAGGGAAGTGGATCCAAGGAGTTGACCTGCCACCTTGGTAGCTTGCGTGGGTGACTCACTGGTTTGTGACTTGAATGACCATCATTCCCTAGTATGACGCTCCTCGAGAGACCCCTGGAGCCACTTTTTTATGTTTGAAGATGCTAATTCAACTTTGGAAGTATCCCAAGGGCCTGTATTCAGAAGCTTTTAATATATATTTTATGAGTTTTTTCCCTAGGGATTTCTCAGCAAAAGTTTATATATATAAAGTTGTGTGAAATTTTCAAATTCCAGTATTAGGAGAGAATAGTTTTGGTATTTGGGGTAGTTTATTTGTAATAAAAATTTATTTCTGAATGGATACTTTAAATTTTTCTAAAGATACAAAAGTGGTTACAAATCTTACTGTCATTCCCGTTTCTACCATCTTCAGAGTGTAAATGTTGTCATAGCATGTAAAGTATCCAGAGACATTCTGTGTATCTATACCAGTCTAAGGAGGTGTATTCTTTTTGTGTTTTAATACAGATGTTAATGTCCACATTGTTCTGCACCCGGCTTTTTTTAATTTTTAATTTTATTTTTAAATTAAAAATAAATTTTTTTATGTTTAAAAATTTAAACATGAGGGGTTCCTGGATGGCTCAGTCAGTTAAGCATCCAGCTTCGGCTCAAGGCATGATCTCACAGTTCATCATGAGTTTGAGCCCCACATCAGGCTCTCTGCTGTCAGCGCAGAGCCCATTTCAGATCCTCTGTCTCCCTCTGTCTCTGCCTCTCCACTCCCCCATCTCAAAAATAAATAAACATTAAAAAAGAAAACAACTAGCTACAGCAAGCAGGGGAGAGGGGAAGAGGGAGGGGTGGGTAGAGAGAGAATCTCAGGCAGGCTCCATGCTCAGCACAGAGCCCTACACGGGACTTGATCCCATGACCCTGGGATTGTGACCTGAGCCAAAATCAAGGGTCAACACTCAATAAACATAATCTGTTGTATGTTTATTTTAACCAGTTTTCTATTAAACAGATTTTTAGGTTATTTCCATTTATTTTCTGTTATGTAATGTTGCAACAAATATCCTTATGCAGATAGCATTTCATACTAATGTGTAAAATGTGCATGTAGGTTACAGGACAGACCTCTAAAAGTAGAACATCTGGGTCAAAGAACATGCATTTGAGATTTTAATAGTCACTACCCAGTAACCTTTAAAAAAACTATGATTTGAGCTCCCACCCACGATGTCCAGAGAATGCCTGTTTCTCTAGAACCTTGCCATTAGTGTTACTCATATTTGAAACCCTTGACTAGCTGACAGGTGACACGTAAGTTATATTAGTTTGCATTTCTCATTTTGAATGAGCTAGAAATATTTGCATATATTTGAAAACCATTTGTATTTCCTTTTCTGTCAACTGTTTTTGCCCCTGGCCTGTTTTCTATTAGAAGTCTTACTGACTTGTGAGAACTTTTATATTTTAAGGAAGTTAGCTCTTGATCTGTGATAAATGGTGCAAATATTTTCCTCCATTTTGCCTTTGACTTTGTTTATGATGAATTTGTCAAGCAGATTTTTTTTTTAAAACATAGTTGAATTTATCATTTCTTTTAATGGCACCTAGGTTTTACGTCTTCTTTACAAAATGCCTGGGTGGCTCATTTGGTTAAGCATCTGACTTTTGATTTCAGCTCAGGTCATGATCTCACAGTTTGTGGTTTGAACCCCACCTAGGACTCTGCGCTGACAGTGCGAGGCCTGCTTGGAATTCTTTCTCCTTCTCTCTCCACTTTCCCTGCTTGCTCACTGTCTCGAAAATAAATAAACATTAAGAAAGAAAGGAAAGAAAGAAAAAGAGAAAGAGAGAGAGAGAGAAAGAAAGAGAGAGGGAAAGAAAGAAAGAAGGAAAGAAAGAAAGGGAAGGAAGGAACGAAGGAAAGGAAGGAAGGAAGAAAAAAGGAAAGATGCCTTTGCAGGGTTGCCTAGGTTGCTCGGTTGGGTGTCAGACTCTTGATCTCAGCTCAGGTCTTGGTCTCTGGGTCATGAGTTCAAGCCCCATGTTGGGCTCCACGCTGGGCAGGAAGCTTTCTTATAAATACATAAAAATAGAAATGCTTTTGCAATTCCTTTAAGAAAATTCTATGAGTGGTTTTATTTTGACAACAGTCTTGGAAGCCCATGTGAGATGCTTTTGTGAAGTTTAATTCATTGTGTACTTTTTGTAGTTTTTCTGTTTTATTCCCTCCCCCAACCATCTCACACACACACACACACACACACACACACACACACACACACACACACATTTCCAAAACATTATAGAAAAATGACCATGAGTTGCAATAAAAGCAATAGTGTTTTTCTAGGTTTACCTCAAGGAGATGCAACTCTAGGAAGCCAAAGAAATGTGCCTGTGTGCAACCAAGTGATTTGAGTGAGGAGCCCATATTCTCCCTCTTTCTGGGCAAATTTTTATTCCTTCTGGGTTCTTTGGGCATCTCTCAGGTGGCTTGTTTTATCTGTGCACTTTTAACGCATCCTAATGAATGCTCTGTGTTTCAGTAGAGTTAGGTAAATAATTTGAGAGCCAGGACCAACTGACAAGTGGCACCACCAGCCTGCTCTTGAGTGCAGACCAAGATTCTGTTCAACCAACTCACGTGTGGACCCGATAATCCTATGTTTATGATCATTCCCTTGAGGCAGAAGGTATTTTTCCCATGCATATTCAGAGTGTATCACTGAATGCGTGCAGTTGTGACGTCAAACAGTAACTAGGTAGTTTTAGCACTTTTGATCCTGATTTCCTCATCGTTGCGACTGAGAATTCTTGCCACCAACTACTTTCTTTTAAAACATACTGGCGATTAGCGATCCTTCTAAAGAGCTTTGATCCCCCACTCAGGTGCTCTGTAAATTGTCACTTGGCACATCACATCATTAACCCTACTGATTTAATGAGAAATTAAAAGCAGATTAGTTTAATTTCAAATGAAATATCTTTACTACTGTGCTGGTGACCCCTTTGATAGGCTGTCCATTCTGTTGATTCTTGTCAAGGTGATAGTCCTTTGGGAGTCCAGAAGCTGCAGCCACATTGGCAGTTTTCCTTTGGGCCTTATCCACGGGAACGAAGTGTGAAGTTAGTCGTATTACTGGTGATACAACGATTGCCTTTGTCCAAAACACAGAGGAAGTACCAGGCTGATTCATTCAAGCTTTCTTTCCTTAATAAAAAAAATAAAATTTTCTCTTGTCCTCATCCCAAGTCTAACTTGAAATTTGCGTGAATTAGCAATATTACGAAGGAATTATTTAGTATTAAATACTAGTGATTTGGCAGGTATTTGATCCCTGCAGGGTTTGTGCTACCTGTTTTTTTTTTTTTTAATGTTTATTTATTTGGGGGAGGGGGGAGGGGCAGAGAGAGAGAAAGGAGGAGAGATTCTTAACCAGGCTCCACACTCAGCACAAAGCCTGAAATAAAGCTTGATCCTATGAACCATGAGACCATGACCTGAGCCAAAATCAAGAGTCTAATGCTTAACCGACTGAGCCACCCAGGCAACCCCCATGCTGCTTTTTAATGTTTATTTAGATTACTCTTCCAAAATATGCTTAGAATTTCTTCTTATATTTTCACTACTGTTCAACAACAGGTGAAAATTTTCGTATCTTAATAATTTTCCTTCCAAAGGAAATCCACTGAGCCAGAAAAGAAATTGGATCATTTATAGTTATCCATGGTTGTATAATAATTAGCCAGTACTTGGGATGCATATTCAGATTCCTATTACTTGAGGCTGTCTGCAATATGTGCTTTGTTTATTATAAATGGGTTTTTTTTTTAATACTATTTTGCCACCTCTTTCTGTTTAATAGTTAAAATAGTTTCCTTGGTGGGGCACCTGTGTAGCTCACTCAGTTAAATGTCCAGCTTTGGCCCAGGTCATGATCTCACAGTTCTTGAGTTCAAGCCCTGCATTGGACTCTCTGCTGTCGGGATGGAGCCCACTTCAGATCCTCTGTCCCCTTCTCTCTCTGTCCTTCCCCTGCTCATGCTCTCTCTATCAAAAATAAATAAAAAACATTAAAAAAATTGTAGTTTCCTTGGTGAGAGGGCTAGAGCTTATGAAAAAGTTAATTTTTAATTTTAAATGATTTGAGATTCCAGATTGAATCGCACATTTTAACACTAATAGTGCAGAATATTCCTATGGATGTCGAAAGCAATTTTCTGTAGGTACGCCTAAAAATGTGGTCTCAGCCACAGAAAACCTACAGAACATTTTTGTCAAGTATTTGAAGGTGGGGAAAAAGCATAAACGTAGCAAAATAATACTGCTAAAACTACCTTGTTAAGCTTTATGACAATACCTGCAAATTTAAAAAACATTTCGGTACCCTTTTTTTTTTTTTTTTTTTTTTTTGGTCCCTTCAAATTGTATTTTCGTACCTTAACTCTTTGGTGTGAGAGCAGTCATGTTCCACATCTACTCTGCCACCCTAATGACAGCTAATTACAACACAGAGAGTGTTTGTGTTGTATGCTTTATTTTTCTCCGTCAAATGTCTTCTGGTAGGGTATGAGGAACGTGATGTGAACTTTTATGAATGCTAATATCCATTCTCAGTATCGTAATGTTCTGACTAATGGATGACATACTCTGTCTACATACAGGGAACCTTTTGAATCTCAGCACTAGTGACATCACAGTAGGATATGAAGGATAAGAAAACCAGCAATAAAGCCAGTGACCCACTTTTACCCGCGTGAGGCTCTTATCTAATGGACTTGAGTTTAATCAAGAGAGATGAAGACTTCTCAGCAGAGCCTCACTCCCATAGGTCAAGGATGGCCAAGTGTGTTGCCTCTGTCAGCTGTCGTTTTTGTTTTCTATGCCAGATTCATCTTACATGAGGACTGGTTTCACATCATACTGCACAGAAGTTTTTCTACTGTATCGAAGCAATGCCGTGGCTAGAAAGGAAGCATATTTTTACTATTTTGCCGATAGGCCCACACAGAAACAAAGCACATGTGTAAAATGTGTGTTAGCTATACTCCTGTGAGGCTTTAAAGTGAGGGTTCTCCAGGTAAATCCTTCATTCAGTAATTGGGAACCAGAACTAGAAACAGTTTTCTCAAACCCAAAGGAAACTATGCAGGAATCTGGTGGATATTTTGCATCGTCATCCACTTGCACCTTTTTTTTTTTTTTTCTGCAGTATGTGTAGTATAGGTAGCGAAATCAGCCTCATTGGTTGTCTCCGTGTTTCCTTCTCTCCTCAGATGCAGACAGACATGCCGAACTATCTGGAAGCCCACTGAAAAGCAAAAGCACTAGGAAACCTTTGGCATGTATCATTGGGTACTTAGGTGGGTATTTTCTAACAGAGGGAAAATTTCAAACAACAATTTCGGTATCTTCTCAGTATTTGGCTACTCTAAATTGATGCACTTAAACTAAATCCAAGCCTTTCAAGTAGCTGAAATTGGATACTTTCCTATATATAGTCCATTTATTTTGTTTTAGAAACTTTTCTTTGTATTACCAAAATATATACACACAGCATATGCACACAGTTATGGATATGTTTACTGTTTCCCCCAAAAAATCATTAAATAAAAATGTATATTTATGGATATAAATACAGATGAAGCAAAAAGAGGAAAATAAGAATCACTAAATTTTTAGAGGATGAATATTCTTAATGTTTTGATTTAAATCCTTCCACTTGGCTTATTTTTTTTAATGAGATAAAAGTGGTTTTAACCCACCTTTAAAAAATATTTATGGTTTTAATGTACCAATTAAAGTTACTTTGAAAGGGAAACATTTGTATTGCTTTCTAGTTTTTATCATCTTATTTAACTTGGAAGTTGCCAAAGGTGATGGTTCCATATACATGTTGAAATAGCACAATTAAGAATAGTATTTGTCAAAATCAGTAGGCAGTCACCCTCTTTTTGTTTTTTGCGAGTGTTAAGGTAATTTACAAAATAATGGTTCCTAAAATGGTTCCTGGTATACGTAGGAGCTATAATGGCATGTTTTTGTGCTTCTAATATTCTTGCTTTTTTTATTTTCTCAGTAAAAGTGAAAGAGTTGCATTGAACCTTATTGCTCTGTCAGAAAGATACACGGTTATGAAGTGTTCAGACTCTAGACACGCCTTTAAAATTCAAAGTGTAGCCTTGAACTTGGTATATTATCTCGTCCTCATCAGCACATCCAAAAGTCAGAAGCTCACAGCTCCCTCTTTGATTTTACTTGGTCACCTTATTTCTTGTTTTATTTCTCAGAGCCTAAAGAGTTGCTTTGATAGCCCCCGAAAACATCACCTGGTTATCATAGGCAGGACCTAGTCATGGTGATCAAGTCCTTGAAGGTTGCTGTCTGTATTCCCTTGCAGGACGTAAGCCTAGAAGCCCCTTCTCCCACCATGCAAGGAAAAGTCTCTGATCATAAGAAATAGAATTATTTCTAATATTTGCATATTTCTAATATGCAGCTAACATTGCATATTAGTTTTTCCACGGGTAATTGTGTGTTCCTCCTATGGGCAAACTGGTCTTTGTGCCTACTACATAAGCCCAAAGCCGTCCTCTTCTTACTAGCTGAAACACATCCCTACCTAACGTATCTGAATTTTTACTACGTACAAGACACTATGCTAATTGATTTGGGGGAACACCAAGATGAGTAAGACTCTGCCCTCCAAAATCTTAGTTTAGTAGGGAAAGCACACAGGTAAGGACAATTAAGCAAATGATTAGCTCCTATAAAGGAATTACAGGCAATATTCATTGGACAGTTAGAAGAAGGAGGAGTGACTTCTGATGATGAGAGTTCCGGCAGCCTACGTGGAGAAAGCAGTATTTGATCTCAGCCTCGAATGATAAAGTAGTATTTAAATAGGTAGAACAATAGGAAAAAAAATTTTTTTTTCCTTTCTGAGGCCAAGGGAACTTCATAAATAAAGGGTTCAGTGAGTCCAAAGGCAAGTTGTCTGGTCTGGAAGGAGTGTAGTGTGGAGGTTGTAATGAAAAGGTTGGCAAGCCTTCAATGCCACGGTGAAAAAAAATCAGCACTCCATTTTGGTTAGCCCTTGATCTGTTCCTGAATTTGGGCGAGTGTAGAGTTTTGACCAGACCAAGATATAGTACTTCTAACAATCCTAACCGTTTTCCTGAGTTTCAGGAAATGAGGCTGATATCCTGGCCCTCCCCTGGGAAGACAGGATGGCTTGTGCACACCTGGTGACTCAGAATCAGTAAGCAGGTTTAGCTTTGGACAAGAGGTGGTCCATATCAGTAACAGACTGAGATCCTCAAATCCAGTTCCTATAGGCTGCAATTTCTGTCCTCCTGCTTTATCCGAAATACGCAAGTAATTCTGGGTTATGTGGCCAACAACAACATACTTGATGTAAACACAGTATGCCACATGCACGTTATCGTTGTGTGCTATATCCTCCATCAAAGCTTTTCTTCCACTACGTCTTGACTGTAGAATTTGGAGTTTGGTGTCAGGTTTCAGCTGTATCCACATGTTCTGGACTGGCCGTGATTAACCCTGGTCCTAAACCCTGGTTGCAGAGCCAGATGAGGAATCTTGTTTTTCAGAAATCTCTCACACCCCAGACATGCTGCATGCTATGTTTTTGTTTTGATAGAGCAGAGTTAGTTTTCTCTGTCAGGCTACTTCTCCAGATAATGTTTACATTTCTAAAACCTTGAAGAGTTGGCTGCCTTATTCCCTTAGTAAATCTGTGTTTCAGTGACCTTCTGAAGCGGCAGTGGCTTTCTGTTGGTGGTTTTTGTTGTTGTCGTTGTTGCTTGTACTCCCAACATGAAGCTCAGAGCTCCAGCTAGCAGAGGAAGAGGCAGCTCACTTTTGATAAGGAAAGCCATGGTAACAGCACTTAAAGCTGAATCATTATGGAGGTCCTTGGGAAAACAGGCTGGCTCATAAGGAACTGACTCTCAGCTCATTAAGAAGTAAGATGTGTGCCTATTAGGCAATGTAAGTGCACACAGAGATTTTTAATACCATGCTCTGAGTTGAGAAACCTTTTCTCCCCCTGCCAGAGATCCATCCTTCGAAGAAACCTAATGTCATTCGATCTACACCAAGCCTGCAAACCCCCACTACCAAGCGGATGCTAACCACCCCAAATCACACGTCTCTGAGCATTTTGGGGAAAAGGAACTACAGTCATCACAATGGCCTGGATGGTATGTAAGCCCAGGAATCCTGGGGGGGCGCTGGTCTGATAGGCCAGGGCCTCTCTGCCCTTGTCGGCTCTCAGCATGTCCCATGACAAATGCAAGACGTATAGCAAACAGGTTCTTCTACCCTCTAATTGAACTGAATGTGTGGTAAGGGGAGAAGAGGGAAGGCTGCTGCGTGCCACGGTGAGGACATTTTGCCAAGTGATATTCACCTCAGAAGGGGCCCTTTGCTCACATTCCCTGTGAGGAGACTTGTTTGGAGAGGAAGTCTGTATTTATCAGGTTGCCTCTGCTAGGCGATAATGTTCTTGCTGGGATGCATACTCACTGCTCATTTATGTTTTCTTGAGCAGAAGGGACGATTTCACCTTATGTCTGAGGCAGCCGTGCTCTCTGGGGGGAGGGTTCTTCGGCATTCTGCGGATCATTTTGCATTTGGCATTTGTCCCCTACTTCTTTTACCTTATAAAAATTTTTTTAATTGCTCAAGAGTGCTACAAGTCATGAAGGAGATTGCCTGGGTGATGTCTCAAATACAGAAATAATAATTTGTTCGAAATGGAAAAGCTGAGAAATATCACCTCTTATCCAAAGTACTTCTCTTGGGGCTTGGCCCTATAATGACTCTGCAGGTGGAATTGAATTATCCTCCCCATTTGGACCATCAGCACAAGCATAATAAATCATGCAGGCAGTATATACTGTTCATTTCAACAGTCCTGGAATTTGAAGCTGTCTTGATTGTTGAAACGTTGGTATTTATTTACGAGTAAAACTCTCTCCAGGCTTTTCATGTCTTCAGGGCTTCTAAATTCCTTCAATGACAGTAAATTATTTATAATGAGGCCCTAGAGCAGGGATGTGGAATAGACCTTCTAGTAATCGTTTCCCGTGGTTGTTTTCCTTCAGTATGACTTTCCGTGGTCCCAGTGATGTCAAAATGAATAAAAAATTGAGGGTGAAGAGTTTAGTTTGCACTTATAGGATATCAATATGTTATAGATATGACTTTCAAGAACTTAGCTACACAGTAGTCTTGCAGGATACTTCTTCGCTAACAAGGACACTGGCCATTTCTGCCACAATACGCCTAGTATCTGGATAGCAGAAGACTAAGGACGGGTTGTGTCCAAATGTGGAGATTGGATTTCTTTCCAGCTTTTGCTTGCCCACAGCCTGGGGCTTTTGGATTCAGGTTTAAATTGAATCAGGGATCTTTCTTTTCCACCTCATGACCTCTCTGGCCTCTCTAGGTGTATAGTCCTGTTGTTGAAAGCAGAAATTAAGTTCCAGGTCATTTGATACATACACATGCATGTACATCTACACTTTCTGGTAAGAAGACTCTTGTAATGACTACAGTTGGTATAACAGCTCTCTACTCTCTTTTTCCACTTGGGCCCAATGGTCACACTCACACTGGGCCCCAGTCCTAGCCCCACATTGCAATTCACGTTGCTCTTTCCTTGTATCACAGCTACCTATATCTTTAGAATTTCTAAAAAATGCCACCTCATAGTGTTCCCTCTCTACGCCTGTTTGTCCCATTTCCTTCTGAAGATTGCTGCTGCAAGGTCATTGCTTCTCTGCTCCGAGCAGGAGGAATGGACAGGACGTACAATGAATCCCTGGTGTTATGTTTTCGGAGACCTTCAGCCTTGTTTAGGGAAAGACACTCATCTCATTTTCTGGAAAGACTTAGCTGTTGAGACACCTTTATCCTTCCAGACCCTTTTGTCTTTGCTCTCCCGGCATGGTATGGAGAGGAAGGCTGGATGACATGTGCCTTACCTGTGTTATCTCATTTGATTCACGTGACAGAAGGTTCTACGGGGTCAGGGCATTTAACTGTTTTGCATAACATTGTATTTCTCCTGCCTAGCACAGTGCCTGGAACTTAGTAGGTGTTTAATCAATGTTGATTGAATAAATGAAAGTGACTGAGAAAAATGAGACCTAGAGAGAGGTAAATTAAATTTTCCAAAGTTACCAGGCACTGCATAAAGGGATTGGGATTCCTATTCAGGTGTGGCTGATTTCAGAGTTTGCTCTTAACCACGGTTATAAAAGAAGTTGTGGCTCTCAAACATTTGTCAGCAAAGTAGAAAACGCAGAAGTCGTTCTCGCTAACTTAACGTAAGAAGTCAATACTGCAGGTCTTGGAGGACAGAATAGGTGACGGAACATGGTGAGGGGCACAGGAAGCAGCCGCCATCCCTAGGGCTGGGAGAGCAAAAGCAGGCAGTTGCGGTTATCACATGCTAGAGGCTCGAGGAGGCCCGAGGAGCTGGAACTGAGGCCCCGAGGAAAGGCGCTGCTCTGCGGGTGCTGGCATCTCTCAAGTGTGATGAGGCTGGTTCTGGGAGCGTGAAGCAAAGCTGGGAACGGAGCAAACTGCACCTGCTCCGGGGGGAGGGGGGTGGTGTGAGGCGGGAGCAGGACCCGGCAAGTGCCTTCTGTGGCTGCCAGCCTTACAGCCTCCCTCCAGCACCCCCTACTGGTGTATCAGGGAGCCGGATGGCGAAGGAGAAGTATTTGCAGAGTCCCAGGCCCAGCGTCACTAAGCTGAATTTAAATGCATGGGTGTGGAGCTGAGAGACAAGTGTAAGGGAAACACACATTGTAGAAAATGTCCCCATTTTTGTACTCCCAGTGAAGCTTTTCCTTGGGATAAAGGGGTCTATTTCTTATTTCCTTGGGACATAGGATCCAGACTAACCTGAGCTTCCAAAGTGAACTCAAAGTACTAGGGAAAAAAAAAAAAAAAAATCAGGCCAATAGTGAGTTTTCATGAGATAGTCAATACCATCACTTGTTGGAATTGATGGATACAAACTCATGGAAAAGCCTCGCCCTGTGATCCAATAATAAAATCTGTTAGCATTGCTACTTAATTACCAGCATGCCAGACAGATGAGCACACCAAACAGGATGTTGGTGGACAGAACTAATTTAACTGGAAACAAAATCTGACTGTACTGACATATCCACATATCTCAGCGTTAGGGCTTCCTGTCCCCTTCTCAGGGGCTTGCCCCCCTTTATTCACCCTCCACCTTCAGCTGGAAGTTCATGATGATGGATAAAGAGGCTCTGGATTCCTGCTGGTAGGAAGGATTTTACCTGACATTAAAAAAAAAAAAAAAGGTGGGGGTGTGCCTGGGTGGCTTCGTTAAGCGTCCAAATTCAGCTCAGGCCATGATTGTTGGGCTCTGTGCTGACAGCTCAGAGCCTGGAGCCTGCTTCAGATTTTGTGTCTCCCTCTCTCTCTGCCCCACCCCTGCTTGTGCTCTGTCTCTCTCTGTCTGTCAAAAATGAATAAATGTTAAACAAAAAATTTTTAAATGATGGGCAGCTTCTTATCATCTTCCTGAAAGTCACTGTCTTTCATCTGGCCCTGGCCTCTTAAAGGCACCGATGGTTGGAAATCAGACCTCTGTGTCTTCTGTTAAGCTTAACCCTTGGCACTGGGCCACACCCAGCCCTCTGTGACTCCCCTACTGGAACTTAAACTCCAAGGGTGAAAACAGAATCTGCATACGTAAGAAGCCTCATTATTTGGGGTCAGTAATGGCAGGAAGAATGAAATTTCAAAACATAGACTTACACGGCTCCTTACCACAGGCCTCTATACTCCAGTCTTTCCCGTCAGGTGGTGGGCCAGTAATGTGCCACCTGCCATCACATGCTTTCCAAATCCTATCTCCTTTGCTGACTTGCAGGTGCTTTGGTGACCTTTTTATTGCCAGCGAGCCAAGTACCTGCCACATTTGGCTGACTTGGTTAATTCCACATAGCTGTGAGTAGAGAAAGCCCTGAGATCAGTGGGGAGAGAAGAGCAATTACTGGAAAAAGGCTTTCCATGTGTGAGAGCCCAAAAGAGAGGGCAACAGGGCAGATGGGATTTCTCTGTGCCATGGGGGAAAACGTACCTCTAAGTGTTTGGAACCATCTAGGATTAACTGCTCACTTCTCTGATTACTTCCTGTGTGGCCTTGGGTGAATCACTCAGATTCTTGAAACCTGTTTTCTCCTCTGTAAAGTACAAATTTCATTTGCCTTAATGGGGTTGTGATAATGATTAAAGATATTGCCTCTACCTTATACCACTTGATCTGCCAAACTCTTTTTTTTTTTAAAGATTATTTTTTAACGTTTATTTATTTTTGAGATAATGTGAGAGACAGAGTGCAAGTGGCAGAGGGGCAGACAGAGGGAGACACAGAATCTGAAGCAGACTCCAGGCTCTGAGCTGTCAGCACAGAGCCAGGCACGGGGCTCAAACTCATGAACCGTTAGATCATGACCTGAGCCGAAGTCAGATGCTTAACCGATTGAGCCACCCAGGTGCCCCTGATCTTCCAAACTCTTTATGATATAGTTGTTATAACATGCATTTTAATAACGAAAAACCCCAGGCTCAAAGAGGTTGAGGGATTTCGCTAAAGCCACACTGCTAACAAGTAGCAGAGATGAGATTTAAACTCCAATCTGAGGTTGTTTCCACTTGGTGTATAAGGACCAGGATTTGTGTGCTCAGTGCAACAAGTACCTGGGAGATGTTTATGTTTTCTGCATGTTGGAGATGGGTGTGTGTTTGTGAATATAGAGAGGAACATAGTAGGTGTTTTTCTGTACGTAGACTTTGAGGTATAAGCCATGATTGTCTGATCAAAGCTATCCCTCCATCTCCTGCCTCTGTGAGGCTTTTCTGCCCGTAACATACCCCCTACATTTTCTGAAATGTAGGGCATAAGAACTATATTAGTGTCAGAGAGAGGGGAGAAAAAAGAAACAAGAGAAAATTCACAGAATCACCTAAAGGTGAAATGTGTTTAAATTAAATTATAGGGTACACCCAGCATTGACTCATGGTAGGTATTCATTAAGTGCTCAGATTCTATCCCCCCACCCTTTTTAGAAGAGCTATTTTGAAAATTTTAAGATATCAACCAAAGTTTTTGTAGTCATATGTGGATTGTATATAAATAAAATGTCAACACATTTATTTACATTTATTTCTGACATAAACATAGGATTTCCAAAAAATGACTCATGGGTTTGCTTGGAAGTAAATGGGTGTGTTCCAAAGTATATTTGCACATTAGAAGGGCCCGGTATCTATAAAGAGAAATTGCCTTTGATTAAGCTATTTAAAGGAGTATTAAAGACAGGAAATCAGATTGATAAAGAGGGCTCATTTAGCCTTGTGTAGGCTCCGGCAGTTAGAGACCCTACAGCAGAGGGGATAGAATATCACCATCCTGAGACAGCGGAATCTTTTTCAGAATGAGGGCTGAGTCAGAAAACACTCCAGGGAGGAGAGAGAGGGGCTGACCCCTCTCTCCTGACCCCTAAGAAGATGCCCTGGCCCTCCCTGCCCCAGGGAGCAGATCTTTTATTCTGCTGCACAGGGACAGGCGTCTGCCTGCTATGTCTCCGTCTTTATCAAATGGGGACCCTAGAGAACAACTTCTGTTTTGTAGTGATATGACCGAGGGGACATCAATTGGAGGTGTGCTCTTGTCATCTTTTTCTGAGATGATACAGCTTTTGTCCCAGGGGTACTACTGAAGCCGGATTCAGTGTGTCGAGTATACCAAACCCAATAGGCTCAGGAGAGAGGTGAGTTATCAGTGGGATGGAGTCAGGGCATCTGAGCCAAGGAAATTGATGAATGGTACAGTAAACTCCTTTTTAATCTGCTCTCTTCTGGCTTATTTCCCCTGGGGTCTGTGAATACAGTGCAGATTCAGGTTTTTTTCCTTATTTGTTTTCCACATTGAGTAATATCCTTTCTCTAAGTCCCCTATGAAGAGGGTATCCAATGTGGATGCCTCTAAGTACAATATTATGATCTAGGGTGTGAAGACTGTCCTTTGGACGACTTGTTTCTGACTCAGTGATTCAACAGCTCCAGCTGTTTGCATCCCAACTCCGGGAAATGGGGGGTGGGAGGTCCACTGTACCAGTGAGAGCAGGGAGAGCGCTCTGAGAATGCTTCTGCTGTCTTCACAAATCCCAACAAAAATAGACTGCCAGCAACAGCTGATGGCATTCCTAGGCACACTTGGGCCCAGGCCACCTTCTGTCAACATTTTTATATCATTTCAAGAGACTTCATGTTTTTTTTTTTATTTTCCAAAATAGTGTTTATGGAAGAACATCAAGTGCCCCTGGATTTGCCTCTGATCTCCTTGTCTCAGGATGTAATGTTACAACCTGGTTTAATAGATAAAAGTGACTTTGAATTTTTTTTTCAGTATTTTCCAATGGATCATTATGGCCCCAGGGTTTATTGAATGTCAAGTAATTATAGCAGAGTACCTAATATATCTAGAGAGTTTCGGGACATGGAAGCATTATCTGAGGGGAGTGGATGCCATAGGGTGGCATTGTAGAGAAAGACCCAAGTACATTAGGCATGAGTAATTAACAACTTGGTGTTTTGGAATATTCTGGAAGGATGTCAAATCGGCCACCCCTGGGACCATTCCTGAGTTTACTAATATCAGTTTCTTCCAGAGAATACTTTTATCCTATTCCTGAGGGAAATACTAGTGTGTGAGCCTGTCGGAGGTCTATACTTGATACCCTCTCAGCAATATGGAGATCTTAGAAGAGTGACAGAAGTCCATGGTAGTTACTCAAGGGTCCTCAGGTCTCAGGGGCAGCTCTGGCCTCCTCAGTCAATCTCTGTTTGCCTGCAAGGGTCATTACAGGAAACCTTTTTTTTTTTTTTTAATTTTTTTTTTTAATGTTTATTTATTTTTGAGACAGAGAGAGACAGACCATGAATGGGGGAGGGTCAGAGAGAGAGGGAGACACAGATTCGGAAGCAGCCTCCAGGCTCTGAGCTGTCAGCACAGAGCCCGACGCGGGGCTCGAACTCACAGACCGTGAGATCATGACCTGAGCCGAAGTCGGACGCTTAACCGACTGAGCCACCCAGGCGCCCCAACAGGAAACCTTTTTAACCAACCTGTCCCAATGTATTCCCATTCTCAGTGACATGTAGAGGATGAATCTCTGAGAAAGAAAGGGAACCCCTGACTTGGGAGCTAAGTCCTGGTTTTTTTGTGGGGAAAGGTAGATGCTTGGGAAAGGAAAGTGAGGGAGACAGCAGAAGAAGGGGATTAGGTCCCTGAGAAACAACTCTTCCTTAGAGTAAGTGTGACCCATCCATCAAAAGAGCAGACACAGATGTCTGAGAAAGGCATTAGGACATCAGTATTAGATCTTGATACCCCGAGGAAGTAAAGATCAACTCCTGAAATCAACTGATTTAGGTATCCTCCTGAGCATTCTCTTTGGGTCCCAGGATGGAAGTGAGGAGTGTTCTGAATCTGCGGGGGGGCCCCCCAGGGCCATGGAAATGGAAGGATTTGTCACAGCCCAGTTGATTTGGAGACCTCCCCCTGGGTTCATTTTAAGCTTCCCAACCTTGCTCTTTATTATTTTCTTTTCCTGTTTCCTGTTTTCCCTTCCAGATGACTGAGTACTCTTTAAGCTCAGAAAACATCTGAGTTATAATTTATGCATTTTTCTCCCTCAACCAAATATTTATTTTTATCAACAATTATTTACATATAAATGAATATGAAAAGCAATTAATGTAAAACTGAGGAGCAAGCTTGAAGGCAACTTTGTTAAACGGAGGTGCCTGAAGAAGATAATCTGAGAAGACTGTTTCCATGACAGTCTAACTGCAGCTTCGCTGAGTGACAACAAGGAGCCCCTTTCCAGGGCAGCCGGGGAGCAAGGCCAAGAGTGAGTTCTGGGGAAACAAGGCTGACCACATTTAAGGTATCTGGAACTGTAAAGTCAGCAGAAGAAAGGGTCAAGATATTGGACATTAGACCTATACTGGTCCTCCGATTTTCCTTTGTCTCTCCAGTTTTCTTTCTGTGTGTCTTTTTGCTCTATTTTCTGGGAGACTTTCTCAAATTTGCATTCCAACCAGATTTGTCTATTTCTCCCTTTATTCTGTCAATTTTTGCCTTAGTATTTTGAAATTCTGTTATTGATGATATATATAATTAGAATTTTTAGGTCTTTTGTACCTTTTTATCACTGTGAAATGATCCTTATATATATTCTTATAGATATACATATATATGTATATATATATATGTACATATATATGTTATATACATTTTTTTTTTAAAGAGAGAGCATGAGTAGGGAGAGGGGCAGAGGGAGAGAGAGAGAGAGAGAGAAAAATCTTAAACAGGCTGCACGCTTAGCACAGAGCCCAGTGCAGGGTTGTATCCCACAATCCTGGGATCATGACCCGAGCTGAAATCAAGAGTGGGACACTTAACTGAGCCAGCTAGGTGCCCCTCAACTACACATATTTAAAATATACAACTTGAGGGGTGCCTATGTGACTCAGTCGATTAAGCATCCAATTCTTGATTTCAGCTCAGATCCTGATCTCATGTTTGTGAGACTGAGCCCCACTGACAGCCATAGTGTCAGCATGGAGTCCACTTGGGAGTCTCTCTCTCTCTCCCCTCCTCTCTTTGCTCCTCCCCTGCTTGCACACACTCTCTCTCTCAAGATAAATAAACAAACTTTAAAAAAATAAGTAACGGGGCGCCTGGGTGGCTCAGTCGGTTGAGTGTCCGACTTTGGCTCGGGTCATGATCTCGTGGTTCACGAGTTCGAGCCCCGCATCGGGCTCTGTGCTGACAGCTTGGAGCCTGGAGCCTGCTTCCGATTCTGTGTCTCCCTCTCTCTCTGACCCTCCCCCCATTCATGCTCTGTCTCTCTCTGCCTCAAAAATAAATAAACGTTAAAAAAAACTTTTTTTTTAAATGAATAACAATAAATGTACAACTTGATAAGTTTAACATATGTATACCCCAGGAAATACCACAATCCCTTATCCATCCATTATATACTTAATAAACTTATCCATCACCCTCAACAACTTTTTTGTACCCCTTTATAATCTACTCTCCCACCCACCCCATCTCCCCACATCATCTCAGGTGACCACTGATCCACTTTTTGTCACCACAGACTATATTTTTTAGAATTTTATACAAATGGAGTCATACAGTACATATTGTTTGTCAGTTTCAGTAGTATTTTTTAGAGATCTTCAAATTCATTGATTCTTCTGCAGTATTTTTTTAAATTTTTTTAACGTTTAATTATTATTCAAAGACAGAGAGAGTCAGAGCAGGAGCAGGGGAGGGGCAGACACAGAATCTGACACAGGCTCCAGGCTCTGAGCTGTCGGCACAGAGCCCGACGCGGGCTCGAACTCACAAACTGCAAGATCATGACCTGAGCTGAAGTCAGACGCTTAACCGACTGAGCCACCCAGGTGCAGTATTTTTTTAAAGTAAACTCTATACCCAACATGCAGCTGGAACTCATGACCCAGAGATCAAGTCATATGCTCAACTGACTGAGCCAAGCACACGTCCCTCTTCTACAGTATTGGATCTGCTATTATCCCATCTAACAAATTATTCATTTCAGATTTTGTATTTTTCAGCTTTAGAATTTCCTTTTAGTTTTTTTATATTTCTCCTAAAATACACCATCTTGTTACCCATTATGTTTATCTTTTTTTTTAACGTTTATTTATTTATTTATTTTAATTTAATTTTTTAAATTTACATACAAATTAGTTAGCATATAGTGCAACAATGATTTCAGGAGTAGATTCCTTAATGCCCCTTACCCATTTAGCCCATCCCCCCTCCCATAACCCCTCCAGTAACCCTCTGTTTGTTCTCCATATTTAAGAGTCTCTTATGTTTTGTCCCTCTCCCTGTTTTTATATTATTTTTGCTTCCCTTCCCTTATATTCATCTGTTCTGTGTCTTAAAGTCCTCATATGAGTGAAGTCATATGATATTTGTCTTTCTCTGACTAATTTCGCTTAGCATAATACCCTCTAGTTCCATCCATGTAGTTGCAAATGGCAAGATTTCATTCTTTTTGATTGCTGAGTAATACTCCATTGTGTGTGTGTGTGTGTGTGTGTGTGTGTGTGTGTGTGTGTGTATCTTCTTTATCCATTCATCCATCAATGGACATTTGGGCTCTTTCCATACTTTGGCTATTGTTGATAGTGCTGCTATAAACATGGGGGTGCATGTGTCCCTTCGGAACAGCACACCTGTATCCCTTGGATAAATACTTAGTAGTGCCATTGCTGGGTCTAGGGTAGTTCTATTTTTAATTTTTTGAGGAACCTCCATACTGTTTTCCAGAGTGGCTGCACCAGCTTGCATTCTCACCAACAATGCAAAAGAGATCCTCTTTTCCCGCATCCTCACCAACATCTGTTGTTGCCTGAGTTGTTAATGTTAGCCATTGTGACAGGTGTAAGGTGGTTCTCATTGTGGTTTTGATTTGTATTTCCCTGATGATGAGTGATGTTGAGCATTTTTTCATGTGTCGGTTGGCCATCTGGATGTCTTCTTTGGAGAAATGTCTATTCATGTCTTTTGCCCACTCATTCACTGGTTTGTTTTTTGGGTGTTGAGTTTGATAAGTTCTTTATAGATTTTGGATACTAACCCTTTATCTGATATGTCGTTTGCAAATATCTTCTCCCATTCTGTTGGTTGCCTTTTAGTTTTGCTGATTGTTTCCTTCGCTGTGCAGAAGCTTTTTATTTTGATGAAGTCCCAGTAGTTCATTTTTGCTTTTGTTTCCCTTGCCTCCGGAGACGTGTTGAGTAAGAAGTTGCTGTGGCCAAGGTCAAAGAGGGGTTTGCCTGCTTTCTCCTTGAGGATTTTGATGGCTTCCTGTCTCACATTTAGGTCTTTCATCCATTTGAGTTTATTTTTGTGTATGGTGTAAGAAATTGGTCCAGGTTCATTCTGCATGTCGCTGTACATTCATCTTTTTTTTTATAGATTATTTTTCTCTTTGTTTTTGGCTAAAGATTATTTATTTGTTTATTTTGAGAGAGAGAGTGTGCACACACAAACATGAGAGAGAGAGAGGGGGAGAGAGAGAATCCCAAGCAGGCTCCGTGCTATCAGCACAGAGCTCACTGAGAGGCTCAAACCCACCATGAGATTATGACCTGAACCAAAACTAAGATCCAGACACTTAACCAACCAAGCCACCCAGGTGTCCCTATAGATTCTTTAACAAACTTATAGAGAATATTTTCTTTTTTTATGGTTTTAAATAATTATCTATTAAATTTTGTTTTAATATCTATTTATTTTTGAGAGAGAGAAAGAGTGTGAGCAGGGGTGGGCAGAAGGAGAGGGAGACACAGAATCCAAAGCAGGCTTCAGGCTCTGAGCTGTCTGCACAGAGCCTGATGTGGGGCTCGAACTCACAAACCATGAGATCATGACCTGAGTGGAAGCTGGACACTTAGCCAAATGAGCCACCCAAGTGCCCAACAATCATCTGTTTTTTTATGGTTTTTTTTTTAAAGTTTTAAAAATGTATTTTGAGAGAAAGAGAGAGCAGGGGAAGGGCAGAAAGGGAGAGAGGATCCCAAGCAGACTCCTCCCTGTCAGCTCAGAGCCTGAGGCGGGGCTCAAACTCTTAAACTGTGAGATCATGAACTGAGCTGAAATCCAGAGTCAGATGCTTAACTGACTGAGCCACCCAAGTGCCCCTATAGTGAATATTTTATATCCATATCTGCTAATTCTAACATCTGAATCATTCATTAGTCATTTTCTACTAACTGTATTTTCTTTTGGTGGGTTGATCAGGCTATTAGTTTTTAATGAATACTGGTCAGTGTGGATGATAAGTTTTAGAGACTCCGGATTCTGTTATTTTCCACTGCAGAGTGTTGCGTTTTGTCCTAGCAAGCAATTAAATTGGCAGGTCACTTTGATTCTATGCAGTCTGGTTTGTTTGTTTGTTTGTTTGTTTGTTTGTTTGTATTATTATTATTTTTAAAATATAATTGTCAAATTTGTTTCCATACAACACCCAGTGCTCATCCCAAAAAATGCCCTCCTCAACGCCCATCACCCACTTTCCCCTCTCCCCCACCCCCCATCAACCCTCAGTTTGTTGTCAGTATCCAAGAGTCTCTTCTGGTTTTATGCAGGCTTGGTTTAAAGCTTTAATAGGTCTGGTCTATTTCAGTTTTGCTCTGAGTTCCATGAGATTTCAACGGAAAGACCAAGTTGTTTGCACAGCCCTTCCCACTTGTCAGAACTTGAACTCCAAACTCTGTCTTCCCAGTACTAGACAGCTGCTGAGGTTGCTGCTCAGCCTTTGTTAGCCTTCCAGCTGATGTTTCCATCTGGGCTTCTTAGGGTCCCACCTCACAATTGCATAGTTCCAGAATCAGCCAATGATTTGAGGGGGATTTGTATGTAGATATGGCAGCTTCCCTTTCCCTGTCCTCTTCCTTTCCAGGACCTCCTCCTGTATTTCCAGCTGTATTGGCAGCCTCAAACTCTGAACTCTCCCTGATTCTTCAGCCCGCTTAGATTGCAGTTTTCTGATTGAGCCATTTCCCTTTTGTACTGGAAAACGTGCCCACAAAGGAAAAGCCAGTTAAGAGTGGATCTCCCCTAATCTCACTTTTTTTTTTCAAGGATCATATGCCCTCCAGTTTTTGCCTGATTTTTGGTTGCTCTCCAGAATCTCCAAGGAGTTTTTTTTTTAATATTTTATCCAAAGTTTGTTACTATTATTGGCTGGAGGGTTAATCTAATACAAATTAGCCCACCATTATAGAATGCAGAATTCTTCAGTCTTTCTGTAGGTTCCCTGCCAGCTCCCCTTGGCTCTCTCATGTTTGTTTGCTTGTTTATTTTTTTGATAGCATACTGTTTGTGTTTCATGGATACTGTATCTTTTTTTACTCCTCTGAGGATATTTATAGCATTTTCTGTTTTTTAAGTTTTCTTCTCCATGAATAGTCTGTTTCTTCCAATTTTAATTCTTCTCTTTGTTCTTTGTTTTGGCCTCTGACGTTTATGTTGCAGGTTTTTCCCTGGTGACCTGTGGTTGTCTACGAATGTTTAAGAGTAGGGGAATAGAATCAGATTGAAAGCTCTGTGCTCTGCTTATGGGGGGAGATTGTAGTACACTTCCCAGTATGGTGATCAGGCTGGACCGTTTGTTCGGTGACTCAAATGCCACTATCTCATAGGCTGGTCTCATAGGCTGGTCACATTTCCCAGAGAAGATTCTTCCTATCTATCTTAGCCCATTTGGGCTGCTATAACAAAATACTGTGGATGCATCACCTTCAAATAACATAAATGTAGTTCTCACAGTTCTAGAGGCTGGGAAGTCCAAGATCAGGGTGCTGACATGGTTAAGTTCTGGTGAAAGCCCTTTTCTAGGTATCAGACTGCTGACTCCTCTCTGTGTCCTCACATGGTAGAAGGGGCTAGGGAGCTCTGTGGGGTCTCTTTTATAAGAGCCTTAATCCCACCCATGAGGATTACGCCCTCTGAGTACTTCCCGAAGGTTACCCCTCCCAATACCATCACATTGGGCATTAGGATTTCAAGATAGGAATTTTGTGGGGACACAAATGCCATACCATAGAACAGTCTCTCCCCCCAAAGTTGAAGGTTTAGCTGCATGCTTTCTGGGAGCTAAATGGGAAGAAGGCTGGAGGTCTCACCACCAGTAGGCGTATGTTCACTCGATTCCTCAGGTTTGGAGTAGCCAGCCCTGCCCTCAAATGTGCTTGTTGCCTACTGTCCCCTAGGACTGAGACCCTCTGTCGGGTCCTCTTCAGAGGATACACACTCAGACTTGTGGGAGGCAGGCAGTTGCGTAGGGGTATGGAGTCAGGAGGGCTTCTCGGGGTCCAGCTGCTTCTCAAACAGCCTTCAACTAATCTCCCTGCTTCAATATCTCTCCCTCACTGCCAGAGGTCTCTAGTGTTAATTCCTGAGCCACTTGAGGGCCCTTCAGACAAATCGGGTTCTTGGTTTTCCACACTGCCAGCTTCAGGTTTGGCTTTCTTGAGTGCATAATCTGTTATCACTCGTATATCTGCTTTCCAGCCTCCAAAGTTCTGATGGTGGCTTCTCCTCTGGGTTACAGAAGGGATGGAAATGAACTCAGAATCCAGCAGCTGGAAACCTTCAAGAAGGTTGCTTTCATTGCATTGGTTAGAGTGTAGAATCTCCAAGTCCGTGGACATGAAGTACTTCTGAATAGTTTAAACCGAGAGGGAAATGTTTGTAAAAAAACAAGTGCTTATGAATCAGGGTTAGTATAGACAGAAGTAGCAAATGTAGATTAATGCTTTTGAGAATGTATTTATAAGCAAAAAGGGGAAATGATTTGGGCTATATCATCTAGGAAGGAGACCTGAGAAGGAGTGTCCATTTTGTCCTGGAGCTCTGTGCTGTGCTGGGGCCTCTGTGTCTGGGCCCCGCATATGGCTCTTGTTCCTTGCTTCAAGGAAATGCGGTGGGACTGAGGAAGCTCTAAGCGCGGGGCAGTGAAATGATAGCCTTGCAAGGGCAGATGGTAAGCACTGGGATTCTTCAGCCAGGAATGCAGAGAGGTGACATATCTCAAAACCATGGCCAGCGTGAAGAAGCCAGGTGTGAACCTAGATGCCAGAGGGTTGCTTTTGAAACTGAAGCAGGTAAGTTTGGCACAAATAAAAGAAAGCACAGTTCACCAAGGCAGGTCAAAAACTTGGGAAACTATTACAAGTGGCTCTTCTTGCAGATGGCTTAATTCCACAGGGGCTGGACCAAAAAATGAATGACAGAGCACCCCCCCTCACCCCCTGCAAAAAGAGAGAGAGAGAGAGAAAGAGAGAGAGAGAGAGAGATTTCTAAGAAATATCAGAGGCTCTGACACATACATAACCCTTCACTTAGACACTGAAGAGGACAGTATGCTCTTACTGGGATGGATGGAAAATGGGGCAGCTTGGTGTAGTAGGGAAATCTTGACCTGTATTAAGAAGATCTGGGTTCAAATCCTCAACTTACTCACTGTATGACCTCGAGCAAGTTCCCACCCTTTCTGATGCTCACAAGGTTCTGATGAAAGTTAAATCATGCAGTTATATATCCCATAGTAAGTTCAATAAGGCGAATGTTAGCCTGAGTCCTAAACTCAATTATCTGGGTTTTTATTTAACACATATTTGCCAAGCCCTATCAACTACCAGGCTGTGTACATATATCTCCCCTATTCTAGAAAGGCTCATGAAGTGAAGGCGCAGCTCTGCTCCATCCTGCAGACCTTCCTCAGGATGGCGGGAGGCTGTGAAGGTGAGCGTCCCTTGTCCTCTCCTGGTTGCAGAGTGGCATGTGATGGGAGAGCATGTCTGAGCACTTCCTTGGCTGGGGCACCTGGTCCCATCTCAGCAAACAACCCCCAGTGCCCTCCCAGCCACTTTCCTAATAACCAAGCAAAAGGTTTCACAACCTTGTGAGTGATACCAGATGATGATGATGTGGTTTACAGGCCACTTCTGCTTTTCGTTTACTTGTTTCTGTTGAGAGTCTCTAGATAACCCACCCTGGGAAGGAGAGTTAAAGGTTTTGGGGGGAAGCAGAGGGGGTGGGAAGGAGGGGTCGCTATGACACTGTGGGTGTTTGGGGTTCACTCCCCTCCTGTAGGAAAATGTGTTCCTAGCCTCTGAGTGCCCACATCACCGTGATGAATTATGGTGACTTCAGATCACACTGTGTCTCCTCCAGGCTAATTGTGCTCCCCACTCCTCAGTATCTGCTCAGAGACGTTCCGCGATGTCGGTTTGATAAGCCCATCAGCACCTGCCTGGTATGCTGTATGCCTTGGCCATGACCACCAAACCCGCCCATCCAAAACCCAGCTTTTAAGATACTTCAGTGTCATTCACATATTTTCTTGGCCTCAATTAGACTTCCCTCCAGCCTTAAACTACCCTGTGAGCTTTTATTTGAATTAATGCCAGACCGCCTTTCCTTGAAGTCTGTGACACTGTTGGTGGGAAGGCTGATTCTGTCCTTGCTCGCGCCTGGCCTCCTCCATCAGAACTCTTTTAACTTTGACCCTGTCTCTCTCCTTCCCCAGAATTCACATGCTGCGTGTCGGACTGAGCTATCCCTGTTTCATCCTATAAGCCAAGACTCGCTACACTGTCCTGCTGATGTTCACAGTCATGCCTGGGAAGGAGGCAGCCCCATTTCCAGTACATCTCAGTGGGAGACAGACACATGTGCCCCCTGGAGACTCGGTGGGGCAGGGGAAGAAACTGTGGGAGTACACGTCCCCAAAGCTGCATCTCCATGTATGAATCCGTGTCACCTCGCTTTCCTCTCAGAGACCTCACTGTCCCACGGCGGGACCTGCCTGAAAATTGAGGGGACGAGGGAGCCCCTGCACCTCCTCCTTCTCTAGCCCTCTGCTCCTAGGCCCAGCGGCTCCTCGGGCAGCAGGGCTGCTGAGAGCTCAGATCTGCGGCTGCCCTGCATGTGTCCGCTCAGCCCTGTTGTAGGCACCACGATGGTGTACAGGAGGGACATGGCATCTTTCTGAATGGATTTTTCTTAAGAAATGTGCCACTGTTTATGCCGTTCATGATATCCCCCCATCCTTGCCGTTACTGTCACTTGGCTTTCTCTCAATAGGCTTCATCTTTATATTTTTTAACGGGGAAATTTTGCTCCCACCCCTGCATTCTATATTCAGCTCCCCCTCCTCCACCCTTCCTAGGTACAGAATTATGAGATTCTGACAGAAAAATAAGAAAATCGTTTTTGGTAAGCCTGTGAGCTCTTCATATCATGTGTTCTATTGTCAGAGAGAGGCTGGTGTCCTGCTTGGTTCTCCCTGGTCTCAGCTCCAGCAAGAGCAGGTGTTTAAACGGAGTCAAGCGTGTATATCACTGTGACAAGCCATTCGTGTACTGCCCTGTTCCCTTACAGCCCAGCCAGCCGCCAAGGACTTGCAGCCAGGTTGGTCCTTCCACGAGTCACAAATCACCCAGGTTTGTTTTAAGCAGACGGAATCTGTTTGGCCTACGAGGGTGAAGTGAGAGATCTGTGTGTGCAGGTGAGTGTGTATGTATGACCACGAGCCCCCCACCTTTCTGGCCCAGACAGTTCTGTGAACACATGTGCCTAGGCCCCGGGAGACGTGCCTGTGACCCGGTTTTCGCTGGCTTGGGCTCTTCCTGTCTGCCCTCAGCACCAGCCCTCGCTGGCATGGCAGGCTGGCCATTCTGCGGCTCTGTGCACACAGCTGCAGAGGCAGGAATAGCTTAGTGCCCCACACCCCCCCAGGCACATGAGTCTGGCCACTCCCTGTCCTCCATTTCAGGGACAGGCTGCAGGGCACAGGCTCACGGCACCGTGAAGGAAAACTGGAGTCTGGCCTTCCAGCTGTCCCTGGGGTCTGCAGCTGGATAAATGGCCAGACAGCCAGGTGGTTGCAGGACAGAATGACTACAATTGAGTTGACACTCTCCCCTACCTCCACCCCCCCGCCCTGACCTCCCAAGCAGAGTGCAGTATCGCTAAAATGACGACACTGTAGACATCCAGATCCTCAGAGGCTGGGTTCAGCTCAGCAAAGAGAACACAGTGGATGACGGCTGAAAGCGATGCCGAGAGATTGAGCTGCCTTTTCCCTCCAGTTCTGCAGCCAGCATGGCTTCTCTTCTAAGGGGCTGCTTCTCACCTTTGGCTTTTGCAAGGGTGACCTGGGGATGTTCTCACCACTACCAACTCTTGGAGCTGTTTTGGGTTGTGGCTTGGGGTCCCAATGGAAGGCCTGTGTCAGAGGTGTCCAGGGAGCAGGGCGGAGGTGATAGGCATCGCCCTCAGGGTTCCCTGCAGAGAAGCCCCCTCCAAAAAGCCCTGGGAGAAGAGGCAACTGGCACTCTGCCTCCCATGCCACATGGTGTGTTCTCTCTAAAGAAAGACATGGGAAGGCTGTCTTGTGTCCTGCCCTGGATTTATTGTCACACACGGACACAGAAGGTGCAATGGCTCCCTGGCCCTTACACGCACCTCTCCTGACCCATGTGATATGTGACTGTTGATTAGAGAAAAGCCTGCTGCCCATGACTCTGCTGCCAGCTTCCTTCTCTCTGCCTGTTGGGAGAGTCCCTCCTCACCCAGGCCCAGGGGATTTGGAGTTGGGGGCCAAGCCTGGTCTGAAAGGAGAACAGAGAAGCCCACCCACCCCAGTTGTAGCTCCCATTTAGCTCTGGGACACATGCAGTTTGCATTGAGCCACATGTACCAAGAAAGCTCTTCACCTTGTAGTAAGAACTCCAGGTTCTGCAGCCCCATCCTCCTACAAAGAGGCCATTGACGAAGATCTTACGTTCCCATTTCATCTCTGGAAAGTTCCCAGCATTCTGATTGAACACTCCAGGGACTGGAAGAATGACACCCAGGAGCCTCTAACCTTCGCCTTGGCCGTTCTGAGCAGTTGGTGCTGAGAGGGTTTCCCAGCCACCCCGTTCCTGGGACCCGAGCGTCACCATTGTGCAGTGAGCTTGTGGGGTGGACATGCGGGATCCGTCTGCACGGCCACAGCAGACGTGCCCAGTGGCACTCGCTGTGCTGAGCCTGATCTGTGTTCCCTTGGTTGAAGACACAGAAGTTCACAAGCCATCTTCCCCCTCTGCCATCACCACCTGCCCACTCCTAGAGATAGTGTCAAAGAGGGGGACAGACTGGTTTTCAGCCCGCCTCTCACAGCTGTACCTTGCCCACAGCCCCGTTTCTATCAGTCAGCGTCCAACCGGGGAAACAGAAGCCACTCCAAGTATTTAAAACAGAGGAGCTTTAATCCAGAGAACTGTTGAACACAGAAACAAGAAGAGCGGAGAGGCCGAACAGGAGAATGAGGGGCAGCCCAGAGGTGGAGAACGACAGCAGGAAACTGCCACCACCCAAAGCTGGTGGGACATGGGGAGAGGCTATGTTACCAGAGCACGGGGACTAGAGCCACTGGGAGGAACTGGGGCCCACAGAGGCCGATCTCGTGGGAGCTGGGGCCATGGGGAGGCATGGTCCCTGCCGGAAAAGTCCCTGCTCCCCAGGTGTGGGGGACAAATAGCCTGGCTTCTGCTTTCCTCGTGCTCTGTAGTTTCTTCAGGTGCCTCTCGTTAGTTAAACCCCACTGGAAGCCAGATGACCTGGGGTCCCAGGAGAAGCTCGCTGCAGTGGTCAGGCCCACCACTCAGAGCAGAGCGGGGGAGGTAGAGGAGAGGGTCTGAGGGCAAGCAGGCTGGGACGTGTGTGTCCTCCGTCTGCCCTGTGTCATGTCCAGCCTGGTGTTTATGTCCCCACGCTATCCTAAGACCCCGTTGAGGGTAGACAGAGGAGCTGCCCCTGGGGGGGGTTCATAGACTCTCACTCACCTAGAGAGGAGAATGCTTTTGGAAGGGAGGGGGGAAAGCCTTTATTCTTAACGGCTGTCCCTGTTTTCCTTTGGGGGAATTTATGCATTTAGCAATCCCACCTCACCATTCCCCTCAGGAAAGCCATGTCCTAGTTTTCTGTCCATGCCTCCCCTCCATTCCCTCTGTCCCCAATTTCTGATTTTCCCTGCCAGAGGACACTAGCCTGGACCATGCATCAGTGGTCATGAGTGTTTCCCCAGGATAATTCATTCAGAGCGTGATATTGCAGTGTGGACTGTCTGTCTGTAAGTAGATGCCGTCTACTGATCAGTTTGTATCGTGTTTCCAATAAATTTCTGGAGATTATGCCTGGTTTTATGCTGTCCTTTGCTGGGATGGTGGCTCAGCCGGAAGGCTCAGTGCGCGCTCGCCCCAGCGCTCAGCATCAGGTGCTCCTTGTCTTGGGTTCCCTGGCCCCCTGCGTAGCTCACAGGCCAGGCTGGTTAGGCTGATTTGCCCCCAGCCACACTGAGACTCTCAGAGGCCTTACCCCAGGGTCTGCATTTTCCTCTACTGTCTCATAAGCCACATCCTGAGGACATGAAGCTAGGTCATTCCAGGAGGTGGCCGTTGACCCCTATGTCCCCCGGGCCTGGAGGTATGAGGAGAAACCTTCCCCATCAACCACTCCTGCACTGCTGTGCCCAGTGCTGGGTTGTGGGGCTGTGTGCTGGGCCCCCGTGTGAGAGGAAGGCTACCGAGCAGGTGACATGGACCCAGGAGCTGCACGTTACACAGATGGAAGTCCAGCACCTTCTTCTCAGGTCTGTAAGTAGAAGAGAAATGTCTGAGTTTTGTTAAAGGGACAGGGAGCCTGATCCAAATGCCTGGCATTCTCCACTGTTTCCTGAGTGCCGAAACCTGCTTTGTAGAAATGATTCTCTGTTGTGCATTTTATTGCTTCAAACCTGTTTGACTGCAGTGTAGACTCTGTGTCAGGTGCTGTGCTAGGAGCCACTGTAGATGCACTCAAGGACCCCTTCAGCCCCTGTCTGTGAAGTGCACCTATTCTTTGCCGAGATTTGTGAGAGATTTTTTAAAAAGAGAGAGAGGGACACCGAGTTTCTTTCCAGGGTTTCACGAGAGAAGCAAGACTGACACCTACAAGGTTACCAGAGACCAGAAGCCTGGTAATTAAGGCTGTGTCTATTCTTGCAGGAATTCTGGGATAGAGGGCTCAGTAAGGCAGGACTAGTGGTCAGGGAAGGTTTGTGGGAGCAGGGGGACCCCTCAAGATGGAGCACAGTAGCCCTGAGAAGTTTCTTTTTTCATTTGTCTCAAGTGTGTTCACAATTGCTCACTGCAGTATTTTTATGCTGACCGCCTTAAAATCCTCGTTAGACAATTCTAATATCTGTGGCATCACAGTGTTAACAGTCCGTTGTCTTTTCTCACTCCAGCTGAGATTTTCCTGGTTCATGGTATGTTCGTTGAGTGGTTTTGATTGAAGCCGAGAGGTCTTGGGTATATTCTCTATGAAATTCTAGGGCTTATTTCAGTCTTCTGTTTTAGCAGGCCTTGTGTGAGACGGGGGGACCTGCTTTGTTACCGCTAGAAGAAATGCAGCCTGGGATCTCCACCCGGCTTTCACAGACCCTGGGGTCAGAGAGAGAGAGGCTAGGTGTTTTGTTTCCTTTGCAAAGTTTTCTTTTTCTTTCTTTTTTTCTTTTTTTTAAATTGAGACATAATTAATATATAACACTGTATTCGTTTTAGATGTACAACACAATCATTTCATATATATAATATCAAAATGATTACCACAATAAGTTCAGTTAATAGCCAACACCACACATAGTTACAAGTTTGTTTGTTTGTTTGTTTCTTTATGGGAACTTTTAAGACTTACTCTCTTGGTAAGTTTCAAAGTCTGTCTGACTTCTTTCAGTTAGCGTAATGCCCTCAGGGTCCATCCATGTTCTCACAAATGGCAACATGTCCTTCTTTTTTATGGCTAAATAATATTCCTGTATGTGCCTGTGTGTTCACACCCCGCATTTTCTTTATCCGTTCATCTCTCAGTAGAGACTTCAGTTGTTTCCATGACTTGGATATTGTAAATCGTGCTGCAGTGAACATAGGGGTGCAGATATTTTTTTTTGAGATAGTGATTTTGTTTTCTTCAGATAAATATCCAGAAGTGGAATTTATGGTAGATCCAGAAGTGGATCTTATGGTAGTTGTATTTTTCCTTTTAATTGTTTTCATTTTCATTCATCTCTAAGTATTGTCTTATTTATCTTATGATTTCTTCTTTGATCCATTGGTTGCTTAAAACTGTATTTAATTTCCACAGTTTCATGAATTTTCCAGTTTTGCTTTTGTTATTGATTTATTTTTTAATTATTTGATTGGCTACAGCTTAATAGGCTACTTGGCTGTTTGTGATTCATTGTCCCTAGTGGGTTTTTTTTTTCTTTCCTTTTTTCCTTTTTTCTTTCTTTCTTTCTGTCTTTCTGTCTTTCTGTCTTTCTGTCTTTCAGACAGAGAATGAGCAAGCAGGGGAGGGGCAGAGGGAAAGAGAGTGAGAATCTCAAGCAGGAGATTCAGTGTGGAGCCCAACATGGGGCTCAATCTCACGACCCTGTGACCATGACCTGAGCCAAAATCAAGAGTCGGATGCTTAACCAACTGAGCAACTCAGGTGCCCCTGTTATTGATTTCTAACTTCCTCCTGTTGTAGATAAAGATACTTTTTATGATTTCTGTCTTTTTAAGTCTGTTGAGACTTAATCTACGGCCTAACATATGCTCTATCTTAGAAAATGTTCCATATACTTGAGAAGAACGTGTTTTCTGTTGTTGTTGAGTGGAGTGTTCTGTACGTGTCAGCTAGACCTAGTTGGTTTATTTTGGTGAGTTCTGTTTCCTTACTTATTTCTGTGTGGTTGTTCTACCCTTTATTGAGAGTGGGGTACTGAAGTCTTTATGGCTATGGAACTGTCTTTCTCACCCTTCAATTCTGTCCAGTTGTGCTTTATATATTGTGATGGTCTGTCATTAAGTGCATGTATGATTGTAATTGTTTTATCATCTTGCTGTATAGAACCTTTTGTCAATATATAGTATCCTTCTTTGTCTTTTTTGATTTAAAAGCTATTTTGTCTGGTATTAATATAGCCCTCTCTTTTGGTTACTATTTGCATGAAATATCTTTTCCCATTCTTCCACTTTCAACCTGTTTGTGACTTTGGATCTCAAGTGAGTCTCTTGTAGATAGCACATAGTTGGATCATATGTTTTTATCCATTCTGCCAATCTCTGTCTTTTAATTGATGAGTTTAATCCATTTACATTTAAAGTAATTACTTATAAGGGGGGACTTACTTCTGTCATTGTGCTATTTGTTTGCTATATGCACTATAGCTTTTTATGTTTCTCATTCCTACATTACTGTCATTTTTTGTCTTTTGTTAATTTTTTGGTAGTGAAGAGTTTAAATTCCTTTTGTGTATATTCTATAGTTATTTTCTTTGTGGTTACCATGGGGATTGCACTTAACATGCTAAAGTTATAACTCTAATTTGAATTTAAACCAGCTTAACTTCAATAACGTACCAAAAACTCTCTTCCTTTATAGCTCTATCCCTACCCCTTTTGGTTGTTGATATCACAGAATTACATTTTTATACATTGTGTGCCCAAAACCATAAATTAATGATTCTTTTAAATACATTAAATTATGTAGAAAAAAAGATTTGGAGTTAGAACCCAAAGTTATAGTAATATTAGCTTTTATACTAATCATTGTTTTTCTTTCAATGTATTAGTCTTTTAAATCATGTAGAAGGCAAACAAAAGTACAGTTACAAACCATTGTTAAAATAACACTACATTTAATACGTACCTATGTATTTACCTTTATTGAAATCTTTACTTCTACATGTGGCTTCAACTTACTGTTTAGTGTCCTGTGATTTCAACTTGTGAAACTCCCTTCATCATGTCTTGGTGGGCAGGTCTTGTGGTTACAAACTCCCTTTCAATTTTTGCCTCACTGGAAATTTCTTGGTTTTTTCCTCACTTTTGAAGGACAAGTTGCCACATACAACGTTCTTGATAGGCAGATTTTTCTTTTAGTACTTTGAATATATTGGTCCACTGCCTTCTGGCCTCCAAAGCTTTTGATGGGAAATCTGCTTATTATCTTAATGAGCCCCCTTGCATGTGATGATTCACTCCTCTGTTACTGCTTGCTATTTATTTATTTATTTATTTATTTATTTATTTATTTAATGTTTATTCATTTTTGAGACAGAGACAGAGCATGAACGGGGGAGGGCCAGAGAGAGGGAGACACAGAATCGGAAACAGGCTCCAGGCTCTGAGCTGTCAGCACAGAGCCTGACGCGGTGCTCGAACGCACGGACCGCAAGATCATGACCTGAGCCGAAGTCAGACGCTTAACTGACTGAGCCACCCAGGCGCCCCTGTTACTGCTTTTTAAATGCTCTCTTTGTCCTTTGTCTTTTGAAAGTTTGCTTCTAATATGTGTCAGTGCAGGCGGGTCTCTGAGTTTATCTTTTTTGGAGTTCATTGAGCTTTGCCTCATGAAGGATTAGCTGAATTGTTTTGTCCCCCACTGATTAATGGTAACAATATGCTTTTTAACCAAACTTTGGTTAAGATTCTCTCCTTCCCATAGGCCCCTGAACTTTGGCCCACCTTCAGCCTGAGCGAGCCCACAAACCCTGGCCTCAGGGTGAAATAGGCTGGCCTCAGGGTAAAACACTCTGATTTACTATCCTATCATGCCTCTCATCTCACTTCCTGACACTCATTCTTTTCTATAAAAGAAAAGCTCTTTTTGCCTAACTCAACATGACACATGCAGGTCTTAGGGTTCTCCCTGTTGCAGTAGTCACATATGCCGGCCCTCACCCCTCCTTGCAAGTGTCCCCCCTCCACTGCCGCCCTTGTAGTAATCCTTCAGATAAAATCTCTCCTTACTAAATCTGGATTTGATCTTTCCTTTGACACCAAGAATATGTTAAGAATATCAAGGAAAGAGACTCTGTAAATTTGGATTAGGTCATAAATGCCTATGTATTAATAAAACCCCACGATAAGCAATGTGAATCTCTAATCAAAAACCACTGGCCTGGGGCGCGTGGGTGGCTCAGTCGGTTAAGCCTCTGACTTTGGCTCAGGTCATGATCTTGCTGTTCATGTATTCAAGCCCCGCATTAGGCTCTGTGCTGACGGCTTGGACCCCAGAGCCTGCTTCAGATTCTGTGTCTCCCTCTATCTCTGCCCCTCCCCTGCTGGCGCTCTTTCTCTCTCTCAAAAATAAATGAACATAAAAAAATTTTTTAAAAACCACTGGCCTGGGGCACTTGGGTGGCTCAGTCAGTTAAGCATCTGACTCTTGATTTCAGCTCAGGTCATGATCTCATGGTTCGTGGGTTCGAGGCCTGTGTCAAGCTCTGCACTAGCACATAGCCTGCTTGGGATCCTCTCTCTCCCACTCTGTCCCTTCCCAGCTTGTGCTCTCTCTTTCAAAATAAATAAATAAAACTTAAAAAACAAAAAACACACTGGCCTACAAGGTACTAGATTCGAATCAAAGAAGTAAAGGGGCGCCTGGGTGGCTCAGTTGGTTAAGCCTCCGACTTCAGCTCAGGTCACGATCTCACAGTGAGTTCGAGCCCCGCGTCGGGCTCTGGGCTGATGGCTCAGAGCCTGGAGCCTGCTTCCGATTCTGTGTCTCCCTCTCTCTCTGCCCCTCCCCGGTTCATGCTCTGTCTCTCTCTGTCTCAAAAACAAATAAACGTTAAAAAAAAAAAAATTTTTGAATCAAAGAAGTAAAGTTGCAACCAAGTTAACAATTTAAAAACTAACAAATTGGGGCGCCTGGATTCCTCGGTCGGTTGAGTGGCTGACTTTGGCTCAGGCCATGATCTCGCGGTCTGTGGGTTCAAGACCCGCGTCGGGCTCTGTGCTGACATTTCAGAGCCTGGAGCCTGCTTGGGATTCTGTGTCTCCCTCTCTCTCTGCCCCTCCCCCGCTCAAGTTCTGTCTCTCTCTTTCTCTCTCTCTCTGTCAAAAATAAACATTAAAAAATAATAAAAAATAATAAAAATAAAAATAAAAACTAACAAATTATGATTAATAACACTAACCTGTTTTTGTCTAATATCAGGCAAAGCAGCACTAGGACTCTGATAAATGGAAACCTGTCATAGACAGTTAGGGCACTGACAGTTCTCTAGAACTTCCTGTACAGCATACAATTTATGAAAATCTTATGTTAATAACATTTTACCTGAATGAAAGCATCTCTTCATTTAACAAACCTTTCTGTGCTACTCATTGATAGTAATGTATCAGATAAGCCTAATTGTAATACCTCTCTTTTTACAAACTTGAAAAACCCTTGGGGTGCCTGGGTGGCTCCATTGGTTGAGTGTCCGACTTCGGCTCAGGTCATGATCTCACAGCTCATGAGTTCGAGCCCCACATCAGGCTCTGTGCTGACAGCTCAGAGCCTGGAGCCTGCTTCGGATTCTGTGCCTCCCTCTCTCTCTGCCCTAACCCACTTGCATTCTGTCTCTCTCAAAAATAAATAAACAACAACAAAAATTAAAAAAAAAAAAATCCTAAATGATTTTCTGGAGACCCTCTGGGAAATCTCAAAGACAGTTTTAGGTGTGAAAGATAATCTTCAGAATTTGATTTTTTTAATAAAGATTTTATTTATAAAATAAATGACATGTATCCATTATTATGGTATCACAGAGTATTTTCACTGCCCTAAAATTCTTCTGTGCTCTGCCTATTGCTCCCCCACTCTCCACCTCTACCCACACCGCCCTCCCTGCCCCCCCCCACAAACCCCGGGGCAACCACTGACCATTTTACTGTCTCCATAGTTGGCCTTTTCTAGAATGTCATTTAGTTGGAAACATACAGTATGTAGACTTTTCAGATTGGCTTCTTTCACTTATTTATATGCATTTAAGAGAGGATTTGAGGAGGACAAAATATCAAAAGCTTCCGTCAGGAGTTTTGAGTACTTAAGGTAGGATTATGGATTACTGTAAAACAATATTTGGATACCATATTTTTTTTATTTATTATTTTTGAGAGAGTGAGCAGGGAAGGAGCAGAGAGAGAGAGAGAGAGAGAGGATCCAAAGTGGGCTTTCTGCTGTCAGCACAGAACTCGAAATCACGAACTGTGAGATCATGACCTGGGCCGAAGCCAGACACCCAATGGAGTGAGCCACCCAGGTGCCCCTACCATATATATATTTTTAAGTTTGTTTATTTTTTTATTTTTAGTCATCTCTACACCCAACATGGGCTTTGAACTCATGACCCTGAGATCAAGAGTTGCATGCTTTTCCAACTGAGCCAGCCAGGTGCCCCTTGACTCCCACAATTAACTAAAATAATAGTAAAACATGGGGACCTGGGTGGCTCAGTTGTTTAAACATCCGACTTCAGGTCAGGTCGTGATCTCATGGTTCATGGGTTCAAGACCTGCATTGGGCTCTGGGCTGACAGCTCAGAGCCTGGAGCCTGCCTCGGATTGTGTCTCCCTCCCTCTCTGCCCCTCCCCTGCTTGCTCTTTCTCTCTCTCTCTCTCTCTCAAAAATAAATAAACATTAAAAATGTTTTTAAATAATAGTAAAACAATTTTTAAAGGAAACATGATCGTAAAGAACCTTTGCTCTTTCAAAAGTGAGACTTTATTCTCTTAAATAATCAAGGACATGATATAGTCAACCTAAAGCATAATTTTTTTTAATGTTTATTTTTGAGAGAGAGAGACAGAGTGCAAGCAGGGGAGGGGCAGAGAGAGAGGGAGACACAGAATCTGAAGCAGGCTCCAGGCCCTGAGCCATCGGCACATAGTCCGACACGGGGCTCAAACTCAGGAGCCGCGACATCATGACCTGAGCCGAAGTCAGATGCTCAACCAACTGAGCCACCCAGGTGCCCCAAGAATTTATTCTTTTAAGACACAGAATCTTTGCCCTCTAAGCAGTTAACTAGAAGATAAAGAAAACTTTTAACCAAGTCCTTATTAAGAGGAGACCGATAATCCAAGAAAATTTTGTCATTTTAACAGAGAAAGCCAAATTTTGATTTTGGATCAGTATAATAATTTGATTCTAAAGCTTTTTTTGAATATCATGTCAAAAAACCAATCAGTGCTTAGCCAGCTTTGACCCAAACTCATGTAAATTTCTTTCTGCAAAAGTACAACTTTCTATATCCATACACACCCATTATATTGCAACTTCTCAAGGTGGCAAAAATGAACATGTTTATTAATAGACCTAAATATATATATATATATATATATATATATATATATATATATATATATATATATATATCTCCATCCTTCAGTGCCATATAAAGAGGCAAAAATACATAAACTAAAACTTATGCTTGAAATAATGTTTCAGTATTTTATTTTACTAAAAAATTATTTAGGAATTAAATGAATATCCATTATCAAACCCAATTTAGAATCAATCTAAGATTTTTAGGTTACCTAAAGTTATCGGACACTATCTTCTAGTTGACACACAGCAAAATATAATTACTCTTGAAATGAAAGGTTATCAAAATAATGATTCAATTTGATTAAACATAATTTTATTTTTCTTTCTTCCTTCCTTCCTTCCTTCCTTCCTTCCTTCCTTCCTTCCTTCCTTCCTTTCTTTCTTTCTTTCTTTCTTTCTTTCTTTCTTTCTTTCTTTCTTTCTTTCTCTTTTTATATTTGAGAGAGACAGAGACAGAATCTGCAGCAGGCTGCAGGCTATGAGCTGTCAGCACAGAGCTCAAAAACCTTGAACTCAAAACCTGTGAGATCATGACCTGACCTGAAGTCGGATGCTTAACCGACTACGCCATCCCGGTGCCCCATAAATGTTTCATATTCTCAAACATTAAATAAAAGCAGTGCTAGCTTATTTGATCAGTAAATCTGTAGGAGTTTAGGAAGAACACACCTAAATAGAATAAAATGTAAGCTTATATTATACTTTTTTTTTTTTTTTTTAAACTGACTGCTTGGAGTTTGTTTCCCACCTGGTGCAAGGCACACGATTACAGGGTGTCAGGAAGGCTTGTGTGTGGCTTGGATAGTAAAGAGTGGGATTCTCTCGACTTCCTTTTTGGTGTTTTGTTATTTTGATCTAAAAGAACCCAACTGTTTCCACTTGCTGCAGCCTGCCTAGTCTACGTGGAGAGAGGAGGGGACAGGAGGGGCTCTGATGAGCCTAGCGTCTCCTGAAGAGGGCCAGTGGCCTCTCGGGACTGGGGACGGGTGTTCGGTGTTCGCTTTGCCAGACTGGCCACCAGGCTGCTGCTTCCTCATGGCTTCCAGAGTCAAGTCACAGGCGATCAAGTCGCTGGAGGCCTGGGGAGATTCTGAGCGTGTTGCCATGAACGGGAGGGTGGACTTCCCAAAAAAGAAACTTGCCATCCAGTGACCTGGGCCGGCCTTGGAGGGACCGGGGTGGTGAGGGATGGCTTCCCCAGGATACTCTGCACCTCCACAGGAGCTGTTACTGGCAGTGGAACCCAGGCAGCGGTAATAGTCGTGGGTGGCCATGAGCAAACCGCTGGAGGGGATGGCTGCCATGCTGTCGCTTGTGGGCTAGTGGAAACCTCCCATGCGACCCCTCGAGGGCCTTGGCGCTCGATCAAGATCACGGTGGCAGGCACGGGATGCTAAGGACCCATTTGCAGAGACCGCCTAAGGCAGCTCCACCACAAATCCTGCTCTAAGCTTAATGCTGACAATTCAGAGAAGACATAGCTGTTTTTGTTAAAATAATATTAGTGTCACTTGCAAAAAATATATATAAATTATGTGATAGTTAATTCTTTTTTTTTTCTTTTAAAGTTTATTTTGAGAGAGTATGTGGGCGCATAAGTGGGGGGGGGGTGGCAGAAAAAGGAAGACACAGAATCCCAAGCAGGCCCCCGCACTGGCATGCACTTGCACGGTCAGGGGGGATCCTCATGCCAGGCTGGAACCCACAAAGGGTGAGACCATGACCTGAGCTGAAATCAAGAGTCTGATGCTCAACCGACTGAGCCACCCAGGTGCCCCGTGATGTTGAATTCTTAAAAAACATTTGAGTTGTTTTAAACATAATGTGTATTCCTCCTCCTCTCCCTCCCTCCCACACCCGCTTGTTGAAAGTATTAGAAGTTCAATTTCCTTAAGTTGGAGGAATTTTAGGAATATTCAGTTTATATAAGCCTCCATCTCTAAGATAAATAAGTCTCAATCAGAATAGAGGTCCTGTAAGAGATTTGTGATTTAACTAATTTGATAATCTGAAGGTAAGAAAATACTACACACTCAGACACAAACATACAAATAGGGATTATAGCTTCAGTTCCAAAATTTTAGCCATGGGTCAAGAATACACAGAAAAGGGGCACCTGGGTGGCTCAGTTGGTTGGGCCTCCAACTCTTGATTTCGGCTTTGTCATGATCCTAGGGTTGTGGGATTGAGCCCCACGTTGGGCTCCGTGCTAATGTGTGGAGCCTGCTTAAGATTCCCTCTCTTCTCCCTCTGCCCCTCTCTCCTGCTCACACACTCTGACTAAAACAAAACAAGAGAAGAAATACACAGAGAAAAACAAAACTCAGTTTTTGAACATTTCCTATCACTGCGCCGTTCTCTTCTCAGTGCTTACCGATTCTTAAATTGATTTGAGTTCAAAATACACAAAACAGAAGAGTAGCAAACTAGATGCTTTGTTGTCTTTCACCAACAAGGACAAGACCTCTATAAACCGTTATATCATTTATCAGCACCTTCCCTCATCCCTCCTGCAGGTCACTAGAAGTCTGCCTTCCTATCTACTTCCCCACTCCCCCCTCCCTTCCCATTGCCCTGTCTCTTCCCTCTTTCTCTCTCTGATTTAGACTCCAAATTCCACGGTGTCTGATTTAGCTTTCCTTTGCTTTCTGTACAAGCACCGGTCTGACAAGGCCCAACAGTGGGGCGAAGAAGCTGCAAGGACTGCCTTATAAACTCTAGGCATTGTTTGCATACAACTCATGACTAGGTTTTTCCTAGAAAAGAATAGTCAAGGCTCTTCTTGCTCCCAGTTCTCAAACGTAGCTGAACACTGAGCAATGTTTACTGAAAACTCTGGAGTGGTTCAGATTCTCCACTGTCTGGCACGTCTTCCTCCCATTATTACAAACCAGAGGGGCCTGACTTACTGTCTGGACAGAGTCCTTCACTTACTTGTGAACTGGAAGCCCAGGATACTAGGGGACCAGAAGTTCCTTGCCCTCAGGGGTGTGCTTTGGCAAAAGTGATGGAGAAGCAGTTTGGGCCACCAAAGACCAATATCCTTGTCTTGGCCACAGAAGGCTGTTAGGTGGCCCACCTCAGCACAAGCCCCAGGGAGTCTTCTCGGTCATTACTGACTCAGCAAGGGGACAAGGCTCAGCCCAACTCCACTGATGTGGGGCTGCTGGGACCCACGGCTAGAGCCCTTGGACATTCACCATAAAGGAGACCTGGATGGCTGGTGGTGTTCAAGTGGCAAGTAGCAGAAATTGCTTCTGGCCGGTTTATACTCAAAGAGGGATTTATGGGGAGGATTCTGGGAATTCCCTCAGGCTCCAAGAAAGATTTGGGATGCCCCAGGACATGCAGGGTCTCCATGGAGCATAGCCATGACCCTGACTCAGCTCCATTAGTCCAATTAGATATGGCCTGTTCCTGGAAGGGGAGTAGATATGTTTGACTATTCTGGAGATGACCATGGGCTGTCTATTACAACCACACAGATGCTATCAACAAAGTCCAAGATCAAGGTCTAATAGGGTTGGTTTCTGATGAAGCCTCTCCTCCTGTAGTACAGATGCCTGCTTTCTTGCTAAATCCTCACTTGGTCCTTGGGGGCAGGAGCGGGGCAGGGGGCAGTTGGAGCTCTCTTATGTCTCTTCTTATAAGGATACCACTCATATTGGGTTAGTGCCCCACCCTTATGACCTCATTTAACCTTAATGACCTCCCTAAAGGCCCTATCCCCAGACACAGTCATATTAGGACTTAGAGCTTTTTTTTTTTTAATTTTTTTTTTAACGTTTATTTATTTTTGAGACAGAGAGAGACAGAGCATGAACGGGAGAGGGGCAGAGAGAGAGGGAGACACAGAATTGGAAGCAGGCTCCAGGCTCTGAGCCATCAACCCAGAGCCCGACGCGGGGCTCGAACTCACGGACTGCGAGATCGTGACCTGAGCTGAAGTCGGACGCTTAACTGACTGAGCCACCCAGGCGCCCCAGGACTTAGAGCTTTAACATAAATTTGGTGGGAATACAATTTAGACCCTACCAAATCTCAGTGGTCAGAGCTGGGTGATGGCTCCCAGCTGCCAGGAGGCTAGGGACGTGGGGAACAGCATTGTTCTGACTGGCTTACATTAATCATGTCCCATGAATCCTGGGATGATGCCCTGGACCTAGTTGGAATTCTGTTAGCAAGAGCAAATAGGGGATGGTGTTAGGTGGTTAACTGACAGAGTCTGCTGCACTTTGTGTAGGCATGCTTCTGACCAAGCATTTACTCGTGAGCCCAGTAACACAAGAACAGATTCATTCTGGCCACCTCCTCCCACTGCCCCCAGGAGACTCAGCCGGTCTCTGCCTCCAGGCCTCCATGCACCGATCCGGCCCACACTTTCCAGGTCCTGATCGTCTTCTAGTCCTTCAAGTTTGTGAGCCACCGTCTCCTTTTCAGACATTGCTTAAATCACCAAAATGATTCCTGTTGCCTACATTCCAAGAGTCCCACTAAGTACTCATTTAAACAATATAGTAATTGGGGCTCCTGGGTGGCTCCGTCAGTTGATCATGCGATTGAGCCCCGAGTCAGACTCTGCACTGTGCACGGAGCATGCTTGAGATTCTCTGTCTCCCTCTCTGCTCCCCTCCTGCTTGAGAGTACATGCTCTCTCAAAATAAATAAATAAACATTAAAAAATAATAAAATAAAATAAATGATAGTAATAATATGCACACATATATATTTTTTTCTATTTTGCTACATAGTCTTCCTATTCATAATTTCAATGCCACAGATGCAGACGGTCTTCTCACCAGAGGTATGATTGTCATTTACGAGCCCTTTCTTCTTTATTGCCAAATATCTCCAATCATTTTCTATAATAAATTCCTAGAACTAGGAGTGCCTGGGTGGCTCAGATGGGTAAGCATCAGACTCTTGATTTCAGCTCAGGTCACGATCTCATGGTTTGTGAGTTCAAGCCCCACGTTGGGCTCTGCACTGACAGTGTGGAGCCTGCTTAGAATTCTGTCTCCCCCTCTCTCCACTCCTCCCCCATGCTCCCTTGTGCATGTGCACTCTCCCTCAAAAATAAACGAACATTATAAAAAAAGAAAATTTCTGTCAAACCACATGTCCCAAGTTCTGGTTTGGGAAGTATGGGGATGTGATGAGAAGGGACATGGGGAAATGGGTAATATTTTATTTGCTATGATAGTTACACACACATGTGTACTTCCCTACATGTATACCCACATGCACCTTACACACATGTATGCACGTTCATGCACACAGCAACAGTTTCCTCCTAGGTTTTGTCTTAGTCTGTTTCAGCTACTCGAACAAAATACCACAAACCAGGTGCCTTATAAACAATGGAAATTTATTTCTCATAGTTCTAGAGACTGGGAAATCCAAGATTAAAGTGCTCTTTAATGCAGTGTTTGGTGAGAGCCTACTTTCTAGGCTGGCTTTTCACTGTCCCTCACAAAGGGGAAAGAGCAAGGGAACTTTCTCGGGCCTCTTTTATGAGGGCACGAATGCCATTTGCAGGGGCTCTGCACACATGACATAATCGCCTCCCAAAGGCCCCATCTATTAATACCCATCACATGGGACATTAGGTTTTCAACGTTCAGACCATAGCAGTTCCCTTGTGGAGTCCCTCGAGGGATAGAATAAAGGACCTGTAGGTGAACAGAAGGGGGTAAATCCTGCCAGCAAATGTAAAGTGGAGGAATGCAGAAGGCTTCAGTGTGTCTCTGGCCCGACAAAAATTTCATTATCCCTGACCCAAAGTCCCTGCACCTCCCAGTTTTGAAAGTTTTAACCACTGGTCCAGGAGCAGAGGTTGATTCTGGGACTGGATATGAGGATTTAGAGAGAAGAGCCTCAAAAGTGGGTGAAGACCGACAAACCCGTCCTCCTTTCCCTGAGGCAGGAAGTGAGTCTGGCTAATGACCAAGGTATGGCGCTGCCTGGGGCTGCAGAGAGTGGCTGGAGATCTGGCTCCTGACATATAGGCCCAGGCCAGGAGCTGGAATTTTCAAGGAGGGAGATGTTGAGACTTACCTCACTGGTATTGCAGGTTCCCAGTGGAGGTGGGGGTGAGTGGGTGGAAAGTGGCCAAGTCCCTTTTTGTTGCTGGTAAGTGTGCCTCTAGGGGTTGGAGTGTGTATTACAAGCCTAGAAGTAAATGGGATGGTTATAGTGGACAAAATGCTGTGGTAATTGATGATCTTTTATGGGTGAATTCCTTATGATGAAATGTGAAGAGTAATGGATAGATAGGGGAGCCTGGGTGGCTTAGTCAGTTAAGCGTCCAACTTCAGCTCAGGTCATGATCTCACAGTTTGAGAGTTCAAGTCCCACATCGGGCTCTGTGTTGACAGCTCAGAGCCTGGAAACTGTTTCAGATTCTATGTCTCCCTCTCTCTCTCTGCCCCTCCCCCGCTTTCACGCATGCGTTGTCTCAAAAATAAACATTAAAAAAAAAAAAAAGAGCTGGGGCACCTGGGTTGTTCAGTCAGTTAAGCATCCAACTTCAGCCTAGGTCATGATCTCACCGTTCCTGAGTTCTAGCCCTACGTTGGGCTCTGTGCTGACAGCTCAGAGCCTGGACCCTGTTTCAGATTCTGTGTCTCCCTCTCTTTCTCTGTGCCTCCCCCACTCGCACTCTGTCTCTCTCAAAACTAAACACTAAAAAATTTCAAAAAAAAGTACTGGATAGATATCCTCATAAGGTTCCTATTAAGGGTAACTTTGGAACTGGGTGTGGCACCATCTGGGTTAGGTTGAGTAGCAATTTCAGGAAGCAGTTATGGGTTGTGCCTCCCTGCTGTTTTTCCTGAAAGTTTAATGAAATCTTGCTACTATTCTTGCCTAGTCGTGTGTGTGTGTGTGTGTGTGTGTGTGTGTGTGTGTGTCTGTGTGTGTGTATGTGTATGTAGGGGGGATGAGAAGGGGCTTGGCCCATATTTCTGAAGCAATAGTCAAGGATGGGTTCTACCCCTTCTCCAAAGCCAGGCAAGGAATTGGCTGAGGTCACTTGGGAAGAGCTGCTCCTCTCAAGGGCCACCAGCATTTCAGGCTGATGGAGTGAGGAAGAGTTCTCTAGAAATAACCTGGGGATGACTCCTGAGCAAGTCATTTGGGAACCACTCAGAGGCAGCTGGGGAACACTCTGAAGGGGAGTGTTTCTGAGAATAATTGGGCTAAAAAATGGGTGGGACCAGGACACCTGTCCTATGGGCTAGGTAGAACTGGGGATTGGTGGTGATGGGGGGGAAACACGGACTTCCCTCAGGGAGCCTATGGTGTGGCAGGAGGGTGCAGACTCCAATAGGTCCAGCAGTGGCAGTATGTGAGCAGTACTAGGTGCTGTGGGGGCACAGGGGATGGGCACCTAACCCAGTAAGGCTCTGGGAGGAAAACTTCTGGGTGAGGCTGGAGTAGCAGGAGCAGCAGAGAAAAGCTTTTCAGGTAGATGTTTTCTGTGCTTCCAGAGCTGAGGTAGTAGCTCAGGGCTTAACCCAGACCGAGGCTGGGAGGACCATGGAGCCAGGAGACTGAGGGAAGAGCCTTCTAAACTAAGACATTTGGGGTTTAACCTGAGGGCAGAGGGCCATGGGCCCTGTTTATGGAAGAAGTGAGCCGACCAGAGTTGGAATTTGGAATTCTTTTAATGGATCATCTACTAATTTCTGCCACAAACCTCCAAAGCACTGCAGTCACTCCACAATGACACTAAAATTGTTCTACTCTACTCTTGGAGTTCATCATCAATTACCTCTCTCCACACAGCTCATGGGGATGGGGCGGGGCGGGGGGGAGACATCTTTTGGGAGGGGAGGGAGTAACCTATCTGGATTTCTCCTAAGAAGTTGCCTCCCTGATTACTACCCAGGCAAGTGATGTCCAACTCAGGCTTCTAGGATTAGGATCCCTGGCCCAAGCTCTTCTGTCCCACAACCCTTGCTCGTGAGCACAGGACCTGCAGCTGAGACGTGGCGCTAAGTTGGCCCATGATCACGCATGAAGAGAGAGAGAGAGAGAGATGAGGATGACAACTCTGTGGCAGGTAAGTATCTTCCACTTCCCAGGTCCTTGGCAGACATTACTAATCAATGCATCACTCTTAGACTGAGTCAACCCAAAACTGCAGGCAACCAGGAACAATGAGAGGTGGTACCTGGAGTGAAGCAGATTTATCATTTTTTCCCAATGTTTATTCATTTTGAGTGGGGAGAGGGTCAGAGAGAGAGAGAGAGAGAATCCCAAGCAGGCTCCATGCTGTCAGTGTGGAGCCCTACTCAGAGCTCAATCCCATGAACTTTGAGATCATGACCTGAGCCAAAGTCAAGAGTTGGATGCTTAACCGACTGAGCCAACCAGGCACCCCAGATTCACCATTCTTGTCCCAGACCCAGACGGGACACAAAGGTCAGGATGGCTCTAAGTCAGAAGTCAGGCAGGAGAGCAGTCGGCAATAAGCCCAAATTTCAAAAGCCCTGAGGTACATGTGCCCCTATGATCAGCACTCATGTATCCTTTGGATAAATTCCTAGTAGTGCTATTGCTGAGTCATAGGGAAGCTCTTATTTTAAATTTTTGAGGAACCTCCACACTGTTTTCCAGAGCGGCTGCACCAGTTTGCATTCCCACCAACAGTGCAAGAGGGTTCCCATTTCTCCACATCCTCGCCAGCATCTGTAGTTTCCTGATTTGTTCATTTTAGCCGCTCTGACCGGTGTGAGGTGGTATCTCAGTGTGGTTTTGATTTGTATTTCCCTGACGATGAGCGATATGACGGGCATTGAGGAGGGCATTTGTTGGGATGAGCACTGGGTGTTGTATGTAAGTGATGAATCACAGGACTCTACTCCTGAAACCAAGACTACACTGTATACACTGTATGTTAGCTAATTTGACGATAAGTTATTAAAAAAAAAAATTAAAAAAAAAAAAGCCCTGAGATACAGGGCAGGCAGGGGGTGGTCAGGCTGGGCCAGACAGAACTGCAGAGAAGGAGGTGATGATTCACATGCATCCAGAACTTTAGTTTACAAAGCACTTTCGCTAACTGCCCACAACTCTCGAGGTAGAAATTACTCACTTCCATATTATAGACGGGAAAAAGGAAGCCCAGGGGGAGTGTATGCCCCTGATGTCACGTCAACAGTGGCTGCTACTGTTCTGGTCTACCTGGAGGACATACTTCTGAAATGACAGGCTGGTGCCTCAGGAACACAGGTGAGCACAGGACATAAGATCAGATCCTCTCTCCTCAAAATTTATCCTTGAGCTAAGGCCCACCAGGAGGCCTAGCCACTGAAGCTGAACCAGATGGTGGTCGTGTGCCGTTAAATTCTGGAGCCCCAAGCGTGGGGGGCACGGAGCGACAAGGAAGGGGGATGCTCTGACTCGTACCTACGCTGGTTCCTGGGGGGTGTGAACGCTCTCACTGTGGCCTAGTTCAAGCTACCAGCGTGGCATCGTTGGGAAGAGATGAGCCAGAAGGAGGCGGCCCCAGCTCCCGGATGGCAGTGCCCCAGAGATGCATGGCTACAGTCCCTGTGTGTGGTTGTTCTGTTCTCCCTGGGGTCTCTGAGCCCCACAGGCTCTTTCCTGCCTGGGTGGGAGTTCCTTGCTGTTGCTTGCAAGTAAAGGGCCTAAGAACCCTCACTGAATCTGTGGGGGAGTCATCTCATGGCCCGTGTTCTGGTTTCCAGCTTTTTGATCTTTTCCCCGTTGCTCCCTCAAGGGAGGGGTGACAAGGCCAAGCAGGAACCCTGGAGACAGCTGGAAGCCTGGCGGGGGTGGTGGTAGTGGTGCAGCCGTCCTTCTAAGACCCCTGCCTGGAGCCCCTTCTCCCTGTTCCCTTCGGCAGCCCCTCCCCTCCCTGTGGGGGCCTCACAAACAGGCTGGGCAGTGGCTGTCACTTGCTGTGCACAGATGAGAAGTGGCTTTCCGGGAGTGGCCAGGGACCCAGAGAAGCTGGGAAGGTCCTCCAGGACCAGGATTTGGGGGGGTGGGGGGGAGAGGTCACCTGTCCTTCATCAGTCACTAGAGCCTCTCTGCATCTTATTCTGGGTCACAGGCAGAACCTAGAAGTGACCATACTCCTTTCACAGACACACAGATGTGGCCCAGGGAGGGGCAAAGGCTTTTGATTCATCAGGATTCGGGCAGGATAGGGACCCATGCCCATGCACTGGCCAGCCCACCACTGCCTGCCCCTGTCCCCGTACACCAGGGGACACTGCACAGACGACTTGGCAACAACCAGACTCTGCTCTGCCCTCTGGTCTGGAAGCCCTGTTGAGTTTCCCAGCAGTGACATTCTTGCTTAGGAAACTGATCTTGTGGACAACAAAGAACAAAAGCTGCCCCCTAGTGGCCGCGCAGCAGCAGGACTTTGGCTTGAACAGAGGAGAGACCAGGTGGCCTGGCTGGAGCTGGGTCCCTTGGGGTTAAGGACAAGGGGCGTAGGGGAGACTGTACTGAATGGGTAAGAATCCCTGTCCAAGGGGCAGCAGCGCTTACTGAGCTCCAGGAAGTGGTCTCATGTGGCCAGAGGTTCTGATTTTTAAAGAGAAGCCCGGTATCCAAACTTTTATGGGAAATCTCTTGATTTTTAAACGCTAGCAACTAGTTACAAAAACCTTTTTTATATCACATCGGCTCAAACAAACCAAACACATCTTCAGGCCACTCTCTGCATGCTCTGGTCTTGAGTTTAAATGGAAATCTCTTACCCGTGGGGCTTCCTCTGCCAGCCAACTCTGTGCCCACCTCTAGATGCTCCCCTGCCGCGCCTCCAGTGTGGGACACTTCACACACCCCTGAGGGTGGCTGAGCAAAGCCCTGCTTCCAGACCCCGTGCTCCCCCCTTTGAAGGTCATGCCAGGAGACCCTGACTAGGGTCCTTGCTGTACTCCCTCCTCCCCATCCTCCATTCTTGATCCTCAAAGACTCAGAGGTAGGCCTTGCCCCAAACCACTGCTATGCTATTGTGCTGATTTCAGAGCTTCCCGTACCCGGGCCTCCTCGCCCTCCCTCAGCACATTCATCTCCTCATCCTTCCTCTGAAGCCACCAGGACCTACCATCCCTTGGTCCCACCCGTCCTGGGTCCTTCACTGCATCCTCCCAGCCTCCTCTCGGCCGCCCCCATCATGGTCGCCCTTGCTCGGCCGGCTCTCCGGGTGCAGCTCCCACTCACGTGGCACCTAGTGCCCCCTCTGCAAGTCCCGGCTCTGCATCCAGCTGGCCCAAGTGGCAGGGAGACCACCTCACCGCTGCTAGTCCCATGGAAACTCCCGCCGCTAGCCTCTTGGGGTGGGAACTTGGGGCTTTCCAGAAGCCCCCGTACCCTGCTCTGTGTAGCCTTGCCCCCTCTCTTGGAGATCTCTAGTTGCCCTTCTCCCTCCTCAGACCTCCATCCTGCCCCCTCTCCCTGCATGCTCCCTAGGAGAACAAAAGCACTCACCAGAGGTGTGCACAGCCCCCACCCACTGGGGACGTGCACCCAAGCCTGCTGCCTGTGTCTCTGTAGATGGGCTCCTGCCACCCCCACCCCCCAGCACCTGGTCCCACCCAGAAACCACAAGCCTTCTTGTGAGAGCTGGAGACCATGACTGCTCTGGCTCTGCTCTGGCTCACACTGGAACCCAGAAGGCTCTACACATCCAGCTTCAGCCACCTGTGGAACCCTGTTTCTTCCCCAGCTCACTCTCTTCCAACTCCATAGGACTTCTAGTTCCTCACACACGTGCCCACTCCTGCCCAGGGCTTTCGTCCCCACCCCCTTCCCTCTGCCCTCCTCAGGAGCCACACGGCTCCCCCTATACCTCCTCCAGCCACTGCTCAGATGCCACCTTCTACTGAGAACTCCTGGCCACCCTGTTTAACCTAGACATGGATGGTGGTGATGGCAGCCCAACATTGTACACTGTGCACTCAAACGCACACTTAATAATGGGCAGAATGAGGTAAATGTTAGGCTAAGTTACATTTTACTGCAAAAACAAACTGCACACTCCCTTCCCCAGCCCTATTTTTCTCCCTGGGGCTTAACTCCTCCTGACATGCTCTGTATTTGATTCACTTATTTTCTGCCCCCTCTTCGCCTATAGAATGTCCTCTCCATGAGGGCGGGGACTTGAGTGTTTTGTCCACTGATGTGTCCATCCCAACACCTAAACCAGTGCCTGGAACCCGCTAGGAATGGAAGCTCACTGTCTGTCGAATGCCTGACACACGGCCTTCTGCTTCAACGGTCACCAGGAAAAGGGATGTTCCTTCCCGAGTTGCCTCCACTCATTGCCACGCAGCAAGCCCTCACTGCCACCCTCAACAGCTCGAATGCCACAGACAGTTTGAAAGCGGTCTTTAAAATGGTCCTGAGACATGGCTTATGCCCCAACGGTAGATTCTGGCCAGTCCTGATGGCCTGTGGGTCCCCAGGGCAGAGGCAAGGGCTGTCAGGACACAACAGGAATGCAAAGGAATAGGGTATGAAAACAGCACAACCTGGAGCACACCTGTGCACGTAGGGCGGCATGCCCAGGAAGCACGTGCAGGATGTCCTTCCAGTGAGTCAGGCTTGCCTGTCAGCAGCGTCTGAACCTAATAGAGCTCTCAGAGCGGTTTCCTCATTTGTAAATCAGGACAGTACCTTCCCCAGAATCATGAGGGGCAAGTGAGAAAAATCATTTAAAGCGGCACACTGGAAATGCAGGGCTCAGAAGTTTCCCAGGAAGCATGCCCACATTGAGCCCTGGGTATTTGCTGACCCCCAAGCAAGGGCCACAGCCTCCTTCTCAGGAACCAACTTCAGGTCGCAGCCTCTCCACAAGGCGTAGTCCCCCAAACAGCCTGCAGAGGGCACCACCATCACAGCTCTGAACATCCTGTGCCCAAGTTCTGCCTGGTGCACACCTCCCACCTCTGTGCCAGAACGAGGGCACTGTGGCTTTGCAGATAACAAGGACCTCAGTGACCGTGCCCCATCTCAGGCAGGACCCTGCACACAATAGGTGGCCCTCGCCTCCCCCTTACCTAGGGGATCTGACCCCGTGGCCTGTGGCCCAGCACCCAGGGCACTCGCAGGGAGGGTGGCAGAATTCAGCCCTCCCGCCCCTCTTTGTTCACCAGAGATTCCAGGAGCCTAGAGAGATGGGCAGCACGTGGGAACAGGGGGCTCGGGACTGGAGGTCATGCCGCTACTCAGGCTGGTATCTGGCATCGCCCAGGAGGGAGGTGGGGAATCGAGGGACCCCCAGCAGAGCCAGGAGCGGTGACTACCACCCTCTGACTACCCCATCCCTAGGAGGGCAGCTCTCTGGCCTGTGCCCATCTGAGCTCCCCCTCCACAGGCAGCTTCCAGGGGTGGAAGCTGGAGGCAAGGCTGGATGGGATGCCTTCAGCCCTGGTAGCCCACCCCCTGGTGTCAGAAATGCTGTGTGTGCCCCAGTCTGGGTTCTGTCATACTCAGCGGTGGCATTGGGCAAACAGAACCCATGGGGGGGGGGGCCTCAGCCTACACATCTGTTAACTAAGTGTGGGGGTGGGGGCGGGGTCGTCACGCTAGATTGCCCCTCTCATGACCTGAGGTCATGAGTATCCCAGAAGGCAGGAAAGTTCCAACCGCGCAGGTCAAAGGCCCCCCGTTGGCCAATCTGAGGCTGGAGGCTGGAAGTTGGGGGCCTGGCCCCCACCCCTACCATCCCTGCATTCTGGAGCAGCACTGCCTTTGCAGGAACACGTGAAGCTCAGCAGGTTACTGTGCCAGGCAGCCTGGGGAGGAGCGGGAAGCCTCTGAAAGGGGCCCTCCTGCCCTCCCTCCTACTGACACAGCTCCCCAAACTGAGCCTTTAGCAAGGAGGTTGTTTAGGCTGCAGGGTCTGAGCCCCCAGAACAACCGTATCTAATGAACACAGATGCCCAGGCCAAGATTCTGCCCCCTTCACTCCCCTTCCCCTCTAGGTGCCTACCCAAATCGGGAACCTCCTGGGCCACCCCTGGGCAGGTGAGAGGGCTCACTGGGAGGATTGAGCAGCAGGCTCTGTAAGTCCACCACCAGGACAGACCAATCAGATTCCCTGCTCACACCCTTGACCCCCAGGGCTCTTCCTACTGTTCATGGTTTGGGGTCCTGTGGTTTAGCTCTGAGTACTTGAATCACACCCAAGTGGCTAGCTTTGCTCAGTCACTACCTGGGGGAACCAGGGCAAGTCACCAGCCTTCTCAGAGCCTCAGACCCCCACCTGACAGGCAGTTGCCCTGAGACTCTACTATGAAAGTGGACAGAAAGCACAGGATGAATGTTGCAGCCTGCTGAATTATGAACAGGACACTTGACCCCCTGCTCTTCGGCGGGGGTGGAGGCATTTTGGATCTGAGTGGATGCAAGGTAGGTGTCTCTCCTTGGCTCCCCCAGCCCTGTCACCAACGCCTCCATCCACGAACATGCCCCAGCCTCACCTGCCCCTGTGAAGGTCCAAACCATGCACACCTCAGGGCTGGGTGGATCCGCATTGGTCTTTTATTGGATTTTCCATGGGCAGCCTGCATACCTCAAACTGCTACCCAGCTCCTTGGCCCTTCACCACGTTCCTGGCTTCTGCTCTGGGGACCTAGCTGGGAGCTGCCAGCCCAGCACCGTCTTCTCCCACGGCCCCGCAGGCTTGGGTTGCTTCCTTGAGACAAACCCAGTTTTCCCGCTGCCTCCCTCTCTGTGCCAGGCTGCCCAGACAGGGGGCACGTTCCTGCATTGGGCACAGCCAAGCTCTCCCGGGGAAGAGGCTCCAGCCCAGACCCCCGGCAGTGCCTCCCCGTCTCAGGCCACTTCAGACCCTGCACAGCACGGCACAGCCCCGTGGGCTCAGACCTAAAGCTTGGTGTTGAGGTGGAAGAAGTGGGGTGCTGCATAGGTTGTGGCAGGTGGCACGTGCCATGCAGACGAGGCTGGGCAAAGTCTGTGGCGAAGGGCACTGTCGAAGGATGCCGGGGGGAAGTGCATCAGACCGGTGGCCATGGGGGAGGGCGCTGTAGTGGCTAGGAAGTGGGCTGGGAAGGTAGGGATGACCAGGGGGCTGAAGGGGAGTGTGGCTTGGCCCTTTAAGTGGTCCGGGGTGCTGGCAAAGTTCAGCGGGCAACGCAGCATGGTGCCCCTGTAGGCCTCGGGGAGGGTGGGCCCCAGCGCTGGGCCCAGCAGGCAGGACACGGCCAAGCCGGACCCCATGGATTTGGCCCCACACTCCTTGGCGTCCACCTCCTTAAGAAAGGGAGACACTGCCCGCAGTTTTTTGCCACCATGGGTAAAGCCCTCTTCTTCCAGGCTGCGCTTGTTGCTCAGGCCTGGGATGCTAGGGAAGGTAGGTGGGGGTGCAGGGCTCTCGGCAGAGACCTTGGCCATGGGGGACACCCAGCAGGCTTTGGGCTTGGGGTAGGGGCTGCCCTTTCTCGAGCTGCCTTTATGGAATGCAGACGGGCGGTTGGCATCCCCGCCCCACACCAACTGGGGCTCTTTGACCAGCAGGCCCTCCTCTTTGCCAGGGGGCCCTAATAGCGCCCCATCTTTAAGGCTGGGGAAGAAGTCCCGGGGGTGCTGGCTGACGGGCTTCAGCACCTCGGTGGGGTACGCATGGAAACAGCCAGTGAAGATGGGGGCTGGCAGGCGAGGACCGGCCAGAGCCTCCTCCCTGAGGCTGCCCCCAGGTGCCTGTAATCCCTCCTGAGGGGTCAGCCGGTGCCTGGAGTTCTCAGCTGGCTTTCCTGGGCTCTGAGGACTTTCGGAGAGGTGAACAGCTGGGGATGCCTGGGGGTGCCCATTAGGGCTGCCTGCCCCGTGGCGACAGCCCTCCTCCTGGCACTGCAAGGCCTCCGCCTTGCTCACCTGGGCCAGGAGCTTCTTTTTGGCCAGTGGTGACATGATGCCATGCGTTCCTTTGCAGTAGAAGCTGGACAGGAGCCGCTTGTAGGCCTCAGGGCAGCTGCTGGCACCCACGAAGGGCAGAGAGGTGCCCAGGGCTGGGCCTGGCTGTTCTGTGCCATCCCTGGGGGGCTCCTGGCTAGGAAGCTGTGCCAGGTCCGTGGCAGCATCTGTCTTGGTCTTTCCTGGCATCATCTGGAATGAGAAAAGTTCATGCCTCAGGGCTGGGTGTGAGCCACATACCCTGACCTGGGGGCCCTGGGGAGCAGAGTCACAGAGGGGTCCCAAGAGCCTCTGTTCACTCTTCCAGCACCTTTGTGAAAAATTTTCAAACGGTCTCCTGTCCTCTGAACGGGCACAGCATGGTATCAGGACACAGAACCTGGTGAATGAGGTGCGGGCTGGAGTTCAGACCCCACAGGGCCTCTCATTTGAACTGGCACAACCATGACCCTGGAGCCCCCCACGGATCTGCCGTCAGAGTAGGTTCTGGCTATCCTGGGCAAAGTGCTCTGCGGCCATGACGTAGGTGGTAAGAGGGAGGTGTTTGGCAGGGGACCAGGGGACAGGGAGGCCTGGGGACAGCTGGTGGCCCAGGCAGGCTCAGAGCTTACTTGGTCTAACCGCTTCTCCTCCTTGGCCTTCTTCGGCTTCTCAGGGGCCCCGTCATCCCCGCGGGGCTCCTTGCCCATCTTGTATTGCTTCCTGGGCTTGGAAGGGGGCAGCGGCTTGTCGTCCTCCCCCTTCAGGTGCCGCACGTATGGGAGCACCAGCCTGAGCAGGAGCAGAGCGTGTCCACCAGGAGGCCAGCCTGGCAGGCACGTGCCACACCTCCCACCTCTCTCCCTCATCTGGCTCAGGAGGCGCTCGGTGTGGCCGAGCTGGGCCTGGGCGGTGATGAATGCGGTGCAGGCAACTCAGACTTGTACGTCCAGTGGGAGGTGTGGACGTCCTGCTCGCCACCCCCCCCCCCCCCGCCCCCAGGTCCTGCTCTGCCCCGCCCCGCCCCGAGGTGAGGGCCAAGGTGTCCTGCAGGCAGTCTCACCCGGGACTGGGCCCCCGTACCTCTCGTAGTGGCGGCGTGTGCACGTGGCCGCGCTGGTGCTGCCCGGGCTGCCTCCCAGCTCGTCGTACACGTTCTTCCAGAGGCGGCGGCCAGTCACCTGCAAGGGCACCTCATGAGGGCACGACCGGCACACCCTCCCCTGCTGGTGGAGTCCTGGAAGCTCCAGGTCCCCACTGGACAGGGACAGGGACTGCAGTTTTGCAGCTGCTTCTCCCCCAGCAGTGGTGGCGGGGAGCTGGGAAGGGACTCGCCTGGCCGCTAGCCAGCCCTCCCTCCCAGGGGCCACTGCCTGGCTGCTGGCCCCAGCAGCTTTCCAGGCAAAGGGAGCACGAGGAAGACAGAACAGATGGGAAGACAGGAAAACTTGCTTTGAGCAGCAAAGTACAAGCCGGCAAGGCAGGCCCTCTTCCCCCACAGCACACAGCATGCAGGAGAGCTAGGGAAGGGGCAGGATTTGGGACCCTGCCTCTGCCTCCTATCTGGAGGTGGGGACAGGGCCCTTCCTCCCCAGGACCCCACAGGGTGCAGTGGGGAAGGCCTGGGAGATGCAGCATGGCAAGGACCCAGAGGTGCCTCCTTACCATCTCATAGGCCCCCAGCTTCTCCACTGCTTTGTAGATCTTCCACAGGTTAACTGGAGAAAAGAGAGGGCAGGGCCCCTGTCAGCCTCTGTAGGGGGAGGGCACAACCAGCAGCCCATTCCCGTGGACCTGTCAGGCAGGCACAGAACCAGCACACACCCAGACAGGGCCACTGCAATGGATGGGTGGACTAGGCCCTGTGCACTGGCAGTCCAGTGGCCAAGGAGGACAGAGATCCGGCCCCACCCACTGCAGCCCTGTGCCTGGAGGGGGGTGCCCTTTCTGTGGGCTGGCATCACCCAGGGGTGTCCAGAGTGGAGGTGCCTGCCCTGACACCCTACCTGGATGGGATCCCCTGCCAGGCTCCCCCTCCCTGCCTGCACCCCAGGGACGCACTCTGCTTGAAGCCGAGATGGGGCACCCTCTCGATGGGCGTGTGTCGCTCCTTCATGAACTTGTAGAGGCTGACCAGGAAGGCCTGCTCCTCCTCCCGCTCCTGGTCCTCCTCCCGCTCCCCGCCTGCCTCGGGGGAGTCCTGGGGAAAGAACAGGAGGCATTGGGATGAGCCCCCAGTTGGTGGGTGGCCGGGGACAGGCAGAGCCACTGGCTGCTGGGGAGGAATGAAGCGTGTGGTCCCCAACCGCAGGAATGGCTCCCATAGGAGGGAGCAGGCTCCCAGCATCCAGCTTACGGCTCTGGGCTGGAGTGATTTGTCTCTTGGCATGAGAAAGACGCAGTTGTCAGCTGTTAGTACCCAGGACCCCAAGTCAGGGTCCCCAGAGGCCCAGCTCCAGAGACAGCCATAGGAGCAGCCCTGCAGCTCCCCAGGCCTCTCTCCAGGCACAGAGCCCTTCTCTATCTTGCTCTGGATTTGTTCTATCTGTGTCTCAGCTCCTCTACCAGACTGTGAGCTCCTGGTGGCAGGCTCAGAGTCCCCAAGCCGAAGGAGCAAAGGTGCTTGGTGTTTTCTGGCACTGCGGGGTCCTGTGTCCACTGAGCCATTGCTGTGGTGGCCTGCCTCTCTGAGCTGCCAGTCTGCGTGCTGAATTTAGGGTGGTGAAGCCCTATCCTGGGTTCCTGACACACTTCTGTCAGGACGTTCGGTTCCTGCTTCCAGAGGGGCAGTGTCTGCTGATGGTATTCATTTGGCTGGTGGCTCAGGGCAGTGGGGTATGGTTGAGCTGGGGCTCAGGGCTTGGAGAGCAGACAGCTCCCAGGTCCTGGATGGGGAGGCCCCAAACACCAGAAGGATGTAAACCATGAGGGCTTAGAACAGTACAGACAGCTGTGCATTCCCAAAACATTCTATTCAAGTACCGTTTCAGTGTTTCTGACACTGAAGGAAGACCTCCGACAATGAATGGCACGCAAACTCACGCGTCACCTATGAAACTGTGACGCACTGGAGACCAAGGCAGCTGCTCTTGTGCAGGCCTCAGAATGAAGGCACTCCCTCGGCAGCTCTTCCGCGCAAGCTGGGAAAAACCGTTACCATTTGCAACTACTCTTCTACGTGAATCAGGATTTTTACTCCAGGCTGTGCCACCAAAGCAAACAGCCAAGACAAATGGACGTTCAGGCCAATGCTCCGCTGGGTCGCCCACGGCTCCCTCTCAGACCCTGCTCACCGAAATGGCCTTAGTGATCTCGCTGAGGGACTCTAATACCCACGCTGTAAACTTGGAGGGATGCACGGATGTACACGTGGTTTTACATCTTAAAACAGTGCTTTTATCGGTTTCATTCATCGGGGCTCCAGGCACATCTTCATTTGATAAGAGGGTTCTGCTAGGAAAACTAAGTCTGAAACCCCTGCCATGGGTCACGGGAGGATCCTCCTGTCCCTGGCTCCCAGCTCCCCACACCTGATGCAGGCCCAAAACCCCAGGGCTGGGCCTGGCTCAGTAGACTGGAGCGTGGCGAACACATCCTCCTGAGAGGTTGGGGAGTCCCAAAGTTCACCTGGGAGGCTGTGCACAGGTGAGGGGGGGAGGGGCAGGGAAGAGGCCCCCAGGGGTCGCCCAACTCACCTCCAGATGGATGGGGCTCTGGCTCCTGCTCTGTTCACCATCGCGTTGAGGGGACACAGATGGGTCTAGGGGATCACCCTCCTCTGACTGTTTCCTTTTCCCTTTGACAGGAGGTGCTGTAAAGAGGGGAAGGGGAAGGGGTGGGGGAGGGGGGAGAGAGAGCACTTGAGACGCAGGCAAGAAGAACCGGCAGTGAGGAGAGGTCCTCTGGGAGAGATGGCAGGTCCTCCCATCCCCCATCTGAACCCACCAGGTGTGGAGCGAGTCCTCCCCTTCCTTCGGCAAAGTGTCCCCTGCCTCCTGGTCCCTGGCTGCACACAGGCTGGCCCTTTACACACACCTGTGGGCTCACCCTGGTGGCCAACTCTGCTCTCCCTTCTCTCTGCCAGGCTCACCTCCGACTGAGCCCCACACCTACTGCTGTTCCTTCCTCTGTTCCAGCCAGCTCCCCACATCCTTTGAAGGAAAATTTAAACCACCCTGGGGTCACGTCAGAGGAGAGTAAGGTCGGGCCATGGTGCTCAGGGAAACCCTGTCTCCAAAACCTGCCCCACATTCAGGCAGAGTGTTTTCACAGCACCTCAGCCCAACTGGGAAAGATGCAGAGGTTCCCACGTTTGTGAGCCCAAGAGCACCACAGCGGGTGCTTGGATCCTCCAGGAATAATCGAGAAGCCTAGAAGCTCCTGTTTATGAAACATCTGACCTTTCTATGAGCACCGGCAGAGGGCTAACTGTCCCTCATTAGGCCACTTGCTCCTGTCACCTGCAAGGGTCTCACCTGACAAGCCACTTCTTGTGGGTGGCCCTTCCCAGCCCCCAGCCTAGCACAACCATCTTGCTCCGCTGGGCACCCTCGGCCACTCACAGCCATCCGGACTGAACTGCCCACTGCGCATGTGGCTTCCTGACAATTCAGTGAAGCCACACAGTAGGCGCCGGGTTTCAGTGAGAAGGAGCGTGTCTCACAACAACGTGCATGGAGGGCAGGAGGCGCTCGACTTTACCAAGGGCAGCCACAAGCTGATAGTTCCAAGGGCACAACACCCGTGTCCCTGCAAAAAACACTGGAAACCGCCTCCAGCCCTCTGACAAGCTGGCAGTGCACCTCAGACCAGGAGCCCCGGGCTTTGGATCTCCCCTTCTTTCTAACCTTCTCTTCCTTTTTGTTAACCTAGTATGAATGCTCCCATTTTCCCGGTTTGCTCCAGCTCAGGAAATCCTTACCACTGGGCACCTACGAGCTCCCCTTTCTGTCCTGGAGAGAAAAAGAATCGCCGTGACAACAACAAACCCACACCAGCGTGGCCCACGAGGCCAGAACCTCTGGCCACGGGATGGTGTGCCCTTCGGTGGTCGCTCATGGAAGCTTCACCCTGCTTGCAACTACTCACTTGTGCCGCACGGGTCCCTGGCTCTTCCACGTGTGTTCTCTTATTTAGTCCCAGAAGGGAGCCATTTTTTTAAAAAACGTTGATTTTGAGAGACAGAGAGACGGTATGCGTGCACACACGTGAGCGGGGAAGGGGCAGAGAAGGGGGAAGAGAGAGAGAATCCCGACGTGGGGCTCGATCTCACCACTGTGAGACCACGACCTGAGCCCAAATCAAGAGTCAGGCACTTAACTGACTGAGCCACCCAGGTGCCCTCAGGAGGGATCTCATTTAGTTTTTTTTTTTAATTTCTTTTTAATGTTTTTATTTATTTTTGAGAGAGAGAGAGAGAGAGAGTGTGTGAACAGAGGAAGGGCAGAGACAGGGAGACATAGAATCCAAAGCAGGCTCCAGGCTGTTGGCACAGAGCCCGATGTGGGACTCAAACTCGTGAACGAAGATCATGACCTGAGCAGAAGTCGGATGCTTAACTGACTGAGCCACAGAGGGGCCTCCAGGAGGGATCTCCTTTTATTTTTATTTATTTTTTTAATTTTTTTTTTAACGTTTATTTATTTTTGAGACAGAGAGAGACAGAGCATGAACAGGGGAGGGTCAGAGAGAGGGAGACACAGAATCCGAAACAGGCTCCAGGCTCTGAGCGGTCAGCACAGAGCCCAACGCAGGGCTCGAACTCACGGCCCGCGAGATCATGACCTGAGCCAAAGTCGGCCGCTTAACCGACTGAGCCACCCAGGTGCCCCAGGGATCTCCTTTTAAAGAGGGGAAACTGAAGCCAGAGAAGCTAAGTTGCTTGTCTCCCTGGGAGACCAGGGTTCAAAGTAAGGTCTGTGTGACCACCAATCCAAGTGGCCTGGCCTTGCCACCATCGTGGTTGCTGTTGTCATCACCAGCATTTAAAAAGCCTTGATGAGAAGTCCAAATAAGCCTGGAAGAGAAACCAATCCTAAGGCTTGTCAAAGAGAAAGGCACTCAGGCCTTCTTCTCAGGCTGGCTTCTGACCAATCAAGACATGGTCAATATCCAGAAATAACCAGGTGTTAACAACTGACCTGCCCCCACCTCCCCAGCTGATGCCCTTTCCAACCAGGTTCTTGGTGACTCTATGCCTCAGTCTTCCCTTCTGTGAAATGGGAAAGACCCTGGAGTCCTTTGGCCACTCTCCCTGAATTCCTAAAGTCCACGGGCCAGGTCACGGGCACAGCCACTTTCCCCAGCTCTTCTCCCTGCCCTCTCCACCTGTCCTTTTTTCTTTTTCACATTTGTTCATTTTTGAAAGACAGAGACAGAGTGCGAATGGGGAAGGGGCAGAGAGAGAGGGAGACACAGAATTTGAAGTAGGCTCCAGGCTCCAAGCTGTCAACGGAGCCCCGATGCAGGGCTCGAACTCACAGACTGCAAGATCGTGACCTGAGCTGAAGTCGGGCCCTTAACCAACTGAGCCACCCAGGCGCCCCTCTCCACCTGTCTTCACACCCTCTCTGCCTTCTTTCCTGCTTGCTCAGCTTCTCAGCATCAAAGGACTCTCTCCACCCTGAGTCCCTACATGTGGTGATCCTGGGGCTTCTCACTGGAGCCTTCCTACAAACTTGGTATGTGACCCTTGTAAGTGGCTGCCCTCAGCTGCAGAAAAATAAAGTGGTAGGATCAGTACCCATTAGAATCACCAGGGAGCGTTTTAAAGACATTGGTGACTGTGTCCCCCACCCCCAGTCTGATCTAAGGTTCTGCAGGGGCATCAGTTTAAAGCTCCCCAAGGGATCTTAAAGGGGGCAGACAATTTGAGAGCCACTGGGCCAGAGGACCTCTATCCCTTCTGCTTGGTTCCAGAATCGGTGAGCTCTGCCTGGGCCACACTGAGGGGAAAATCTCCTGGAGCCAGGCACTCAAGTTACCTGGAAAGGAGGTCACCAATCTGAGCCGTTTAACCCCAGACAGGAAAAGGATTAGAGCTCTTGCCTAGAGCCACAAAGGGAAACACTCTCTTTATCTCTGTGTCCAGCTGAGTCCCCAAATGAACTCCCAACTCTCTCCAACCTCTCCCAACCAGGCTAGCATGCTCTCTGCCTGGCAGGGCCTTCTGGGCCCCACTTCCACAGCCTCAGCTGAGGGACAGGACAGTCCTCTCCCTCCTTCTCCAGGGTGCCCTCTGTCCTGTCCCTGGCTACCCCAAGTCATGGAACCCCAGGGTTCTAGATCATCTTCATTTGGAAGAGGGTTCTGCTAGGAAAACTAAGTGTGAAACCCCTGCCACAGGTGACAGGCGGGTTCCCCTGCCTGCCAGGTTCCCAGCTCCCATACCTTCCAGTGCTCTGAGGAAGGGCTGGGCTGCTCTCCCGGCTCTGCAGGGGAGGAAAGAGGCTCGGGGACCTGCCATCCCAGTCTCCCAACCACATCCAGCCTGCAGAGGCAGAAGAGTCCCACCTGCTCCTGAGTGACTGCTGCTGCCCAGGAACCTCTGAGTTACTGTCCTGCTATCGCCACAAAGCCTCAGATGCCCCACTGTAACGGGAAGGTGGATCCAACTTGCAAGAAGAAAACCACTGCTGGTCAAAGGAATGTCGTTCAGACATGGCTTTTTCCATCCAGGAAGCAATAATGACAATAATGATGATGATGATTTCATTGTTTACTGTGAACATAGCTGGAATCTATAAGGTATGAGATGGGGATCTAATCACATTTCCCCCCAACAGTTACATGTCCCAATATTGACTGAGTGATGCCCTTCCCCCAGTGATTTGAAATGCTACTCTCCCCGTAATCTAAAGGTTTATAAGGAATTTATAGGAGGGGTGCCAGGGTGGTTCAGTCAGCTAAGCGGTCAGACTCTTGATTTTGGCTCAGGTCACGATCTCACCGTTCATGAGATCCAGCCCCACATCGGGCTCTGTGCTGACAGTACAGAGCCTGCTTGGGATTCCCTCTCCCTCTCTCTCTGCCTCTCCCTGATTTGTGTGCTCAAGCTCTCTCTCTCTCTCTCTCTAAATAACCACGAAAGGAACACACCTGAAACCGTTTCTGGAATTTTCTACTGTTTCCTTCACTGTGGAATGCCAGTACTCATGCATGCTGTTTTAACTGTAAAACAACTGATTATCCAGAGGGCAAGTCCCCCATCATTACTCTTTTTAAATAATTACGTGAACTTCAGGATAATTTGTCACATTCCCTTAAAAAAAAAAAAAAAACTGGGGTTTTGGTTGAATTGCATTTAAACTTAGAAATTACTTTGAAGAAAGAGAACACCTTTCTGATATGGCACCTTCCTTTTTTCAGGACCACATGTCTCCCCAGATTCAGGTCTCCCTTTGCTGTCCTCAGACGTTCCTTCTTAAAGGCCCTGTGTGCTTTCTGTTGAGCTTACTCCTTGTGTTTTGGGCAGCTAGATAACAGTGTGAGAAAAGCTTTGATAATCTACAGCAGGACTTGGCTCCACAGTCTCTGTTGTTTCCTCCTCTCACTGTTGGGAAGAGAACAGGAGGCTGCTGGTTGGGCCAGGAGTTGAGCCCTTGGGCCCTTGTGACTCCGTGCCTCACTGGGGAGTGAACAGGGGTGGCAGGGTGCTTGGGGGAGGCGTGCTGCCCAAAGCCCTTCTGGTATTAGGAATCTGATCTGTTTAACTCCATGGCTTGTGTTAAAGTCCAAGCTTAAACCCCAGCTCCTGAAACCACAGCAGTGAAGAGGTTAGTTTCAGTCACTAACTCCAAAAGAGGACGCTCCCTGGAGTCTACTTGTTCTCAAGAGATTCCTTACTTCCCTTTCCAAATCATACACTCCACCAACTCAGCTCAGTGCTCTGCCAGGCCGTGGACTAGGCATTTTTGTACACGGCTTCACTGAATCTTCCCAGCCACCCAGTGGGTTCTGTCTCTCCCCTTTTACAGATACAATACATGAGGATCCGAGAGGTTCATCACTTGCCTGAAGTCACCCAGCTTACTAGTGGCAAAGCTGGGATTCAGAACCAGAGCAGTCTGACCGTCCCAAAACTAAGCTCTGAGATCTGGACTTTTTAATGGAAACAAGCTCCTTATCTGCTCAAAGGGTGCAAGCTTGCTTCTCTCCCTGAAAGAAGCAATCTCCCATCACACCACTCCTATTAATCTGCTAAAAAGTCTGGCTTCTGCTGACAAGCTGAAATCAGGTAAGAGTGGGAAGGGGCTCTGCTCCACAGAGCTGCATCTTTTATCAAGTCAGCCACTGCTTCTGTACTACGGTATCCCTTTCATGGGTGGGTGTGCTAGACCCCCATGGGCCCGATGTTCTAAGCAGGACAAAGAAACAAGGCTTCCGACCCAAACCACAGACAAGTGTGTGTGTACCCACACCCCTCAGTGGGATCCGAGGTCTGCCTGTGCTGCTCACTCCCCACTGTATCTCACTGTCCAGAGCAGCGTGAGGCCTGGAACAAGTGCTCCATAAACAACCACATGGATGCAGTAAGACCACGTGATCTCAGATGCTCCTGATACCCCAGAGAGGGGCTTGGGCTGTGACTAGTTCAAAGCCATAGAGCCCGTCAGAGACCCAGTGCCAGACCGCACCACTTATATCTCTCTCCTCTCCTCTTCTCTCTCTTTCTCTTGCCCTGCCCCGCCCCATTCACCCTTGGTGTGATGGGAAGGAAGCAACACTTCCTTTCATGAAAAGTCACCCACTGGGAGCACTGCATCAATTGCGTCAATTACGACAATAATGGTAACAGCAGCCCAATAACAACCAGCAGAAACCGCCCCACCTCGCCTAGCCCCACCTCGCCTGAGGTTGTTGGCTTAAGTTTCTCTTAGTTTGAGCCGGAGCTGAAACAAAGACAGCCTTTGAGGCCGCCAGTCCACTCTGTGGCCCAGGAGCCGGCTGCCTGGCAAAGTCTCGGTGCGGAGCTTTCTCCAGTGGGCAGTTTGGGGAGGGAGGACTGCCAAGGGCTGAGGACGCATGAGCCGGACAAGGGACCCCCGAAGGGTGCAGCTTCTGCCCCAGCCCTGCCTCAGTGTCTCAGCTGGGGCACAGGAAAACGGGGTTTGAGAGCAGCTGGGGCCAAGATGACAGTCTTGAGAGAAATATAGAAAGGTAGGTGGCATGGGGGTTCCAAATGTGAGACTACCGTCTCCTAACCGCACTAGGACTCTTGTCCCCCTTTAGTCAGCTCTGGTATGTCCTAAAAGACCCTATGCCAGGATAGGCTGAATACCCACTGTCCCCGCCCCCCCCCCAAGTCTGGGTGGTATTTGATAACAGTAACAGCTCCATGTAAGGACTGTCTCCTAGGTCCCCATGAACTTTAAGTTTGTGTTCCCATTCCACCTAGGGAGAAACTGGGTTCAGTGACTTGTCCAAGATATGACCCACGAGTAGAGACACAGCCAGGACATGAGGAAGGCTGCCTAACTCCTGCCAGGGGGCACTCCATAGCCTTTCAGCGTTTCCACCCTCCTGGTAGAGACCCCAGGGGGCTAAGAGGGAGTGTGGGCAGTCCCTGGCCTACCATCAGGTAACAGGAGGGCAAGGGGGAGGGGAGAGGTCTTGGGAGGTCTGCCTCCCTCTCACTGCCAGAACTTACTCTAAGCCTCAGTTTCTCCACCTGTAAATCAAAGGAAGAGGGACTGATCCCCTGAGGTCCTTTCTACCTCTGCCACTCTATGTTCCACACACCCCAGACGGGTCCCCAGGGCTCCGGCGGAGTATGGAACTCCACTCTGGGCGCTAGACTCTCTCTAGTCACTATCTCCTACCCCTCCTTTGCCCCAGGGGGCATGTAGGCACAGAGATGCTGACTCCCTCAACAGTAGTGCTCCGGCGGGGGGCGAGAAGCACCTGTTATCCTCCCCTCGGCCCCGCGGACCCCTCCCTGACAGCGGACCGGCCGAAAACAAAGGGACGCTGGACCCGGCCAGCACAGTGCCCCCGGACCTGCACCCTGAACCCTCAGAGTCCGGCGCTTAGAGAGCCCCGCCACCCCCCACCCACTTCAGCGGGGCTGAACCCCGCCTGAAGGCGCCCCCGGACACTCTGCGAAGGGACCGAGATGCACCAAACTCCGCAGCTCCGGCTGAGCGCGAAGGCAAACATCTCTCTCCTTGCACGGTCGCAGCCTGCGCTTCAACTCTCTCGCTCCCCCCCACCCCCACCCCCCCCCCCCCGCCCCATCACTCCTGGGGCCGCCACCTAGTCCCTTCAGGAGACCCGAGGAAAGAGAAGACACAAGAAAGAGGACGATAGCAAAGAGGGAAGATAGCTCTTTCCTGCCGGGCGGGTGGGGGAGGGCAGAGGAAGGTGGACAGGAGACAAGAATAAGAGAACAGAGAAGAAAAGAGAAAAAGGGAAGAGAAAAGAGAAAGAGAAAGGGTAGGGGGTGGGAAGCCGGTAACCGCCGAAGGATCAGAACACCCCTTTGCTGAAAGAGGAACAGTTGATTCTTCAAAGTGCATTGAGCAAGTTCTTCAAAACCCGCGCAGAGTCACTTTCAGGAAACGGCGGCCGCAGTGGAAAGCGCCCCGCGCGCGCCCAGGGACCCCGGTGCCTCTTCTCGGCGGCGCCGGCGGGTTCTGAGAACCGCGGGGATGTGACGGGGCGGGGCGGGGGGGGGGGGGGCAAATGGGGGCTGGGAGGCAGAGAAACTGCTGCGGACAGCCTGTCACAACAAATTAGCTGAGACCAGCTCGAGATTGAAACCACAGCAGGAAGTGGGATGACAGAACCGTACAGGACTTGGTAAATTTCAGCCAAGAGACGACGAAAAGAGTTTCGAGATAAACGTCCGGGAAGCCCCTGGCCGCCAAAACTTTTTGTCTCTCCTTTTTTCGAAGAGTGAGCGCCGACACCCAGCCTCACCCCTCCCGCGTAGGGTGGAGGGCGCTGGCGCCCCAGCGGGGCTAGGGTGCCCGCGCCTTCGCCCCGGAGTCCACCCCCGGCCCCGCTCCGCCCCTCCTGGGGGCCCGGATGGCCACGAGGGCCCGGAGGGCACCTGGCAGGGCAACCTCGCCCTCCCCACGAGGCCGCCAGCCCCGTCCCGGGACAGGCCAAGGAGCTGCTTACCCATGGCCCGGAGAGGTCCCTCGGCGCCCGCCCGAGGCCCTCCGCACGCGCGGCTCTCCAACCCCGCGCTCTCCGCGCAACTGGCCCTTGGCGCAGCAAGCCTGCCTCCTCCCCACAGCCCCGCCCCGCCCCGCCCGGGCACCGCCCCCGCCCCCGCCCCGCTCTGGGTTCCGGTTGGTGGGTCCAATTCATCCGCGCGGGGGCCGGGGCCGCCCCCTGAGCCCGAGGACCTCTGGGAGTTGTAGTGCGCTTTCCCTCTCCCCAGGCCCAGAGACCGAGGTACCTGAGATAGGCAGGACACGCAGGAATCGCTGCTGCCTGTGCCTCTAGGGACAAAACTAATCTTGGAAATAAAATTCCTCGTTGCTCGTCAACGGGACCCTGGGGCTGAGTGGGTTGAGCAAAGTGCATCTGACTTTGACTTGAACTGGGTCCTGGGTATTTTCCAACTCCCACCCTGCCCAACATAGAAGTAGAGGCGGTTGGTGTTAGCTAAACAAGGACCCCAGACCAAACTAGCAAGTCCTTTGGTCAAAATTCTGTGGGGTCCCAGAAACTCTTGGGGCAATGTCTGCAGATGTCACAAGGCCAGGGACTGGCAGCTACAAAGCATTCCGACAAGGGAGCATGACCCCTGCTTGGGGAGCTGAGGGTGAGGCTAGAGTGGAATGGGCACCCGAGGAGCTGCTGAGCCCGGCGAGGCAGCTTCCACCGCAGGGAGGAGTAACTTGGCCAGGTGCGCAGCACAGAAGAGGAAACTGAGGCTCACCTTTGAGAGCCCAACGTCTCACAGCATCATCCACAACAGCCAAAAGGTGGGAACAAGCCAGTGTCCACGGACAGATGAATGGATAAACTGTGGTGTGTCCATATAATGGAGTATCATCATTCAGCCTTAAAAAGAAAGGAAATTCTGACACATGCTGCATGGATGAATCTCGAAGACATTATGCTCAGTGAAATATGCCAGTCATGTAAGGACAAATACAGTATATTCCACTTATACGAGGTACTTAGAGTCCAATTCATAGAGACAAATAGTAGAATGGTGGTTGCCAAGGGCTGGGGGAAGGGAGGAAAGGGGAATTGGTGTTTAGTAAGTACAGAGTTTTCGTTTTGCAAGATGAAAAAAGGAGCAAAGGATGGTGGTGATCTATGCACAACAACCTGAATAACCTTAACGCAACTGAAATGCACACTTCAAAATGGTTACAATGGTAAATTTTATATTATGTATATTTTATGGCAGTTTGAAAAAAGAGGTTGAGGTTTCAACATTTGGCTAGCTAGGACTTGAACCCTGTTCCTAACACATAGTAGGCACTCACAGTTTCTTCTGTTGATTATTTTAGTACAACAACTCTAGATATTTCCCATCAAATCGCTGTCCCCATTTATAGTGTAAAACTGAGGCTCTAGGAGGTTATTTGCCTCAAGTGATACAACTGGCAAATGGCAGAGGCTGAGCAAAACCCAGGCACTGGGGCTCCAGAACAAGCCTCCTTAACCAGTCACCTCAGCCATTTCTCAGCAGTGCCGTTAACAGAATCAGGGACAACAGCCTGAGGAGAGAGCGGAAGGGAAAGACACAGCGCTGGTGAGGAAGTAGTGGGCCAGCAAGATGCCCACCAGTAGCTTCAACGGAGTCCTGGAATCCAGGAGTGAGGTGTAGTCTTGAAATACCTCTAGGTATTGAGGAACCCTCGTACCCAGGCACCCACCAAACTTTTTGGTACCCATTACTGCCCACCTACCCAAATGGACCAGGGCTGCAGGTTGGCGGCAAGATCTCCTGCAGGCTCAGTCCAGCACAGATAACACTGTGAGCCCCCTCGTCTCCCTCACGGTGGGTTGGTTCTTAAGAGCCAGCACCTGGAGATTTGGTAACAGACACATCACCGACAGTATTTAGTAACTCCGCACAACAGTCGTTATCATGGTGATGGTAATGATGTGCCCCACTTAGCAGTTTACAAACTCTTCAGGACAGCTGAGGCTGTGGTGGCCGGCCCTGCAATGGGATGCCATCAGGAAGTTTAATGGCCTTTCTAGTCCCACTTTCACCCATTCTATCAGGATTGATTGCCTGAGCTTCCGTTCAGAAACCTGCGTGCTCCCCTCAGGGTCACAGTCTAGGCCAGATCCTCCCTCCTGAATTGATTAGCCCCTCTGACAAAGAACTCACTACCTTACAAAGTAGCAGCTTATCCCCCCAGGGAATAGGGTTATTCTGCCATCCAGGCCTCCGCACACTTACAGACAGGGGCTGTTGTGCAAAGCCTCAGCAAGTCAACACCTGCCTGTGCCAACCTGAGAACAATATGATCTAAATTTAATTGCCTCCTGAGGCAACTGTTTGCAATAGAACGTAATTTACAATGGCCAATAAATCTTGCAGGGGAACAACATCTCCATTTGCCTCCCTAAAAGCATAAACACTTCCATTGCTCAAGCCTCTATCTCACACACCTCCACCTCTTGCCCACAGCCACTCTGTCCCTTCACCCTCTGTCCATGGGGTCCCGGCCTAAGACAGCCTGAGAGGAGTCTCCTCGCCCCTCAATGTCTTGGTGTCTTTCGGTGTGTCTCAATAAAAACAAACAAGCAAACACATAAACCCCACTAGTAAATGCATTCTTCCTGGAAAACATTACAAACAAATCAGCACTCTCTGACACCACTCCAAATTCAGTGCCCTCCTTGCCCCAGAGATAAGGACTATTATCAGATTGGGTAAAATCTTCCAGAACGTGCCCTATGCATGTTCATAAATGTATGTATCCATGGTATAAAAAATTATTTAGCTTTGTTTTATGTGTTTTTAAACAAATAAAACTTTTTTTTTTTTTTTTTTTGAGAGAGAGAGAAAGAGACAGTGTGCGAGCAGGGGAGAGGCAGAGGGAGAGAGAGAATCCCAAGCAGGCTCCACAACCCACAGAGAGCCTGATTTGGGGCTCGTTCCCAAGATCCCAGGACTGTAGGATCATGACCTGAGCCGAAGTCGACAGTCAATTGCTTAACCAGCCACCCAGAGACCCCAAATGATACATTTCTAATTGTTCCGTTCTTGCTTTTTTGTCCAACAATAGATTTTGGAGATCCCTCCATGTCAGAACACAGACCTGCTTGTCTCATAACTCCTGGGCTGCATGCCTTGGTGTGGCTCTACCACAGTATCTTTAAATAACTCCCTCTTTAATGGCCTTTCATCTTTTTTCGATTACATGAATCCTCTGAGAACATTCAGGACCACCTTAGAACACTTCAGGGCTCAGAAGCTCACAAAGCCTTCCCGGAGCCTGAGCTAAAGCTAAAAGCTGCCTTCTCCTAACTGCGACCTCCGTGTCCCAGCACCCCTTGCTGGCCCAGTTCTAGGAAGAAAATCTGGCCCTGGGGGTGGTTCTTCTCTAGGAGCTCACAGAGCTGGAGAGACCATTCAAGATGTGTCCACCTGGCCTCATTTTAGAAAGGAGGCCACTAGGCCCAGAGACGTTAAGTGTGTTGCAGAAGATCACACAGCAAGTCAGTGTTGCTTCTTCTGGGACCCACACAAGCCCATCCAGCTCACTCAGGAAACAACACACAGCCAGTTTTTGCCCTGGGAAGCTCGGTTCCCAGGCTCAGCAGTTGCAAAAGGCCCCCAGGGCTTTGTTTTCAAAGGAGAAATGAAGCGGGAAGTATTTTTAACCGCTGGCCCCGCCTTGCTCCTGCCTTGCTCCCTGGTGCTAGCTGTCCAGGAAAGGCCGGCTTCACAGTGGCATTGCGAGGCATGGAAAACAACAAACGCCCGAAATAGATGATACCCAAGCTCAGGAATGGAAAAAATTGGCTCATGGCTTCAAATGCCTCTTTTAGAAAAAGCCAAGAATAGCTTTCAGCCTTTGGGGACCTGCTGGGGGTGAGGGAGTGAGGAGGTGTGGTGCTGGGGCAGGGATCCAGCCAAGATTGAGTTCGCCAAGGGCCCAACTTCCAGCTGGAAGAGTTTTGGCCACTTTCCCCCAGGGCACGTGAAAACTAGCTTCCCCAAGCTCTGTCCACACTGGAAGCCCTGTCTACACCCAACTGCTTGTTCCCTCTAACCCCACCCCCACCCCTTAGCCCTGCCCTCGCTGAATTTGGACCAACTTCCTTTGTTGGGCCAGGCCTTGGGCTGGGAGCTCCTCCACCCCACCAAGGTCCTAGCTGGGTGGAAACCTGAGATTCTGCCCTTCCTGAGCCTGAAGGGTGAAAGCCAATTCCCCTGTGTATGGGGGAGGGGAACGACGAAGAGAAAAAATTGGGGTTTCCATCCCTAGTCAGACAGCTCAGCTATGTGGCCTTCACCAAGTCACTTGACCTGTTGGATCCTCAGGTTCCTCATCTACAAAGTAGGGGTACTGTCTCATTTATCCAACACTTGTTGTTCGTCCTACTATGTGCCAGCACTGGGCTAGGCCCTGAGGGCCTAGCCACAACTAGAACAAAGGCCTCATCTTTTGGATCAGAAGAGGTAGCCTTGCCAACCTCATAGACTGCAGAGAATTTCTTCTTCACACGGTTACTGAGCCACACCCTGGCCCTAGGAGGGTGCAATGCCTTGGACCATGTTTATCAGACGATATACCAGGCATCTTAGGTCAATTATGTCATTTAGTATCATCTCGACCCTGTGATGTGGACACTGTATTTAGCCGCTTATGACAGTTGAGGGCGCTGAGGAGCAGAGAGTAAGTGCTGGACAAGTTCAGAGGCTCATCTGCGAACAGTAAGGAGTAAAGAAAGGCCCACTGTGCGCTAGGTCCCGGTTAAGCCCCAGGGACGGGAATAACTGAAGCCTGGTTCTTTGTGTCACTTTGTGATACAAAGTAGTAGGTAGACTGGAGGTCAGTACATATGCACAGGACAAAGACTTCTTAAAACCTGGGGTCTGTGCAGCCAGCCCTTTTACTTAAAATAAGATTTCAGTTGTCTCTTCAACACGATGGTTTACTACTGTCTCCCATTTGACAGAGGAGTAAACCAAGGCACATGCGGGTTAAGTGACTTGCCCAGTTGCCGCGCAACAGGGGTTTCTCCTGTAGGGTTCCCTATCACCGGCAGGTTCCCAGGATGGACGCCGCCGCACGCCTGCCCCCGGCCAAGACGCGGAAAGCTGGGGCGCGGCGCGGCAGACGGGCTAGGAGAGAACTACGTCTCCCAGGATGCTGTGCGTGGGGCGTGTAGGGGCGGGGCCGCCGCGAGCACAAGGCTGTAATTTCTTGGTATTAAAAAAAAAAAAAAAAAAGTAGCACAAGCAGAGAAAGAAAGAATCAAAGCCTCAAGCGTCATGTCTAGGAATAGCCTCGGAGCCAGGCCAAGTCATTATAGACGATGAGTAATCCGGTTAAGTCATTTCTCTAAACACCATTCCTTGTAAGAGAATTAAAATATCAGTTTACATCAGAGGGGGAGAGGCAGGCTCCCGAGGCCCGGCCGGGAGCCCAGCCAGGAGGGGGCGCGGCTGGCGCGCCTCTGCTGCTCTGCCCTGCCCCGGGGAGGGGCTGGATGCCAGGGCCTTGACAGCTGGACCCTGGGCTCGGGCAGGCAGTCAGTTATGGGTGGGGGGCGAAGGGGGGGGGGTTAGGGGGCGAAGGAGGGGAAGGCGGCGGCGGGGGGGGGGGGGGTTCGCGTCCCGCCAGGCCTCAGTTTACTACGTTGGTAAGGGCTTCGGGGAAAGTTTGGAGCTGCCCCCTGTCGGAAGAATCGGTGTCCCTCGTTGGGGCAGCCCTGCAAGGTGAATGGTGGGGGGACTAGGCCAGAGGAGCTCTCTTTTCTTTAGTGCCTCCCGCTTCCTCCCGGATTCCAGAATTCATATCCCGGCAGCTGCAGGCCTACTGTCGGAATGAAGGGTTGGGACTGACTTGGGGATACGGAGCGAGGAAAATGGGGGTCCCCGATCTCCTGGGAGTTCCCTTAAACTTGCAGCAAAGTCGTGGGCGTGGCGATGACCACCAGCGTAGCTTCTGGAGTCCTGAGGGCAGGATTATGATGAATTGGGGAGAGATAGCTGATCAAGAAGCTGCCTCTTCACATCTAGAGCCTGTTGTCTGAGACCCCTCCAGGGCCAACAACATGAGGTGAGTGCCAGACTCCGTGCCAGCTGTGAGCCAGACACAGGTATCCTCCCACTCACGGTGGCCCTAACCCGGATCCTTACCAGGTAAGGCTGCTGGGGCCCAGAGACTGCCCACTGGCTTCCCGAGCTGGCCCCCAAGGCAGCATAGAATAATTGAACCTTAGAGTGACTGAAAGTATGAGGCAGGCCAGGCCCAGCTCTAAGCTCCTTACACACATTCACTCTTGGCAGTAAGTTAGGCCCTTTTATTATGTATGTATTTTATTATTTATTCATTCACTCATTCATTCATTCAACCAAAGGACAAGGGGATGCACAGACACGTTCACAAGTTCCCAGGAGGCTGCATTCAGTCTCAGCCAGGCTACTGGAACAGGAACCTCCCAGGCTCTGAAGCCAGGCAGACTGTTTTGCCATCCTGGTGCCCCCTTTTGCAGGTGAGCTACACAACTTACTCACTGTCTTTAATCTTCAATTTCCCCACATGTAAACAGGGTTAGCAATACTTACCTTGCAAGATTAACATGAGGGTGGAAATAAAATAGTCCTTCAACAAATGATCATTCTGTTGTATTGGTGGTGGTCTGTGAAGACAGCCTCTGGACAGGGCAAATTCAGTGTGCTTCTGAGCCTGTGGAAGAAAGTAAAGAAGTAAATACTTAAATAGCCTCCAACCACCCCCCCCCCCCATCCCAACTATCTCTTAGCACAACAGGCATCTTCCCCAATGGCCCTTCTGCACAGCCCTGCCCTGTGTGCCCCCCAGGGGAGACCTAGGTTGAATTCCCCCCACCCCACCCCCAGGCCTTGTTCTTGGTGATCTGGGCTGGGCCCTGAGACTTCCTACTTGGTCAAGTTTTCTGAGTTTTCAGGTAGTAGCTTCAAAGTCTTGAAGTCTCTGGTGGGGTCTTAGAGTCTAGCCAGGATGCCAGGAGGAATTATGGGCAAGGTAAGTGAGTCATTACCAACCTGAGCAGGCTCCATCAACCCCTTGAGTACTTCAAGCCTGGGCTTTTGGGGGGAGTGGGAGAGGCTGCTTTAGTTCCTGCATTCCCAAAGGAATGCATGGGACCTTGCTAACGTCAAACTAAAGCTTCCAGGCTTGGAGTTGTCTGGGACCCGTTGGCTCCCAGAACTCATGTCCGTTAGAAGTTTCCTGCTCTCTCTATGCCTCTCCTCACATCTAATCCCATGCCTGAAGGCCAGGCCTCTGCATTCATCATCTCAGTATTACCCGCCCTGCAAATGCCACTGGTGAGGCCTGTCCTTCCTTCCTGACATCCCAACAATGTTTGAAGCAGTTCCTGGCAGGGAGAACCAAAGGGGAGCTCAGATCCAAATGGTCCTGCCTATACCTCAGGCCCTCCTTCCTTCCCACTCTGCCAACCAGAAGCTCAAATTCTCCCTACACCCACCATACATCCTTCCTGCTTCTGTGTACCCAAGAGCATGTGTACAAACCTGTGCATTTGCACACGCATCCTGCATGCAGAGGAGCCCCTAGCTCACACATAGGAACACATACACATATGTACACCCTCACCTGTACTAGAGCCCACACCCCTGGGGCTTCCTTCTCCACATCTGGGGCACCAAGTTCGCCTACCTTGGCCTCCGGAAGGGGAAGATGGTTGTCCAGCCCTCCTGCATCTCCCTAGCTGTCCATCTGTACCTTGGTTTCTTCAGCCATGGGGCTGGCCTTGTGGGATTTTGCTGTTGCACCTGACTTCCTTCCCTGCCTTGGCCTCAGCAGGCTCTTCCAGACCCGACTATGGTACTAGCCACAGCTGAAGACACAAGGCTGCACGTAGGTGGCTCCTCTGGGTGTTGGGCCTGCAGTACACCCAGCTCTTGGGCCTGGTGGCAGCTTGACATTCACCCCTCCCTGACCAATCTTGCAATACAGCCAGAGGACTGTATTCCCGGTGCTGTATGCTCTGTTCCTGACCCCAAGTGTTTGTGCGTGCTGTTCCCTCTGTGTCTGAGGGCCCTTCCCTGGCTCAGTAGGTCCCGCCATGCACACCCAGGAACCTCTGCTCATCTTTCGAGGCTCCACATGAAGCAGGAATCCACATCCCCTCTGGGTCCCAGTGCTCCCATCATATACCTCTGCTGTGACATTTGCCACACTGGTGCTCTTGTGGTCAGTCCCATGTCATTGTGTGACTGTCCAGCATCCACTTAGGCTCTATCCCCCGGTTAAGAATGGTCCTTCCCATCGGCCTGCACCATGCTGCTGGCAGGGCTACAGCGCCCAGGCCACTGCTCCTCCAGAGAGACTGATGTTCAGAGATGGAAGGGACTTGTCTGAGGTCCCACACTGGCTCAGGAGATCTCCGTTGGTGAAAAAGGGAATTGGGAAGGAAGAGGAGCAAGTGAGAGGCCACTGAGGGTGGGCACATAGCTGGTGCATAATGAAGATCCACAGAAGGGGGCTGAAGGAGGGGAAGGAAGGGAGAAAGGGCAGGATGTCCATTTCCACCTCCTCCTACCACCCTCCCCCATCACCACGTACCATCTAGGCCTTCCCCAGGGCAGCACTTCCTAGTTTTTAAGGGCAGATACTCTATATTTTGGCCTTGAGGTCACACACATTCCCTTCTTCCTGGAGCTCCAGGGCTGGGTAACTCTGCAGGTCTGGTGGTCTCTCCATCCTTCTGGCCCCAGGCTGGCGGCTTAGATCAGAGCCCCTACGCTGGGTATCCCTGTCGCTGATGGACCCTCGGTGGTGACAGTGAGCAAGATCTCGGGCCCTAGATGCCACTCAGGATCCAGGATCCTGGACGTCCCTACAGGATCTCAGAGTCCCCAAGCTCCTAACCCACTGGCCTCTGCGATAGGGAAGTTCCAGACACCCAGGAGCCCCACTCTGGTGAGCGTGGGGCTTGCTGTGGCTGAGCAGGATCTTTCGCCATAAGTCAATGAAGTGCTTCACCCTCAGTTTTCTCATCTGTAAAAGGGGGATGGCACAATAATAGCTCTCGCATCTATAAGAAATAGATGAGCTATTTCTTATAAAGAGCTTCGAACCGTGCACAGCAGGAGGAAGGTCTCCATAAATGCCAGCTCTTCTCCGTAGCCCAGAGCAAAGCAGCAGGCATGGCATGAGCCAGGCCTCCGGGAAGAAAGACAGGAAGCCTGGGCTCCAGGTCTAGCTCTAACAAGCAGGCAGGCCATTTGGTCCTGGAAGGCCCCTGCCCACCCCACCTTCCCTTCTGTTGTATGTGTCATATTTTGTTGGCTCTGGGGGCTTTTCTGAAAAAAATAAACAAGGGCTGCATGAACCCCCTACTATTCTGGTTAAGTTTTGAAACAGCTCAGAAATCCCCTCCTCCACTTGTGAGTCAGTGGCAGGAGCAATAAGCAGAATTGCTAGTGGGCAGCCGCGAGAGAAATTCTGCAAAATAACAGCTGGGCAGCCCTGTGGCCCCAGGGATTTGACCCGCGGACTTGAAAATATTTGACATGGGGTGCTGCTGGAGAGGCCCCGAGGCCTGAGGGCCCCTGGGGACGGGGCGGGGGTAGACATTAAACCCTGAAAAAGATCAGGATGCCCACCCCGTGGCGTAATTTGAAAGAAAAACAACTCTGAACGGTTACGTTGGTGTAAAGAAGTCCCACAAGACTGACTTTTCCCGTAAGGCGATTTCGACGCTCGTTTGGAAATATCAAATTCTTTCCAAGTATTTTCTTTTTCTATTTTGGTGCCTTAAGCACGTGCTTGGTGAACCAGGCTCGCGCCCCCGTCCTCCGGTGCCCCAGCGGGCGCCCAGGGGAGGAGGGGCCAGTCGTAGGGGGTAGGGCGGCGCAGGGGAGGGGGGCAGAGGGCGCGGCCTGGGGGTGGGGGCGGGAGCCCAACTCGGAGCCGCTGCGCTGCGCCCCCCCCTCCCCCCCCCCCCCCCCCCCCGCCCCCTCCGTCTGGGCTGGCAGTTCGGGGCGGGAGTTTCGGAAAGCGCTTTCCTTGCCCAGCCGGATCTGAGTCAAAAGGGGGAGCTGGTTCAAACCGAAAGAATAATTCGGTTAGCCAAGGCCGCCAATATTTCCCAGGGACCCAAATTACTGCCAGGCAGGGAGCTCCGGGGCCCGAGCCTCGCTGGCCCCTCGGGCTTCGCTGAAAGCCCCGTGCCCCCACATAGTTCTTTTCCCCAGAAAAGGGGCCAGGAAGGGCTCAGGGCAGAAAGGGCTGGTTGGGGAAATGGAGCTTCCTCCAGTCCCACAGGCTCTGTTGGGCGTCTGGGGCCTTCTGGGGATCCTCCTTGAGGCCCAGATGATTGGGGTGCTCTGGCAGAGATGAAGGAGAACTCCATCTACCCACCCCAGTAAGCCCTGCCCTGAGCCCATCCTTCTCAGGTCATTCAACAAGTCCCTCATGCTTCTGTGTGTTTGCATCCTCTGTTCCCTCTGCTGTTCCCTCGCCAGCAGTTTGCAAATGCCTGTACACCCTCCTGAGGATAGAGGTATGAAGCTCTTCAGAATTTTCTCTGGAAGTTTCACTCCTGGGGGCCTCTACCCCCTCTTCCAATAGGCCTGTCTTCCCACCGTAGAGACCAGCTTAAAACCAATTTGAAAAGAATCACTCAAGTAGGTTCAACATCCTTGACACAGCCCCCTACACTCAATGTCACCTCCAGGCCCCTTAGCTCAGCAGTGCTAGCCCTCTGGCCAGCATCCTAGTGGACACAGGCCCAAATTAACAAGATTTTTTTTTTTTTTTTGAATTGTCATTAACCAGGAGAGAAACACTGATTCATATGTAGTAGTTCATCATTTTTTTCAGGTTGGACTGCCAGGGTGTGGTGGGCCAGGTGGGGCCTAGGGGGCTGTCTTCATCCAGCTTGTGGATTCTGACCCCTCTGGACCCCGACTCAACTGCCCAGCCTTTGCAGTCACAGAAACTCTCTAGTTCAGGGCCCTTGCTGGATTCAAGTTCATTCTGACCTTAGGACAGGTGTGGAAAGGAGATGCTGATGGTTCATCTTTCTGGCCACCGAGAACACCTGGCCTGGGCCTACTGCACTGCCCCCTCAGCCCAGCTCACCACCTCAGCACAAAATTCGCCCTGTAAGCAGGACCATCGGGAGCACCCAGGAAGGGCCAGGAACACAGCTGCTCTCGAGCAGATGAGCCTACAGACACGAGATGGCGGTGGCATGGAGGGCCTGGCTGATATACACCACGCAAGGACGAGCACAGAACATGGCCAAGGTCAGGGACATGTGGGGTCAGCTGACCAAGTGAGGAGGACACAGGTGCACAGACACACACGCCCATTGGCAGGGCTGGTTGGGGCTGGCAGGGCTGGGCCACTGGTGCCAGGACACCTGGCATTATCCCCCTGTAGTTGCTAAGTTCCAGGGAGGTCCGGAGGAGGGGGAAGGCACCAAGGAGGGGGCCACTCTAGGGGCTTGGAGTGGCCGCTAACACTGACATGAAATATGTTCACATTATAAATGGTTTAGAGCAGGGGGGTGGGTGACTATTAACTCTGAGGGCTGAAGGGAGACCCTGGCTCCTGGGAGAAAGGTGGGAGCAAAAAGAGAGAGAGAGCGCACAAGTGGAGGAGAGGCAGACAGAAGGAGAGACAGAATCCCAAGCAGGCTCCACACCATCAGCCCAGAGCCCGATGTGGGGCTTGAACTCACGAACTGTGAGATCATGACCTGAGCCGCAATCAAAAGTCAGATGCTCAACGGACTGTGCCACCCCAGTGCCCCTGAAGGGTTGTATAAAACAAAATAAAACAAAAAACAAAACAAAACAAAACGAATGTGTGAGCTCCTGGGTGGCTCAGTGGGTTAAAGGTCCGACTCTTGGTTTCAGCTCAGGTTGTGATCTCATGGTTCATGAGTTCGAGCCTTGCATCAGGCTCTGTGCTGACAGCAAGGAGCCTGCTTGGGATTCTCTCTCTCCCTTTCTCTCTCTGACCCTCCCCCATTCACTGTCTCTGTCTCTCTCTCAAAATCAATAAATAAACTAAAAAAAAAAAAAAAAAATCCTAAAAAAAAAAAAAAGAATATGTGGGGCACCTCATTTGGAAGAGCCCGGGGCTCTTGATCTCAGGGGTGGTGAGTTTGAACCCCACGTTGGGTGTAGAGATTAATTAAATTAAAAAAAAAGAAAAACTAAAAAAATATATATGTGACTGAGACCTTAAACAAAAGTTTGCTGACTCCTGATTTTACAAGTGAAAAAAACAAAGCTCCAGAGAAAGGAAGCTACTTGCTCAACGCCACGCTGCAGATTGGTGGCTGAGTGCTATTCTGTGCCTGCCAGTCTCCTGCTTTTCCCTCAGCGTTGCAACGAGTACAGGGTGGTGGCCTGTCAACCCTGGGTCAGCTGCTCTTGAGAGTCAGGGGTTGGAGAGGGGACCCGAATGGATGCCTGTGCCTCCATTGGTGATGGATGCTTCCTACCCGGCCCCTTCCCTGAGGTTGCTCTGAAAGGAGTATGTTTTGCTACCTTTTTCTTGGGGGGGTCTCCAAGGATACAAGAATACAGTTACTGGTTTGATAAACAGGTCTGGCCTGTTTATCAAGAGCTCTGTTTGCTGGGTTTTTTTTTTTTTTTAATGTTTTTTGATTTTTGAGAGAGAAAGAGAGGGAGGGAGAGGGAGGGGAGGAGAGAGGGGGAGACAGAGAATCTGAAGCAGGCTCCAGGCTCTGAGCTGTCAGCACAGAACCTGACGCGGGCCCGAACTCACGAGCCACGAGATCATGACCTGAGCCGAAGTCGGACATTCAAACGACTGAGCCACCCAGGCGCCCCTGTGAAGAGCTCTGTTAATCAAAATACCCAAGGGCTGGCAGGCACAACGTGCACACATATGTAGGGGCATTCTGGGGAATTGACTTTTCTGGGTAACTGAGGGTTAACTGGAAACCTGCGTTCTTATGCTTTATCGAAAACTTCTGCACAAATGGCGAGCATTTCCCCAACTTAGTATTTTGAAAAGTTCCACCACTTTCTAAATATGTGACCTTGGTCAAGTTACCTAACCTCAGTAACCTCAGTTTCCTTATCTGTAAAATACATACAGCAATACCTCTCTAGGTCATGACAGGCACTAGAAAGAGGAGCCGTGTGTGCTCTAGAAATGGAGCTACTATCTGTGTTGTTGTCATTGCAATTGGAGGAACCACACCGTTGACTGAGGCTCTTTGCTGGGATTTAGCATTGGATGCCGTCGTACATTCTGTCCACGTTGACATGGAGATCATCCAGAATTGGCACCACGAAGTCCTCCCAAGGAGATGGTCTTCTTATGATTTGCTTTCTCATAAAAGTCTGTGCAGTCAGGGCTGCCTGCAAGGACCCGAGGACTCTTGGTCGGGAGCCTAAACGCTGTCTTCATTTGAATTTGTCACGCCTCCTCTGGGAAGGGGTCAGCAGATGAAGGATAGAGCTTGGGCTCAGGCTTCCTGGCATTCTATCCACGCCCCCCTCCCCCACCGTGTCAGCCTCCCTGCACACAACTCAGGAGCAACCACCATGCCAGAGGACCAGCGGGGAAAGAGACAGGGAAGGGGGAGCCTCTGGGGCCACCGAGAAGGCAGGAGGGCCTGGGGATGAGGGGCACCCTGGTCTGGAGAGAGAGAGCTGGGCAGGCTCCAGATTCCCAGCAAGCGCAGGGGGATTGGGAGGCAGAGGGGGGCTGCAGGTCTCAGTCTGCTGCATTCTGGGGAGCTTTCTCTGATGGCCCCCAGATGGAGGAGTTGAGGATCCTGCCCTGGAGTGGGGAGCCCACGGGAGCCAGCGCTCCATAGAATTGCTCTTGCTGGCTGTGGAGGGGCAGGAGGGAGCCATTGACGGGAGGGTGGCAACCAGGCACCTCACCTCGTAGGGCCTCTTCCCTCTGGTCTGACCCCTACTGCCTCAGCCACCTGCCACCTCAGGGATGTGCCTTAAGCTGGAGGCACAGCGCCCATCTTCAGGGCTCCGAGTCAAATCAGCTTCCAGTCCTGCTACTTACTGTGCGGGCCCCTAGCGTGCTACTTAGCCTCTGGGCCTCACTCTTCTTATCTGTAAAATGGAAACACCTTTGTCCGGATGTGAAGACAGTGAGATCAATGTGTGAAAAACCAGCCTTGTGTGGCTCACTAGCCTTACAACCTGCATCCTGCTGTCTTCTCAGGGCTGGACAGAATTGCATCTGGCCCAGGGGTGGGCAGGGCCTTACCACCAGCCCCAGGAGGGGGCAATGCAGGCTTTGGTTTCTGGGGGGACAAAGGCCTTCTCTAGTCCTCATCTGTGCTTGGTCCTGCTTCCGTCGCCCCTCGGCTTAGTCTGTCCTGTAGCCTCTCCACTTCACCCTCTCCCTTCCCATAGCATACCCCGTATCCCCGGGCTTCATACAGAGGCCTGCCAGGCTGGGACTGGGGCCTGTGGTGGACATCAGGAAGTGCTGACGTGGGCGGGGGGGAGTCTCACTCCGTTTGGGCTGCTTTTCTCCACTGGAGACGGCATCCCTGGATACCTAGAGGCTGGCCATGATTCTTGAGCTCTTGCACACCCAGCAGAAACTGGAGGGGTAGAGGAGGAGGGAGGGGAAATGCCCATGTGGTGTATTAAACAATAGAGGAACCATGTGCTGAACACATACGTGTGCAAAGACAGAGCCACTATGGGGAGGGGGGGATTGTGCAAAACGTATTGATATCGATATCGACAATAAAAATCCCACTTTGTGTATGTATGGCCCAGCAGACTTCACAAGTGCTTTCCTCCAGGAGGTCATTTTCATACTGACTGTAGTCCCTGATTTCAAAAAGCTGACAATTTAGTTTCCAGGGCAAGTTGAGGATAGCTACAATATGATGCAGTGAGGACAATGCGGGTGAGGAAAAAAGTCCTAATCTGGAGGTACCTGGAGTACCTGGAGGTGAGGTGAGGGCTTGAGCTAGAGTCCTAGAAACAGTAGGCAATTAACAAATGTTAATGGAGTACATGGCGGAACCCTGATTTGGGGGGAGCTGGCAAAATTAAATAAGTAAATAAATTCCCAGCATCCCTTGCAGCTAGAGGTGGCCTCGAGACCTAGTGCTGGTCAATGAGATGTAAGAAGTCAGCTGGGGGTTTCTAGGAGGGTTTGACTTTCCTGCTCTAGTCTCTGTCCCTTCCTCTTTGTCACTTCCTTTTTCTTCCTGCTTGGAAGGTGCAGTGGGGTAAGGCAGCTATCTTGAAACCATAAGGAAGAAAGCTACTTGCCAAGGAAGCAGAACAGGAGGCTGAAAGGGTGCTGGATCCTTGATGATTTGCTTGAGCAGCTGTACAGACTGGACTTCCCACTCCAGGGCTTCTTGTCCTTTGAACAAGATGAGCCCCCATGTGGTTAAGCCACCATCCTTGGGTTTTTGTGACATGAAATTCAATGCAATTCTGAAGTCAGAAGGCAGGTGCTGGCGCCCCTCCGTCCCCACACTGGCTATAGGGCCCTGGGAAACTCATTTGCTCTGTCTCATTTGCTTATCTGTAAACCAGAGGTCGAATAAGATAATATTGAAGGTTTTTTTAAAGTACTCACTTTTGCTCATTTATAATATGTGAATATGCAATATACCTCTAACCATCTATGTGCTGGGGAATAGGATTTAATTTACAAAAACTCAGATTACTGTAGCCTAGTGTCTTTTTTTTTTTTAATATGAAGGGTTTCTTTAAAGTTTATTTTGAGAGAGAGAGAGAGAGGCAGAAAGAGAGGGAGAGAGAGAATCCCAAGCAGGCTCCGCGCTAAAATGCAGAGCCCAGTGGCTTCATCTCAAGAATCATGATGAGATCCTGACTTGAGTCAAAATCGAGAGTCGGGCACTTACCCGACTAAGCCACCCAGGCACCCCTGCAACCCGGTGTCTTAAGGAGCTCAGCCACCCTAAGTGCAAAATAGGTGCTCCTCTATGTTAAAAAAATTTTTTTTAATGTTTATTTATTATTGAAAGTCAGAGAGAGTCAGAGCATGAGCAGGGGAGGGGCAGACACAGAATCCGAAGCAGGCTCCAGGCTCTGAGCCGTTAGCACAGAGCCCCACAAGAGGCTCGAACTCGCAAACTGCGAGATCATGACCTGAGCCGGAAGTCAGACACTTAACCGACAGAGCCACCCAGGCTCCCCAAAATAAGGGCTCCTCTAGGTTTAAAGGACATCCTGGGACAGCTGCTGCCCCTTGAGGTCCACGCATTTGTGGCAAGAGGGGAAAAAAATGACTATTTGAATAAAAACATCTGGCTATGTACATTTCTGCTGCCTAGTAAGTATGCAGTTATTCACACAGGGTGAGGAAAATATGTACCGCTTCCTTCAGTTTACAGATGCTGGCGGGTGAAGGAATTATGTCTAGAGTTAGATTGTGTTAAAGGAAAGACTGTAATCTTAAAGCTTCTGTGATTTGGGCAAGGGAGACCTGGGGTTGATAGCACTTTGTTTAAAATCTGCCACTATTCTGTCTCCCTCGCTCTCTGCCCCTCCCCTGCTCGCTCTCTCTCTCTCTCTCAAAATAAATAAATAAACTTTTTTTAAATAAAAAATAAATAAAATCTGCCACTGTGAGGAAAAAAATAATCTCAAACAGAGAGGGAGGCAAACCATAAGAGACTTTTTTCTTTTTTTTTTTTTTTTTTTTTAGTATTTCAAACATCCAAGGGTTTTGTGGGTTTTTTTTTAACGTTTATTTATTTTTGAGAGGGAGAGAGAAAGAGAGTCATAGATTCAGAAGGAGGCTCCAGGCTCTGAGCTGTCAGCACAGAGCCCAACTCAGGGTTTGAACCCACAACTGCAAGATTATGACCTGAGCCAAAGTCAGTCGCTTAACCAACTGAGCCACCCAGGCACCCCCAATAAAAGACTCTTAAATGCAGAAAACAAACTGAAGGCTGATGGCGGGAGGGGGGAGTGTGGGGAGGGGAGGGGAAAATGGGTGATGGGCATTGAGGAGGGCACTTGTTGGGATGAGCACTGGGTGTTGTATGCAAGTGATGAATCATGGGAATCTACTCCTGAAGCTAAGACTATACTGTAAACACAGTTAGCTAACTTGACAATAAATTATATTTAGGAAAAAAAATAAGTATATAACCACCAGACTCACACAGCAAAAATTACAGCTCTTTCTGCCCAGGAGTCCTGTCCCCATGCTACTTATAAAAACTTATTAAGTTGCACCATAAAAAAAATAATAATAAAAAATAAAATAAAATCTCCCACTATGATTGTGGCTTTGCCAGTGTTTCCTTGTAATTTTGTAAATATTTTGTAATGTATATTCTAATGGTTTTTTTTTTTAATTTATTTTTGAGAGAGAGAGAGACAGAGTGTGAGTGGGGGAAGGACAGAGAGAGAGGGAGACACAGAATCCAAAGCAGGCTCCAGGCTCTGAGCTGTCAGCACAGAGCCCGATGGGGGCTCATGAACCATGAGATCATGACCTGAGCCACTTAACTGCTTAACCAACTGAGCCACCCAGGTACCCCATTTTCTTGTGTATGTTCTGAAGACATTAGGTGTAGTCAGGTTCAGGATTTAGTCTACTGGTGACTTATTCTTTTCATCATTGTATAGTGACTCCTTTTTCCCTATTAGTGACTTTTGTCTACTATTAATATTGTTACATTTATCATTCTTTTGATTTGTATCTGCTTAGTACAAAAATACTTCCAATATTTCTGTATCATTATGTTTTAGATATATGTCCTATAAGCAGCATATAGCTAGAGCTGTAAAAATATAGTCCAAGAATTTCTGCTGTGTAAGTGGCAACTTTAGTCCTTTTACATATCTTGTTATTATTGATATATTTCATAACTTGTTCTTTTATTTACCTTATATTTACCATGTTTTTGCTTTACTTCTGTTCTCTTTCTGCTACCTTCTGTTAGATTGATCAAATTTTCAAATTTTCTTCATGCTCACCCCTTTTCCCTCTACTGGTTTGGATATTGCATACTGGGTTTTTATTCTTTTAAGTGGTCAATTTACATCTCTGTTATGCACATCTGACTTAACAAGGGATGAAATTAATCAGTATCTTTATGCTCTTCCCATAACAATGCCAAGGATCTTAAAAGCTTCAATTCCAGGGGCGCCTGGGTGGCTCAGTCGGTTGAGCGTCTGACTTTCGCTCAGGTCATGATCTTGTGGTCTGTGAGTTCGAGCCCTGCATCTAGCCCTGTGCTAAAGGCTTGGAGCCTGCTTGGGATTCTGTGCCTTCCTCTCTCTCTGCCCCTCCCTGCTCATGCTCTGTCTCTCTCTGTCAAAAATGAATAAGCATTTTTTAAAAATTAAAAAAAAAAGGCTTCAACTCCAATTACCCACCTCTCATTTTCCATGCATTGTTATCTAATATTTTATTTCATCTTATTTTTAACATCTCAAATTATTTATTATGGTTGGTGGTGGTATAAGTCAGTGACATTTTTGTTGTATTTTTAATTTTAAAAATATTAATTCCAGTATAACATACAGTGTTATTTTAGGGTCAGGTGTACAATACAGTGATTCAACAATTCTACACATTGCTCACTGCTCATCGTGATAAGTGTGCTCTTAACCCCTTCACCTATTTCCCCCGTCTCCCTACCTACCTCTCCTCTGGTAACCCCCCGTTTGTTCTCTATAGTTAAGAGTCTACTTTTTGGGGGAAAAAAAGTCTGTTTTTTGGTTTGTCTCTTTTTTTTTCCTTTGTTTCGTTTCTTAAATTCCACACATGAGTGCAAACATATGGTATTTGTCTTTCTCTGGCTGACTTGTTTCGCTTAGCGTTACACCCTCTAGAACCATCCATGTTGTTGCAAATGGTGAAATTTAATTCTTTTTATGGCTGAGTAATATTCCATTGGCTATAAATACCACATCTTCTTTATCCATTCATCTATAGATGGACACTTGGGCTGCTTCCATCATTTGGCTAATGTAAATAATGCTGCAATAAACATAGCAATGCTAAAATCAATGACTGTTTAGATTTATACACGGATTATCTCATGGCCTCTATTACTGTGGATAAGTTGTCTGCAATCAGTGTAATTATTGGTCCTTTTCAAGTAAGCCGTGTTTCCTCTCTGATTGCTTTTAAGATTATCTTTGGTGCCCTGCTGTGTCTACATGTGGATTTATTTTTATTTATCCTACCCAGGATCCAGTGTGCCTTTTCAGTCTGAAGGTCCGTATCTTTTTTCCATTCGAGCAAAATTTCATCCATTTGATCTGTTCTTTTTCAAAGTATCCTGTTCTTTCACTATCCTTTTTATTCCTTCCTTTATATTTTTAATTAGTTTAACATACTGATTTGACATCTTTTTCAGCTTGTTCTATCATCCCAAATCCTTGGAGATAATGACTTTTCTATTTATTATACTTGCTGACCCTCCTTCACAGTAGATGGTTTCTTCATGTGATTTGTCCCTGGTGTTTGTGAGCTCACCTTCAGTGAGGCTGTTTGTTCTCTGGGAGTCGTGTGTCCTGAGTTGGGAAAATGGGCCTCAGAGATCTGTTTGGTATTTACTTCTACAATGGCCTCAAGGGCTCATCAGGAGATTTTTTTTTTTTTTAATTTAAGTTTATTTTTTTTTTAATTTTTTTTTAACGTTTATTTATCTTTGAGACAGAGAGAGACAGAGCATGAACAGGGGAGGGGCAGAGGGAGAGGGAGACACAGAATCTGAAACAGGCTCCAGGCTCCGAGCTGTCAGCACAGAGCCCGACGCGGGGCTCGAACTCAGGGACCGCGAGATCATGACCTGAGCCGAAGTCGGCCGCCCAACCGACCAAGCCACCCAGGTGCCCCTATTTATTTATTTTTGAGACAGAGAGAGAGAGCAGGGGGAGAGAGAGAATCCCAAGCAGGCTCCACGCTTAGCACAGAGCCCGACACGGGGCTCAGTCCCACAACTGCAAGATCACGACCCTAGCCAATATCAGGAGTCGGATGCTTAACCAACCTAGCCACCCAGGTGCCCCTTTTTATTGTTTTCTAAGCAGGCTTCACGCCCCGCTCAGAGTCCAACGCAGGACTTGAACTCATGACCCTGAGACCAAGACCTGAGCGGAGATCAAGAGCCGGATGTTTAACTGACTGAGCCACCCAGGCGCCCCACGGGGAATATTTTTGTGTTAAATTTTCACAAGAAATTAAATGGCACAAGAACTTGGGAATTCTTTGCCCCGTGGACAGCATACATTTAGGTGCTACTTGCACAAACAGTTCAGGTTTTAAGTTTTGGTTTTTCCTGGGAATCTTTTCTCCCAGAGCCCTAAGCCAAGACGAGATTCACTGTCAGTTCTCTAGGTTGGTGGGTAGAATCTTTCCTGAGGGGCAGCCCTTCGGGTGTTCTAGCTTATACAGGGGTCTCTGTTCCACGTTTTCTTAAGGCCACGCCCCTTGACCCATGGAGGGCATTGATTCTTCTGGCCCCTGTCATTAGGGCCCATGTATCCAGGGTCAGAGTTCAACTCTGACTACAGATTCGTTCTGCCCACCAGACACCTGGGCGTTTCCCCACCCTTTCTTCAAAGTTCCACTGTGGTTCTATTATCCTTCAGTTAATATTTTACTCTACATTTCTCAGTGTTTTCAAGGGGAGGGGTGTCAGTGTCGGTTGAGTCCAGGATGTTGCCAGAATCTGCAGGCGATGGTCTGGATGGCCAGCAGAATACCTCAGGGAGTCTTGGGACCTGCAAAGTGAGGCCTGGAGACAGCACGGGTTGCGGGTGGGGAGCCGAACATCTCTGCATAGGAAATAAACAGGAGTTGGAGGGTAAGGAGGTGAGAGCTGGTTCTGAGACACGGGAAGACCACAGGGCCTGGAGGGATAAGGGAAGGGCCTTGGCTCCTAAAGAACAAACAGCAAGAAATCCTGGCGGTGGAGACATCCCGGGACCCGGGAAAATAGCGGTGAAGCTTCACTTAACTTTGTTCTCTGTGTTCAGCTGCTGTGAATCCTCCCTCCTCTCGTGCAGCAGGGGTCTACACCAATGCCTGTGCCCGTGGTAGTTGCATAAAACCAAGGAAGAGCCCATCTCGGGGTGTGCTGCCTGCAGGGAAGAAAACATCCACAGGAAAGGAGAATTCAGCAGAAGGAAGAAACAGGGCCAAGAGGAGCCTAAAGAAACATGGGGACCTCTGCTGACCTCTTCCCGGAAACTTTGAGGGGAGGCAGGGGTCTCCCTTCTGGACCTGAAAAAGAAGGCTCAGCTCAGGCCTGTTATTTCAGCTCTAAGAAGGGCTCACCCCACTGTGCAAGGGGGCTGGAAGCTCACTCATGGGCCCTGCTCTCAGTGTGGCTCCCGCAGACACATGGCCCGTGTGCAATTTCACCCAGAGAGGCACCTGCTCACTTATCCAGAAGCCCCGGGTTTGGCCACCTCATCTATCCGGAACACACCTGAGAACAAGGAAATGGGGTTTTAAACAACATACGCTGCCAACTATGTGTAAGTACCCTTTGCACACTTTTCAAATGCCTTTAGTGCTTTCACTCAGGAGCCAATTATCTTTGTTTTAGAATTAGTAAAAGAATGGGGGTGCCTGGGCGGCTCAGTTGGTTAAGCGTCAGAATCCTGGTTTTGGCTCAGGGCGTGATCTCACGGTTTTGTGAGTTCGAGCCCCGCATTGGGCTCTGCGCTGGTGGTGCAGAACCTGCTTGAGATTCTCTCCCTCTTTCTCTTTCCGCCCTTCCCCGGGTCCTGCTTTCCCTCTCTCCCTCTCCCCCCCCCCCCCAATCTCTCTTAAAAATAAATAACATTAGAATGAGTAAAAGAATGAAGAACTTTGGAATCAATCTTGGTTTAACCTATACTAGCTACGCAACCTTGAGCCTCAGTTTCCCCATCTGTAACATGCCCAAGTCCCAGAGCCCGTGGGTGACAGAGAGCTGACTCTGTGCTGCCACCACACGAAGCTAGTCTGTGGTACTTAGCTGACACGAGCCCCAGGGAATGTTTGCCAACTGTCTGACTGAAAGAATCGAGCTAATGAAGTCCCCAGTGAAGGCACACACCAAGGATGAGACATGTGTCCCCTCACAAAAGGAGAGAATGAAGCATACAGGGGCAAACCGTTTGTAAACTCACGACATGGTGCCCGAAGCACACGCCTGCATCCCGTTGCCAAAAGACCCAGGGGGAAATCAATCCTCCGGACAACTTCGTCCTACTGAGACGGAATTCAAAGACCCTGTCTTCCTTCCCTCCGACATATATTGTCTACACACAATGAGGAGCAGAGAGAGGCAGCAGAAGGCAATAGATGCACAGCCCAGTGAGGACAGAGACACCCCTATTACTAACCCCTTCATTCCTAAGCAATGGGTCTGTTCTTATCCTGCTTCCTAAAGCTCACCTGGAGAGAGGAGAGGCCCCTAGAGGGACAGAATAGTCTGGAGCCCGCTCTGGCCGTATATTCGTAGTGTCGGCTCTGCCACGGCAGAGGGGTCTGGGAGGGTGGTCACTCCTCCCCCAAGGACTGTGCCCATAGTCCCGGCACCGGACCCAGTGACAATGGCCAGAAGCTCAAAGGAGTGGAAAGAAAATATTTTCTTTCTCTCTATGCTATTTTGGCTTTGGTTTGGGGCCAGAAGGACCTCCAGGGAATCTTGAAAAATTCTGCTGGAAAGGTCGGTGATTTGTCTTCCTAGCCAGGTCTCAGCAACAATAGCTCCCCTCCCCACCCACCTGCAGCGCCTCCACAATGGGGTACAGGCGTCATGGCACTCAGGCCAGGCCCCCGCAGGGTGCACACACATGGCCCTGCCCCCATGTGCTGGCGTTTTCATGCTCAAAGCTTTCCTTCCTTCACCCGCTGCTCTCTGGCTGCCACCCCCTCCCTCTTCCCCTGCACCCTGTGACTGCTCGCTTTTCCTCCTATAGCCATTCTCTCCTTCTCATAGCAACGGCATGCCCCAGTTTCTAGCTGAGCAGAGGACTGTCCAGAATAAAGGTGACATTTCCTAGTCCTTGTCACTGGGTGTGGCCAAGTGACTAAGCTTTGGCCAATGGGATTCCAGCTGAATTGAGGGGTCCTGGGAACCCTCCTGGCTGTGCCCTTGAGGGAAGGGGGCACGCCATGTGCTGCCTTGGCCCCCTTCCTCCTGCTGGCGGCACGATGCTGTGGGGCAAGCATTCTGGACCACAGAGAGGACGCCAGTACCCTAGCGAGGGTAAGCAAGAGTTGGAGTGCCCTGGCCCATGCTGGCTTTGCGGAGTGGAGCCCCCACCCCCAAACTTGTACTTTGAAGGAAATGAACCTCTATGCTGAGCCACTTCGAACCTCTGTCACCTGCAGCTATACTCACAGCCTATAGGATCCTGTCGCTCACACAACCTTCACTTTCCCAGGAGCTGCCCCCTGGCTTTTGCCACCACCCCTCCAACCACTGACCTCCTCCTGGAAAAACCCAACGGCCTCTTCCCAGCTCTCATCCCACGCAGTACCTGGCCACCTCCCACTCCTCCTGTTTGGCCCATTCTTAGCTTCTGGGATGCCATGCTTCTGGCACCTCCCATGTCTCTGATGCCCCTCTCCATGATGCTCTCCATGTCCTGGAGAGCCCTTATTCCCAGGCTTGTCCCTGTCATGCTGGCTTCCCCAAAATTCTGTCTGGGATCATTCTAGGGATAAGGGCTAGACTGTCCTTCTGGATGCAAAGTAGATGAGCCAGGTTTCCGGGCTGAGGTGGGAGTGTCTTCCCAGACTCCAAGCTGGGCCTTTCCCCCCTGGCTGGATGTTGCTTGCCCATCCTGCATGGCTGGGCTTGTGCAGAGGACGTGCCACTTGTCCGCTCCCGATGGCTGGCTGGACTCTTTCCCTCTGCCCTGGCAACTGTTGTCTTCCTTAGTTTCCAAAACCGAGCTGGGTCTACTTAAAATCATCTCTGTGGAGTCTATGGCTGGCCTCACCTTCCTGCTAGACTGCCTCCGAGCAAAATCATAACTCTTCTCCCAATCTACTAGCTTGGGCTGCTGGTGTTCTTGCCCAGAGATTTGGTTGAGCCAGGGGCTACCCTGGCCATATTGGGTCAGAGGTCCTCGGGGCCCTGGAGATGCACACTGCCCGTGATTCAATCCCCAGTGAGCCCACAAAGTGCTCCAGGGGACCCATCATCCAGCAGGAAGACTACAGGGCACACCCATGGCCCCAAGAAAGGCACTGATGTCCCCTCCAATAAAAGGAAGGCTGCCCCTTTTATGGTAAGGACTGGTGTTTACTAATGAGTGCAGTTCCCTTTACAAAACACTTATCCATTGAATCCTATCAGCCCTCAAGGTAGGGCTCCCAGGGCGTAAGGTAGGGGTCCCAGGGCGCCCGTGGTGGGAGACACAAGGGGCTGGGCTGCCATTGGCTTTCCGTTTCTGTTCCACCACAGTTGTCATGAGCCCCAGGCAAGTGCTAGGCTTTCTCAGCTGTATGGCGGGGATTGAAACAATTTTCCAGCAGCTTCTCAGAGCGCTTGAGGCAATTTAGGAGATGACTTCTGTGAAAGCCTTTTGAAATGATGGGTCCCTGGGCAAACTGAGGGTCGACTGCCAGTGAGGGAAGCCTGGGGAGGGACGGAGGGACTCTGAGGAGCTTCGGGATCGGGAGAGGAGGCGCAGAGGCCTCAGAAGCTCCACCCTCCGACCTCCCTGGCCCTCCTAGCTTTGAGGGCCTCAGCACATCCTGCAGTACTGACTACAGCCACCAGGGGACGCTTCAATGACTGTCCGGAGGCCGCCCTCCTCTGTTCCCTTTTGCAGATGAGAAGGTTAAGGCTTAGGGCCATCAGCTGGCCTGGAGGGTTCTGGCTGTTAAGTGGTGAAGTCAGGACTCGAACCCTGCTCTGCCTGGCTCCAGAGCTTATGCACTTGTCCGCTCCATTGTCCTCCTTCCCTTAGTAATTCTGGAGGCTCCATCACATTCCTCTAGTTCAACAGCTGGACACCCTTGCCTACTGACTTCACCCCTCACTGTGACTCCTGACTCCCAGATCTATATGCCCAGCCCTGTCCTCTAGCCGAAGCTTCTGCCTGGATTCTCAGGTGCCATTGAGCCCTCTGACTTGATGGCTTGTAGCCACCTCAGACTCAGATCTCTTCCCAGACTTGTATTCCTCCCAGGTTTGCTGTCAGCAGGTATGTGCCCCTCCCCTGGTACCTGGTATCACCTCCCACTGTCACCCGGGCTTGACTTCAGCTCTCCTATTGTGCCCGCTTCAGCCCTGCATTGCCTCCTCCTCGTGCCCCAACTCATCACTCCGGACACTGCATCTGCACTCACCCTGCTATGTTCTGCCTGATGGATCCTTCCCCAAAGCAGATTGTTCCAAGCCCCCTGACCCAAGGCTCCTGCTCAGAAGCCTTCAGTAATTCCCTATTTTCTACAGAGTCAAGTCCAAGCCCTCCTTAGAGTGGCCCCTGTGATCTAGTTCCTTGCTGCCTCCTCTGTCCACACTCTGGAGGACTAGTGTTCTACCACTGAGCTAGACAGGGCTTGCTGCCTACCTTATGCGCGTTTTCTCCTTCTTTGTTCACAAGAGAACCCTGATTTTTAGCAGCTCCCCCAATAAAGCCACCATTTCTCAGCTTCCCTTACAGCTAGTTGTGGCCACACGACAAAATTCAGGCCAATGAGATGTTAATGAAAATGTTACATATGCCTTGCAGTAAATTGGCTTATAGGGAGTTAACTTAGCTGAGAGGAATGCCTTTTTGGGTCTTTCTCCTTCCTGCCGCCTGGAATGCTGATGTGCTGGCTGGAGCTCCAGCAGCCCTTTTGGTCCCTAAAGCGCTCTTGAGTATGGAGGCCAGTGCTAGAATGGTGGAGCAGAAAACTAGAGAGAACCTGGGCTCCTTACAGCCATAGAGCTGTCATGGATACCCTAGACTGCCTCCTTTCAACTAATTTTATGTGAAAAAGAAATGAACAGATCGCCTCTAAGCCACTATTATTTTGGATATTCTGTTATGTACAAGTAAATCCTGATCTTGATTGATACAGCCAGATGGCAATATGCCAATTACATTTCTATATGCCTTTGCATATGCAATTCCTCCTTCCCCGGGATGCCTTTCTTTCCTTTCTTGCTGTTGAAGGCCTAATCATGTTGTAGGTATCGATTTTAATAGCTATTACTCCACAAAACCTTCATCCCTTCTCTGGGCATGACACCCCCCTACTGTAGCCATAGTTTTCCCAGTCCTCAGTTTGGTCTTTTTTTTTTAAATTTTTTTGTTAATGTTGATTTATTTTTGAGAGAGAGAAAGTGAGAGAGCGAGCACAAGTGGGGGGAGGGCAGAGAGAGAGGGAGACACAAAATCTGAAGCAGGCTTCAGGCTCTGAGCTATCAGCACAGAGCCCGAAGGAGGGCTTGAACTCACAAACCCATGAAATCATGACCTAAGCCGAAGTTGGATGCCTAACCAACTGAGTCACACAGGCACCCCCTCGGTTTGGTTTTCTTATAGCACTTACCTAAGTACCAGGGCTACTTGAATTGACCAGGGGACAAGAAATTGGGTTTTCTTCAATCTCTGCTTACCCAGAAATTAATACAGTGCTTGGCACATAGGAGATAATCAATAAATTTTTGTTGAACACCCCCCCCCGCCCACACACACACACAACATCTTCAAGGCAGCTGCCACAGATTCCCAGGACAGACATTCTGACAGATGGGTGTGGGAAGAGGGGGACACAGGGAGAAGGAAGACAGGAAACCAAACTTAAGCCCCTCCCCTTCCCCTTTCTCTTACCTCTGAGCAGCCAGTAGGCCCCCTAGCAGTATCTGCCTCCTCTGGCTCCCCTTGCTGAAAGGCTCCACACTAACACCATGGAGGGTGCTCTGATGCTGGTAGGGCAGGAGCCAGGGGTCCCAGGGCCCGTGGAGGCCCACGGCAGAATCAGGGCCCAAGAATATCTGGACAGGGCAGCAGGATGGAAATAATGGCACAGACCTAACTAGGGGCTGACTACTTTACCGGCACACCCCAGCCTCTGTCTCCTGACTTCTGGCCCCCAAGGCCCAGAGTGGGGGTCCAGCTATTAACCCAAAGGATATGGTAGCCCCCCAACAGAGTTGTTAGATGGCTCATCGGCAGGAATCAAGTGGGCGGAAGGAGAACCAGTACCCAAGGATGCAGGTGGGAGCCTGCGTGGTCCCCAACCATTTCCCTCCAGGGTTATCAGACCCACAGTCAGTTCCGTTTCTCTCCACCAGGCGGCAGTGCTAGCCAAGCACTCTGGCTCCTCGGGCAGATTTTCCAAGGGAGTGTGGATACTCCATCATTTATCAGCTCACTCAGAATACGAGTTTTAGGTCTGGAAGGGAATTTAACCAATATTTAATTAAGGTACAATTAACATGCAAGTTGAGCGTCCACCTGGATGAATTTTTCCACATGTATACACATCACCCAAACAAGATAGAAGATAGTTCCAGCACCCCAGAGGCTCCCTTGTGCCCCTTCTCAGTCATTAAGTCCCAAAGGTGAGCACTATCCTGATTCCTAACACCATACATTCCTTTAGCCAGTTTTTGAACTTCATATAAATGGAGGCATGCGGTGGGGGCTTTCTGGATCTTCTCTGAGGTCAGCGTCACATCAGCGAGGTTTAACCATGCTGTGGATAACAGTAATTTGTTCGTTTTTGTGGCCACGAGTCTTCCATGGTATGACTGCATGGTAATATTCTTCCGCTCTCCTGTTGATGGGTGGGGGAGGTTGGGTTCCCCAGGGAGCAGCCCCTGAGACAGATTACTGATGGGTTTCTAGTCGGGGGCTGTCATGAATCACGCTGCTCTTGAGGATTCGTGTATCAGTCTTCGTGGACACCTGCACCCAAGTACATTGGATACTCACCTACGGGCGGCATCTCTGGGTCATTGGGTAGGCGGACCAGCAATTTTAGAAGAAACTGCCAGGCTGCGCTGTTTGGCATCGACAAATCCTTGCTGACCACCTACTGCGCACCCAGCCCGATTGTTCCAGGGGCTGGTTTCCGGGCATGGCAGCCCCTTGCCCTCCCGGATTTTGGCCCAGTGGGGAGCAGCTGAACACAGGCAGGGTCGTAAGGCAGGGGTCCCAGGGCGCCCGTGGTGGGAGACACAAGGGGCTGGGCTGCCATTGGCTTTCCGTTTCTGTTCCACCACAGTTGTCATGAGCCCCGGGCAAGTGCTAGGCTTTCTCAGCTGTATGGCGGGGATTGAAACAGTTTTCCAGCAGCTTCTCAGAGCGCTTGAGGCAATTTAGGAGATGACTTCTGTGAAAGCCTTTTGAAATGATGGGTCCCTGGGCAAACTGAGGGTCGACTGCCAGTGAGGGAAGCCTGGGGAGGGACGGAGGGACTCTGAGGAGCTTCGGGATCGGGAGAGGAGGCGCAGAGGCCTCAGAAGCTCCACCCTCCGACCTCCCTGGCCCTCCTAGCTTTGAGGGCCTCAGCACATCCTGCAGTACTGACTACAGCCACCAGGGGACGCTTCAATGACTGTCCGGAGGCCGCCCTCCTCCAGAGGGCTAGTCACTCCCTTGGAGCAAAGGTACACAGCAGTCTTGCCTTGCCGTGGAGGTGGCCTGGAGGGGAGGGGAAGGTGCTGTCTCCATCATCTTGAGACGGCCTCTGCCTCACACTCAGGCAACCCGTTAGCAACAATCCACAAAGCTCCTACTGTGTGTCAGCACAGTTGAACAGGGAGGGTCAATAAATGCTCCGAAAGCTGCTCAGTGGCGTAAGTGAGGAGGCATGGAAGGGGCATAGTGAAACCACTGATGCAAGCCCCCACAGACCCCACGAGTCAGACATACAGGCTCCTAGCTGCCTCCGACCAGAGCCCCGTTACTGTTTTATACATCTGCAGAGAAACAAGAAAAAGTTGCCTCCCGAAAAGCCTGTGGGATGCCGTTCTGCCTGAGATACCAAACATAATGTGCCATGTTGGCAAGAAAAAATAACCATACTCGTTTGCAGCTTAGTGACAGTCACAGGATGGAGAATTTCTGCCCTTGTGCTCTAGAGAGGACAACAGTCTGCCATCTGCTAAGAATGTGTCCCAATTCCAGGCCCCCGAAGCGGAACCATGGCCTTACCGCCATTAGTCCGGGAGATGGCAGATGATCAAGAGAGGAAATATTATAGCCAACCTCATCCCTAATCATTCGGCATGATCCAAGATCCTGACACCCTTACCCTGGATTTTCATCCTTTAAAAACCCCTGCTTGTAAGCCATCGGGAGCTCGGGACTGGGAGCGCCAGCCACCCTCCCCCTCCCCCCCCCCCCCCCCCCCTTCTCCCGGCCGGCGCCACACCAATAAATAGCCTATCTTTCTTCACTGCAAAAGCTCTGTCAGCTTTTATGGGCTTGGTTCGGTGACAGTAGCACAGTGGTCAAGGCACCTGCTCTCCAGCCAAAGGGCCAAGGCCGAGGCACTGCCTTGTGGTTGTAAACAATTTGCTTCACCGATTTGTGCCTTGTTCTCCCAGTCTGCAAAATGGGAATGATTACAATAAATAGGTATTTTTGAGAAGTTGCCACGAGGGTTATCAAGTTAATACAGTACTGGGCTTAAAACAGCGGTGTTCATTAAGTGAACAAACATGGGCGTGGGTGATGGAGGTGCTGCTTGGGCACCCCCGCGCCCCGGGTGTCAAGGCCTGAGGTGGGATTGCAGTTCCCAGAAAGGCCTACTCCCACCGCGGTCCTGAAGATGGGACCACACCACCTCAGCCTGTCGGCATCGGGTACCCTGAGGTCTACGACTTGCCGGCTAATTTTCCACCAGGCCTGAGGCTCAGGACCTGATTTCCCTGATAAGCTTCCATAATCACATCTTTTGTAAGAATGTGGCTTATCAACAAGGTGCTCTGGGCTCCCGCTGTCTGGTCACCACCCGAGGCAGCCAGTGATACGCCTGGAGCCAGGGCACGGAGAGAGGGGAGGGAACTCTGGGCCCCAGCACTGATAAGAGATAAGGGGATGCCCTAAGCCTGGATCCCTCAGGTTGGGCCAGCAGGACCATAAAGCGTGGGGCCCTTGCCTCAGACTGGACCAGCTGGAACCAACCTTGGACTCACTGTGATTGCTCTTGACCAGTTTGCCTTTGGCCTTTTGAACACTGCTTCTAGAGGGGGAAACTGAGGGAGCCTGGCCTGGGGTGTGGTATGCAAGAGAAGGTCCAGGGTCCAGGCAGATCTTCTGAGGTGAACTGGGGCCAGACCGCTGTCACCTCTCCATTGCCGAGACTAAAGTCACAGCATGTCTGTGCTAGAAGGGCCCATAGACCAGCTCACCTTGGCTTCCTGCTTTACACATGGGGACACCAGGGCCCAGGAAGGGCAGGGGAGGGGAAGAAAACACAGGAGGCAGAACCTGGGTCTCCAGACCTTTCATCCTTTTCTTTCTTTTTTTTTTTTTTAATTTTTTTTAATGTTTATTTATTTTTGAGAGAGACAGAGACAGAATGCGAGTGGGTTGGGGCAGAGAGAGAGGGAGACACAGAATCGGAAGCAGGCTCCAGCCTCTGAGCTGTCAGCACAGAGCCCGACGCAGGGCTTGAACTCACGAGCTGAGCCGAAGCCAGACGCTCAACTGACTGAGCCACCCAGGCGCCCCTCTTTTTTTTTTTAATTATTCTTTTTATTTTTATTTATTTTTTTAATGTTTACTTTTGAGACAGAGAGAGACAGAGCACGAGTGGGGGAGGGGCAGAGAGAGAGGGAGACACAGAATCTGAAGCAGGCTCCAGGCTCTGAGCTGTCAGCACAGAGCCCAATGCAGGGCTTGAACTCATGAGCTGTGAGATCATGACCTGAGCCGAAGTCAGACGCCCAACCGACTGAGCCACCCAGGCGCCCTGCTTTCATCTTTTTCCACAATCTCCCCAGCCCAGTCACCTGCACCACCGTCCCCAGCTCCTCCTGGGACAGGCATGGGGATATCTATCCTCATAGCTGAGTTCAGAGTAGTCACTGATCATGACCTTGATCTGGGGTCTTGGGGAAGGTCCTAGCCTGGAGGTGGAGGGCCAGGATACTCATAAGTCTCCAAACTAACCCAGAGCCTTGTCACCTAAAGTGGGTTCCACAGAACCACCTTGTTAGAAAAGTAAAATTCCAGCCATAGCCCCAGACCTTCTGAACCAATCAGCATTTTAATATGATCTCCAGGAGGTTCATGTGCCTGTTGCAATGTGAGAAGCACCAGGTTAGAACAAGCCATTTTCCCTCTACCAGCCTCAGTTTCCCTATAGGAATGGAGGGGGCAGAAGATCTCTGACTTTTTTTGCTTTTTTTTTAAATAGACTCCATGCCCAATATGGGAATTGAACTCACCACCCTGAGATCAGGAGTCACTTGCTCTACCGACTGAGCCAGCCAGGGATCCCAGATCTTTGACTTCTTTGCCACAGCTAACACACTGGGAGCCAGGCCTCTGGCGTGACCTGTCCTGTGGGACTATATGCATTTTGTAGTGGATTGTGGAAAGCGGAATTCTGATTCCAGCAAGGTTGGGGAAGCAATCAACACCTCTCCCGTTCGGTCTGACTCACCCCTCTCCTCTCTGCCTGAGACCCAGGGCTGGGGCAACTTCACAGGTCCTGGGATGCAGCCAATTCAATTCAATCCACTTCAGCAACATTGATTAAGCACCTTGTGTGTGTGCCGGGCTCTGTAGCAGTGAATCTCCACCCTGACTGTACATTAGAATCATCCAGGGTGCTTTTATAAACTACTGATGCTGGGCCCCACCCTGTGCCACTGGGATCAGTTTGCGCGTGAGTACTTCTAAATGTGCCTCAAGCCATGATAATGCACAGCCTGGCGGAGAACCACTGGTCAGAAGTAAGGGAGCAGTCTATCCTAAATCCTGCCCGGGCCACCTCCCCAGTCGTTGCTTCCTTTTAGGTCAGCCAGCTGCAGCGGTTCTGTGGTGAGCCAGAGGCAATCATCAGGAAATTCCCTGGATATCATAACCCGTGACAGCAACATCTAATTAATCATCAACTATGTAACATGATCCTGACCCATAACGAAGGGACCTGCTGAGCCTTTGGAAACCTGTCTACTGGCCTTCTCCAGACAATTCCTTCCAGATCCAGGTATCCGTGCCCGAGGATCCCAGGCTGATGGGGGCCCAGCTCTCCTCCCAGGCTGGTAAGTGGGAGCCCTAAGTTTGGTCTGCAAGGGATCCAAGAGGCAGAGGGGAGGCTGTGGAACCTTGGGCGAGTCCGTTTTCCCTAGGGCCTCAGTTTCTTCATCTGCAGGCTGGGGCCAAAGCGATTCACCTTGCCTGACAGCTTATAGGGCTGTCAGAAGCACAGACCAAAAGGTTGCCAGGCACAGTAGTTCTCTGAGAGCCTCACCGGAGACCACAGCGTTCCCTTGGTGTGCAGGGGCAGGAGAGAGAGAATCTGCTTTTACTGCCAGAGATCCAGACTGCATCTCAGAACCCTGCTCCCTCCCAGGCAGAGAGCCTGGAGTCTCAGCCCTTGGCTCCCTAAGGGCACCAAAGGCTCACACACTAGCAGCAGGTACTGCCCCGAGCTTGGGGGGCAGGGAGGTGGTAAGGACGGTGGGGGCCAAGCTTCTGTTGCTGCTGCTGCTGCTGTGGCAACTGTGTCTGGATTCCAGGTCACGGTGGTGCCATGAAGGAGGCAGCAAGGAGTGTGGGGGGCAGGAGTGGGGCCCTGGCTCCTCCACTCCCGGCTGTGAAGATGTGCAGAACCACCCCAACTCAGTTCCCTCTGGGTGCTTCCCTGCAGGTTGTGGGAGGAGTGAAAGAAGCTGTAAGGGTTAACAGGTGCCTGGCACCCAAGAGGCTTGGTGACTGGAGAAGGTGATAGAGATCTGGGGAGGTCCTTGCTGAGCAGGGGGCTGACCCTCAGTTACTTAGATTCCAAGAGACTTACTGCCAAGATTTTCTTTGAATCTACCTGGGGGGTGTGGTGGGGGCGGTGGGGGGAGGGGAGGCATGCAAAAGTCACGATGCCTACCCAGGGGGGCAGTCAGCTCCTCATACTCAGGATCTCCAGGCAGGTACCTGGAGACTGCAGGTCTTGGCTGACCATGCATATCGATCCCATTGGTGGATAAGGAGACCTATACCCAGTGGGGCAGTGACCTGCATAGGTGACCAACAGAGCGGGGACTAGAATCTGGGTATCGGACATGGCTGCCCTCCTCAGAGCTCCTGCAGTGACTCTGCAGTAGGCCCAAAGACAAGTCCATCCGATGTCAGGGCCCTCGGCTCTGACTCCTGGTCACCCACTGTCCGTGCCTACTTGGGGACTCCCCTTTGCTTGTGCATAGCCTCCAGGGAAAGGCATCTGGGCAGACTATCAGGAAGGGAGGGAGAGATTAGGGTATTCCAGGAAGGGGTGACATGCAGGGGATGTGGGTGAGGGAGGGGTGAGCTTGGATAGCAGGACCCTGTGAGCGGGTTCAGAGGTCCCCAAGGCCAGAGTGAGTGCTTGTTCCTAATGCCTCAGCGAGGGGAACCATGGAACCATGATATGCTTGCCTCTGGCCTGAATCCATCGGGAACAGATTGACTATGACCTCAAGGGTGTCCCTTGTGCCTGACCAGACTGAGTGTTGCACCTTGTGATCCGTTGGAATCTTGCAGGCTTGTGAGTAATCAGAGGAGCAGAGCTGGAGAAGCTGATGAGATCTGGGAGGGGAGGGGCCTTGCTCTTTTGGGTTGGGTTCAAGCTCAAGTCCGGATTGAATCCCCCCCCTTTTTTTTTTTTAGTGTTTATTTATTTTTGAGAGAGAGACAGAGAGAGACAGAGCATAAGCAGAGGAGGGGCAGCGAGAGAGGGAGACAGAGAATCTGAAGCAGGCTCCAGGATCCGAGCTATCAGCACAGAGCCGAATGTGGGGCTCAAACTCACAAACTGTGAGATCATGCCCTGAGCTGATGCTCAACCGACTGAGCCACCCAGGCTCCTGCTGATTGAATTCGCTATTTTCAGCTTCCCTCCTCTAACCAAGAAAGAACAGGACAAGAGGGGGGTAAGGGAGGAGAGCAGTTCTGGCTCAGGAAGCTCACCAGCTTCCTCCAGGCTCAGGCCTGAGGCTTGAGAGGAAAGGCTGCCCAGTAGGGAACTTCCTCTCCCGACTGCCAAGTGGACTGGGGTCGGGAAGTCCCCGGATTTCAAAGCTCAGCCCTGGCCTTGGCTGGCCCAGCCCACCATTCTGACACCCCGCCCCCGCCACAACCTGGGACTCCCTCTCTAGCCTGTGCCGCCCCACCTGGCTCTGTGGGGGAGCTGTTGGACCCCTTTCTCTCCTAGGAAAAGGAAGTCACCCTCACTGGGGGCCATGGCCTTCACAAATGATGCAGGTTTTCTGTGGGACAATCATAAAGTCAGACAAACAGAGAGGAAAACAGCTGCTATACCAGGACCCGTCTGCCAGAGCTGAGCACCATTAGCAGACCCATCTCCTCTCAGGTTGTTTCTAGATACAGGGAGAATATATGTGTGTATATTAAACATATGTGTCGAACAAAACCTGGATCATATTATGTATACTATTTCTAACACCTGCTCTTTCTATTTAATGCCAATAACCGTGACTAGGTATTTAGAGCCGGTACATGTAGGCGTGATTTTACAACATCCCTCCGGGAGGGGAACTGAGGTGGGGGAATTCACAGTGGGAATTCAGATCCCAGACATGCAAAGTGTGCTCCTCACCAGGCTCTAATCAGGTCCCTGGGGGCTCCCTGGATGAGGGCAGGGGCAATGGCCCCGGGGAGATGCGGGGGTGGGGGGCGGAGATAGCTCTGGGGAACAAATGAGTCCGAATCCAGACCACACTGACGTCACCATCCCCCCACCTCCCCATCTCCGCAGACACCAAGGCGCCCCGGGAGACACTGCGCTTCCACCCTGAGGCCAAGGGCGCGCAGGTGCGTCTAGACGCCCAGCGGTGCACTGCGCGCAGGAACGCCACGTTCCACGACGGCATCGTGTTCAGCCAGCGGCCGGTGCTTCCCGGGGAGCGGGTGGCGGTCCGCGTGGTGTGGCACGAGGGCGGCTGGTGCGGCGGGCTCCGCGTGGGCTTCACGCGCCTGGACCCCGCGCGGGTGTCCGCGCCCAGCCTGCCACCCTTCGTGTGCCCGGACCTGGAGCTGCAGAGCCCGACATGGGCGGCCATGCTGCCCGAGGGCTGCGCGCTGGCGGGGGACGTGGTCTGCTTCTGGGTGAACCGCAGGGGCCGGCTCTTCGTCAGGGTCAACTCGGGCCCCCGGCTGCTGCTGCGCAAGGGCGTGCTCATGGGCGCCCCCCTCTGGGCCGTGATGGACGTGTACGGGACCACCAAGGCCATCAAGCTACTGGGTGAGACAACCCGCGAGGACCCGGGCACCGCCCCTCGGGTGGCTGGGGTGGTACTGCGTCCCCATCCAGAGCCGTGGGGAGAGCCTTTCATCTTTTCCTATACGGTCAGTTTTACGTCACTGGCACTGGAGACGCCAGATGGACAAGACCCCAGTCAAAGGGAGGGCAGCCTTGTCCCTAGGGAATGCTATGACTAGCACTCCAAACATCTGTCAAAGGGCTGTTTCACAAAAGGAGAGGTCGGGGGCTGGGTTTTGCTGCCTTAGTAGGAGTTCAGGGGAGTCAAGGGTGGCAAGCAAAGGGAACAGAAGTGGAAGCGGTTAGAGGTGCACAGGAAGACTGCCGGTGGGGGCAGAGTGAGCCGTCCAGGCAATGAGTGGGGAAACCGTAACCATCCCTCTAGCCACCTGAAAGGAGAGTGGACTTGCGGGAGAGTGGATACAGGAAACGTCTATAGAAAGAAATACTGGCATTCCTGTGCTGGTTGTCCACCGGCCTACACAAGCAGTCCATTTCCTCTTCCCCCACCCCTACCGGTTATAAAATCCCTTGTCACAGCGACTGAAGTCTCGCCCCTGGGACGCCCGATTGGGTAGGTCTGGTGTAGAGCCAAGCACCTGTTTTCCCCACCTCCTGGGGGATTTTAATGCACATCCGGGTTTAGGAAGGTGGGTAACGCTGAGGGTCTCCAGTCAGGCGGCAGCACCAGGGCAAAGGGGAGATGTTTAAAGGAAGGGTGGTTTTAGGAAAAAGCGTTGACAGCTTCACAAATTCTCTGCTGGGGCGAACTGGGGAAGGGGTGGCTGGGGCCATAAGATCAGCGGGGAGCTCCAGCACTGCAAGCAAGCAGGTAGAACTCTTTCAAGGGCCTGGTAGGGTGGAAGCACCTGGGCTTTGCTTTCCTGGGTCCTGAGTTTCCCTCTCTCCCTCAGATCCCACAGCCAGTGCCTTCCCCTCAACCGTGCCACGGGCCCTCATCGGTGAGTCTCTGCAGCCGGAAGGTGAGTGGCTTCCCTGAGCCCAGCGAGCCAGGGACAGGCTCCCCAGGACTCTAGCACCAGAGGCCCCACCCCCACCCCAGGGAGGCCCCAGTGCTGGGAACTGGCTAAAATCCTTCCGAGTCCCACGAAGTCTCCCATGGGCTTTAGGCCAAAAGATTTGGCTCTGCCTGCTAGAAACCTAAAAGCAATTTAATAGCTTTGCCTTCTAGAACATTGGCTAACTTTTCAAGTTACAAGAGCACATTCGTGAACAAATAACGTTGTTTTGTCCCCGCTTGAAAAAGCAGTCCATGTTCGTAATAAAAGTTTTGCCAAACGGAAAGAAAATAAATATTAGAGGATACATAAGGTAGTAAAAAAAAATAAATAACCACTGCCTCTTAGGGGGATTTCCTCCTACTATTTTGTAGTCATATATCTATGAGGAATTGTGCTGTTTTCCTTTTTTTTCCAAGTTGGAATTTTATGATATATATGTATGTGCAGTATGGTTTTCTTCCCATTTCTTTTCATTTGGTTATGTTGTGAGCATTTTCTCATTAATAGTCAAAATAGGCCTGCGTGGTTCTCTGTCCTGTGGTTATAGCATGAGTAGGCTGCCCGCACTTTGCCCCCACGTGCCCCAACTCGTGTTGTCCCCTTTCCCAGCCACAGCAGGAGAGGAATGTGCCATCTGTTTCCACCACGCTGCCAACACCTGCCTGGTTCCCTGCGGCCACACACACTTCTGCAGCTACTGTGCCTTGCGGGTCTTCAGGGACTTGGCCAAATGCCCTGTATGTCGCTGGGAGATCAAGGCGGTGGTCCCATCGTGGGGACCACCCATTCTGAGGACTGGGGAGGGCCTCTTGATGCAGGTAGCAAATTGAATCTAGCTCTGAGCCAGAGGGAGGAGGTGCAGCCCCACCTCCGTTCTGGAGAAGAGTCCGAAAAGCTGGTCATCAACAAGAGATGGGGGCAGGGAGGCTCTTTCCCCCTCCCCAACAGGTTGGGGTCCGTGGAGCAAGGAGGAGCCCCTTTTTCTGCCCACACCAGAACTCCCTTCCTAGTGGGGTTCCTGTAGAAAGTGGCTCAGCAGTGGGCCAGCAGGCTTCTGGTCCCCCCCTGCTTGGCTCCAAGTTCATTTGTGCCCAGGGCTTGCCAAGGCTTTTGGCTGGCCGCCTGGTCCAGCCACCATAGACCTAGCAATCATGGTACGCATAGGTCGCATCCATGAGAAGGGCCTTTATATAGAGATGAGACAGCCTGATCCCTAGTTTCATAGCTGGGGAAGTTAAGGTAACTGCATGTATCTGGTGAAATCCCAGCCCACCCCTGGGTATTGAGGAGCCTGGACCAGACACACAGAGGCATCTGGGTGGAATGTGTACAGTCCTGTGTGGAAGCTGGGTGACCTCTGACAAATCCTCCAGAAAGTGGATAGGAGAGACCTGCTTGCCTGCCTTGCAGGGTGATTGTGAGGTTCCAGTGAGATCGCGTTTCTGAAGAGGTTTCCGCACGTGAGACTATACTGTCGTTGCTATGCCTTTTTCCTTGCCAAATTCTGAGGTGTCAAAATAAAGTTTGTCTTTTGGGAATGATTTGCAATGAATATGTCCTCTTTGCCACAGTCAGGGGGAGTGGATGGAGCTGTGGCCTGTCGGAATGCTAGGGCATTGGGGAACCCTCTGTCCTCTCCGGATACACCCTACCCTTGCGGTGGACTGGGTGGGGCTTGGGCATTCAGGTCCATGGACTTTATTCTGCTGAGCACGTGAAGGGGACGGTCCTACACTCCCAGGCCTGAAGTCACAGCCGGGCTTTGCCCCTGCCACCCTTGATTTTGGGGGGACTTCCAGGAGGCTCTGACTCCTGAACGAAGGGAGGAGTTGACCCAGGAGCCCACCTCAGCAGGTGCTTGTGGCGGGGGCAAGCCATACCTGATACTTTGCTGCTGTTCTTGTATCGTGACCAGTGGTATCGAGTCCTATCTCCCAAGAGAGAGGACTAAAAAGGCAGGTCCGACTATTGTGCTCAGACTTGTAATGATGCTTCATCAACCGCCTCCCTACCCACACCATTGCCAGCCAGTGGGTCAGTGCGTTGGGTTTGGTGAGAAGGGTGTAGCTCACACTCTGGAGTCGGATCCCCTCTCCACCACTCGTGAGTGGTCTAATTTTGGTCATGTGCCTTGATTTCTGCGAGCCTCAGTTTCTTCATCTGTAAAGTGGAAATAAGATCATTGTGTTTGCTGGCGTGTCTGAGAATAGTGAGTATGAAACTTGTACCTTAGATGAAATACTCAAAATACAGCATCTCCCTTCTCCTGGAAAAGGCATCTCCCAGGAGAAGCAGCCAAGAGGTCAGTGGGCGAGGCGTCAGGGATCCGGGTGTGAGTCCTGACAGCCTACTGAGTTTTACCAAGGGCCCCCATGTCACCCCGGTTATTTTGGAATGATTCCTGTAGATCCTTTTTTTCATCTTTTTAAGTGTCCTTTTGTTGTTAAACCCAGACACCTCCAAGGCAGGGGCATTACTTTAATCGTATTTCCAGGGAATACCTTCTTCGTAGTTAACCCCTAAGCAAGCCTGGTCTTAGAACGGATCTGTAACCGGAGCAGGGAGACTTCTGCAATGGTGGAGTAAGGAGTTCTGTAAATCCATTCCTCCATATAAAGCAACAAAAATATTGGCAAGATTGTAAAAAATCAACTTTTTCTAGAACTCTAGCTATTCACCAAAGCCTAACAACAGTCTGACGAGGGGTTTATCCAAGAGAAACTGCTCAGGTTTGGTAAGAACAGTGGGGTTTGTGGGGTATTGACTTGGCCTACTGCCATCCCTCTAGTCCCAGCTCCATAGTAGCCTTAAAAACCAGTAGTCTGGAAGCTCTTAAGGGGACAGATTGGGTTAGGAACATCTCAGAAAGTTCTATCACCCAAGCATCATCACTATTTGACCTGAATGGCAATTCATTGGAAAAGCTTGATTTATGGGGTGTTGTCATTACTTAATCCAATTTGGAGCTCTCTACTCAGGAAAACCCCTATTCCCAGGGCATTTGTCAAATATAATCAGCTTCAGTTGCTTAACATCACAGCTACCTAAGACTGAGATACCAGCTGGGGCAAACATGAGCCCGGCCAAAAATTTAAAAGGAAGACCTGAGAAGATAGATGTTCACAGGGGACTTTGAAAAACTCTGGTATATTTCTGGGGATCTGAACGACTGCGTGCATGGTCTGGAAAGGCCTGAGAGGGCCCCAGTCTCTCACTTCTGGCTTCCCTTGAGGTGCTGTGCAAGCAGAAAGTAAACAGTAAGACAGAGTTGTAAATTGCCTGAGCATTGAAGGCATGCCTCAACCCACAGAGCTCCTTGGCAAAGAGCGGAAGATTTATAGCTCAAGGCATTTAAGGGAATCTCTGTCCAGTCATTAGCTGACTATTAAGCTAACTGAGTGGAGACATCAGTGGCTGCATGCTACAAGGAATATAGACCTTACAGGAGCACCGGGGTGGCTCAGTCAGTTAAGCGTCCGGCTTCAGCTCAGGTCACGATCTCACGGTTGGTGGGTTCAAGCCCCGCGTCAGGCTCTGTGCTGACAGCTCAGAGCCAGGAGCCTGCTTCAGATTCTGTGTCTCCCTCTCGCTCTGCCCCTACCCCAACTCATGCTCTGTTTCATTCTGTCTCAAAAATAAATACACATTAAAAAAAATAAAAAAAAGTAGACCTTACAGAACTAGTCCCAGAAAGTCATTAAACAAATGGATACACAAACAACAGTAGCAACGAACCCCGGCAGGGGTGGTGGTGGTGGTGGTGTCATATTCAGAGTTGCCAGATGATATCTAGAGGATCTGGTTTTCAAAATAAATTAAAAAAAAAATTTTTTTTTTTTTAACATTTATTTGTTTTTGAGACAGAGAGAGAGCATGAACGGGGGAGGGTCAGAGAGAGAGAGGGAGACATAGAATCTGAAACAGGCTCCAGGCTCTGAGCTGTCAGCACAGAGCCCAACGCGGGGCTTGAACTCACGGACCGTGAGATCATGACCTGAGCCGAAGTTGGCCGCTTAACCAACTGAGCCACCCAGGCGCCCCTAGGAGGATCTGGTTTTCAAAAGGAAAAATAAATCTCTCTCTCTCTATCTATCTATATATAACCTGAAAAGAAACAGAAAAGTATGGCCCATACACAGGAAAAAAATCAGTCACTAGAAACTGCCCCTGAAGAAGGCTAGATGTTGAACTTCCTAGACAAAGATTTTATTTATTTTTCTTAGTTTAATTTTTGTCTTTTTTTTCTTCCTTTTTTTTTTTTTTTTTTTTTTGTTAACACACAGTGTTATATTCGTCTCAGGTGTACAATATAGTGATTCACCAATTCTATACGTTACCCAGTGCTCATCATGATAAATGTGCTCTTCACCCCTTCGCCTGTTTCAGCCATCCCCCTACCCACCTCTCCTCTGGTAACCAGTTTGTTTGTTCTCTGTGGTTAAGAGTCTGTTTCTCGCTTTGTCTTTCTCGCCCTCATTTTTCCTTTGTTGATTAAGTTCCACATATGAGTGAAATCATATAGTATTTGTCTTTCCCTGACTTTTTCCCCTTAGCATTATACTCTCCAGCTCCATCTGTGTCATTGCAAATGGGAAGACTTCATTCTTTTTTATGGCTGAACAATATTCCATTGTATATGTAGACCACATCTTCTTTATCCGGTCATCTATCAATGGACACTTGGGCTGCTTCCATAATTTGCCTATTACAAATATTGCTGCGACAAACATAGGGTTGCCTATATCCTTTCGAATTCAGTGTTTTTGTATTCCTTGGTTAAATATTCAGTAGTGTGATTGCTGGATTGTAGTGTAGTTCTCTTTTTTTTTTAATTTTTTTTAACGTTTATTTATTTTTGAGACAGAGAGAGACAGAGCATGAACGGGGGAGGGGCAGAGAGAGGGAGACACAGAATCGGAAACAGGCTCCAGGCTCCGAGCTGTCAGCACAGAGCCTGATGTGGGGCTCGAACTCATGGACCGCAAGATCGTGACCTGAGCCGAAGTCGGCCGCTTAACCGACTGAGCCACCCAGGCGCCCCTGTAGTTCTCTTTTTAATTTTTTGAGGAATCTTCATTACTGCCCCACAATGGCAGTGGCTATGCCAGTTTGCACTCCCCCCTCCAACACTGCACAAGAGTTCCTGTTTCTCCACATCCTTGCCAACACTTGTTGTTTCTTACGGTTTTGATTTTAGCCATTCTGACAGGTGTGAGGTGATATCTCATGATAGGTTTGATTTGCATTCCCCTTATGATGAGTGATGTTGAGCATCTTATCATGTGTCTGTTGGCCACCTGTATTAGAGACTCACATGAGCTATTATAAATCTGTTCAAAAAGGGGCGCCTGGGTGGCTCAGTCAGTTAAGCGTCCAACTTCATCTCAGGTCACGATCTCGCGGTCCGTGAGTTCGAGCCCCGCGTCGGGCTCTGGGCTGATGGCTCAGAGCCTGGAGCCTGCTTCCGATTCTGTGTCTCCCTCTCTCTCTGCCCCTCCCCCGTTCATGCTCTGTTTCTCTCTGTCTCAAAAATAAATAAAATGTTAAAATAAATAAATAAATAAATAAATAAATAAATAAATAAATCTGTTCAAAGTATTAAAGGAAACTGTCTAAAGAATTAAAGGAAAGTGTGCTATCAGCATCTCAACAGGTAGAGAACCTCAGTAGGGAGATAGAAATTATAAAAAACAACCATGGGTGCCTGGGTGGCTCAGTTGGTTAAGTGTCTGGTTTCGGCTCAGGTCATGATCTCACCGTTCATGGGTTTGAACCCCACGTCAGGCTCTGTGCTGAATGCTTGCTCAGAGCCTGGAGCCTGTTCCAGATTCTGTGTCTCGTCTCTCTCTGCCCCTCCCCCACTCGCCCTCTGTCTCACTTTGCCTCTCAAAAATAAATAAATGTAATAAAAAAATCTTTAAAAACCCAACCAAATAGAAATTCTTTTTAATTAATTAATTAATTAATTAATTATTTTAAAAAATGTACATCCAAGTTAGTTAGCATATAGTGCAACAATGATTTCAGGAGTAGATTCCTTAATGCCCCTTACCCCCGCCTTAGCCCATCCCCCCGTCCCACAACCCCTCCAGCAACCCTCTGTTTGTTCTCTATATTTAAGAATCTCTTATATTCTGTCCCTCTCCCTGTTTATGTATTATTTTTGCTTCCCTTCACTTATGTTCATCTGTTTTGTATCTCATATGAGTGAAGCCATATGATATTTGTCCTTCTCTGACTGACTAATTTCACTTAGCATAATACCCTCCAGTTCCATCCACGTAGTTGCAAATGGCAAGATTTCATTCTTTTTGATTGCCAAGTAATATTCCAGTGTGTGTGTGTGTGTGTGTGTGTGTGTATACCACCTCTTCTTTATCCATTCATCCATCGATGAACATTTGGGCTCTTTCCACACTTTGGCTATTGTTGATAGTGCTGCTATAAACATGGGGGTGCATGTGTCCCTTAGAAACACCACACCTGTATCCCGTGGATAAATGCCTAGTAGTGCAATTGCTGGGTCGTAAGGTAGTTCTATTTTTAGTTTTTTGAGGAAATTCCTTGCTGTTTTCCAGAGTGGCTGCACCAGTTTGCATTCCCATGTAACAAGTATTTATATAGTATTAATGTCAGCCAGTAAAAATAGTACCTTACATTTAGGGGAAAAGCAATTGTAATGACAATAGATTTCTCATCAGAAACCATGGGGGCCACAAGGAAGTGTCACATTTTTCAAGGGCAGGGGAAAAAAAAACTATCAGTTCAGAATTTTATGTCCAGAGAAATGATCCTTCAGGAATGAAGAGGAAATCAAGGTCTTCTCAGATGAAGGAAAACTAAGAGAATTCGTTACCAGCAAACCTAAAGGAATGACAAAAGGAAGTTCCCCAAACAGAAAAATCAGTAATTATAGAAGAAGGAATCTTGGAACATGAGAAAGGAAGAAAGAATAAGGGAAGAATACAAACGCAATGAGATCTAAGAGCACAAAGGAGCATGCAGTAGCAAAGGAGATACGCACAATATGCCTGGTGGTCATTCTCAGCTGCTGCATTCATATAGAGCTTCCCTGATGTCCGTGAGCACCGAGCTCCCTTGGACCCATAATCCACGGGTTTTTGGCAAGACTCAAAGCAAGTACAAGTACAAGGTTGTTGCCGGGAAGCAGCTGCCCAGCCTGGGACTACATTCTGAACCTTCAGCGAAGGAATGTGAGAGAGCACAGTAGGTGCTACATCTGATCTGAGGCTCCTCTCTTCCCCAATGTACTTCTTGCGTGCAGAGGACACTTGAGATTCTAGGGAACGGTCAAAACATAAGACAGAAGGCGAGCTAACCAGGAATCACAGCATTGGACCGTAACGTGGATGAAAACGGAACCTCCGTTGTGCCAAACCACTGAAATCATGGGCTTTATTCGTTACTGCAATTTGTGTTTCCTTGGAGTTTATATCTTTGCAGAATCACAGCACGTGACTTTTCCATTTAATAGACAATATTTAAATCTGAAGTAATTTGTTTTTATATCATTTGCTGAGCAAATGTCTCACATATGTCTTTTGATATAATTTATTTTATTTAATTGGTAGCTTGATTTTTTTGCCATCATGTTATGTGCTCGTGCATGTTTACTACATTTGATGTGCACAAGGTATTTAAAAATTTTTTTTTCAACGTTTTTTATTTATTTTTGGGACAGAGAGAGACAGAGCATGAACGGGGGAGGGGCAGAGAGAGAGGGAGACACAGAATCGGAAACAGGCTCCAGGCTCCGAGCCATCAGCCCAGAGCCTGACGCGGGGCTCGAACTCACGGACCGCGAGATCGTGACCTGGCTGAAGTCGGACGCTTAACCGACTGCACCACCCAGGCGCCCCAAAGGTATTTTAAAGAACAATATGAGAAAATATTTGACCTCCGAGCAGTGGTGGCCTTTTAAAACAAGATACAAAAAAACCAAGGCAATGAAGGGGAGACTGGCAAGTTTGATTACATACAGATTGTTAAAAAGCTCTACTTTGCCAAAAGATACCATAAATACAACTGAAAGCAAGTTAACCATCAGGAAATAGGGTATTTCAGCATATATAACAGAATGGATTGATATCCAAATATATACAGCATTCACTCCTACAATCTATAAGAAAATCACAAATAGCTCTCCATGCAAGTACCTAAGGTCACATACAGGGAAATCAATCCAAGCGTCCGATGAACATGTGATAGACGATCTTGTTCACCAGGGTCTGGGAAATGCAAATGAAGGCAGCAATAAAATGCCAACAGAATGGAAATTGATTGAACAAAAAAATTTGTGACATCGTCTACTGAAATTTAAAGTATTCATAACCTATTGCCCCAGTTTTATTTATTCTAGAATATCACTCACACTGGTGAGATGGAAAGTCACTGGATTAAAGCAAATGGAGGAGTGTGTGGGTGAGCTTATATTAATTAGGGTTTATCGACTTGGGGAACATTGTACCATGGTTACAAAGGACAAGTTATCATGATACTTCTGACATACGGAATGTGACATATAGTAAGTTTAATGTATGTAAAAATATATCAGGTGTGTGTGTGTATTAGTAAATGCATAGTCAAGGATCTAGAAGGATAAGAGAGGTAACCCTGAGGAAAGGAGTGGGGTAGTGGAAACTTGACTGAGAAAAATTTAAATTTAACTGCAATATGAAGCTTTTTTTTTTTTTTTAACAATGGGAATGAGTTTCTATATCAGTTAAAAAAATAAAAAGAGTTGCTTTGGTACATAATCTGGTAGTTCCTCAAAAAGTTAAACATAACTATACGACTCAGCAATTTCACTCGTAGGTATACACCCTAGAGAATTGAAATCATACGTCCACACAAAAACTTGTATACAAATGTTGATAGCAGGATTATTCATAGTAGCCCCAAAGTGGAAAACAACCCAAATGTCCATCAGCTGATGAATGGATAAACAAAATGTGGTATAGCTATACAATGGGATAGTTTTTCACCATAAAAAAGGGCTGAAGTGATGGGGCACCTAGGTGCCTCCTCCACTTAAGCGTCCAACTTTGGCTCAGGTTATGTTCTCATGGTTCGTGGGTTCAAGCCCTGTGTTGGGCTCTGGGCTGAAAAGGCAGAGCCTGCTTGGGATTGTCTCTCCTCCTCTTTCTCTGCTTGTACCCCACCTGTGCGTTCTCTCTCTCTCTCAAAATAAAAAAACTTAAAAAAAGAGAGAGATAAAATGCTGATGCATGCTACAACATGGATGAATCTTGGAAGCATACTAAGAGCAGGAAGCCACTCATAAAGGCCACATACTGTGTGACAGAAGAGGCAAATCCACAAAGACAGAAAGTAAATTAGCAGGTGCCATGGCTGGGGACAGGGAGGAATGGGGAGTGACAACTAAGGGGCACAAGGTTTCTTTTTGGGGTGAGGAAAATGGTCTAAAATTGATTGTCCTGGTGGTTGCACTCCTTTGTGAATATACTAACAACCACTGAGCTGAGCTGCCCACTTTAGAGGTGTGGATAGCATGGAATGTGGATTATACCTCAGTGTAAAAATGTTGCAAAAAAATTGGGGCACCTGGGTGGCTCAGTGGGTTAAGCGTCCGACTTCAGCTCGGGTCATGATCTCACAGTTTATGATTCAAGCCCCACGTCGGGCCCTGGGGTGACGGCTCAGAGCCGGGAGCCTGCTTCGGATTCTGTGTCTCCCTCTCTCTCTGCCCCTGTCCACTTACTCTCTGTCTCTCAAAAAAATAAACATTAAAAAAAAATTTTTTTAAGTGATGCCCCCCCCCAAAAAAAACAACAAACCCCACCCCACACCCAAATAGACACTAAAACAGATGAATAATGAAGTGCGAGTGGGAGAAGGAGAGGAAGGCAATATTACCCTGGGAGCAGGAAACGCTTCAAAGAGGAAATGAACTGTACTTACAGGGCAAATGGCCATTTGGGGACAGGAGGAGAAATTCAGGTAGTCCACATAGTGAGCACAGCTCATGGCAAGGTGGAAAAGTGCAGGCTGTGTCAGAGGAACAATGAGGAGGTCACACTGGCCAAAGCAGAGGGAGCCGGAAGGGGAAGGTGGCTGGAACCGACCGTGGAGTGCTCCGATGGCTGTGGGTGGCTGAGGGCAGCCCTTACTGCCCGAGCTGACCCCAGGGAAGCTAATCTGTAGAGGCCACAGGTCACTGGGCCTGTCCCACCACAGCCAAAAAATGCTCTGCTTATAAGGTACTTAGGAGAGGGGTACCTGGGTGGCTCAGTTGGTTGAGCATCCGACTCTTGATTTTGGCTCAGGTCACGATCCCAGGGTCACGGGATCAAGCCCCACGTTGGCCTTTACACTGAGCTTGGAGTCTGCTTGGGACTCTCTTTCTCTCTCCCTCTTCTTCCCTCTCCTGCTCAAGTTCTATAAACAAGCAAACAAACAAAGAAACTTAGGAGAGACACAGCCTGCTTCTAAGTTTCACTTTCCTGGAAGTTCGAGATTTATAGTTTTTAGTGATAGGACGCTACTGGATCAAAGCAAAGAGAGTGAGTATATAATGAATCATCATCACGAGGATAATATATCGAGTGAAAGGAAAGTGAAAGTGCAAGCCAAGGATTATCAATGGTTGCGATAAACATAAAGCCAGCCTGGGCTGGGTGCAGGGACCTGCGCTGGGGCTTCAATGGGGCTTTCCTGGAGACTGGAGAAAAATTCCCTTGTTCAGGTGACTTCCAGATAAGGCTCCTGACTCCAGATAAGGAATGTGTGACTTCAGTCTGGGGAATAACAAGCCCTCCCCTAGGGACCAGGTCCATTGTGTCCCCTGTCCAACACACACACACACACACACACACACACACACACACACGGCCTACTTAATCCCCCTGGATCCCCCACCCCCTGCTCTGCGTGCAGAGGTCTCCTGCCTGCTGATAAGCTATTCAGGAAATTCCACTTGGAAGAAGTCCACAAGCAAAGGCTGGGGAGGGTGGCAGAGGGAAATTCCCGAGCCTAGTGGCAGGGTCCATCCCACTGTGGGCCTGCACCAGATCAGTGTCCTGTCTGCCAGCTGTCCTACTCCCCCTGCCCCCATGCCTTCCTTTGAAGGAGGAGGAGGTAGGTGACTAGATGACTAGTCCTAGATGACTCTGGGATCCTCTGGTCTGCATGAAGTAGGTGGGTCACAGCAGATGGCAACATTTCCATTTTACAGCTAGGAAAGCTGAGGCCTAGACATTGTGTCCAACTTGCCCAAGGCCACTCAGCAGTCCATAGTGTTGTCAGGACTAGACCCCGAACTCCTGGATCCCAGCCACTGCCTCGTGCTGTGTCATTTATGGTTTGACACGGATACAGATCACCTGGGAGATACCACCCCTCCCCATCCCCCCCAAAGTTCCCAACAAAAACAAAGGGTCAATTTGGACACAAACAGTGATGGAGATTGGTCAGCTTACCAATCCTCCTTCCGGGCCCAAACCATCTTTCTGGCTTCCTCTCCAGGACCTCTCCCCACTCCCTGTGCTCCTCCTGGGTCCTGCTGGCCGAAAAGAGGATCAAATACATTCAGTTCTTCACTTGTCCCCTCAAAGTGTGTGTGGTCCTGGGGTGGACTACCCCAAGAGCCCCGAGCTTCCTAAAAGAAAGAACCTAAATACTATACTGGAAAAAATACGCTGGCCTTTTCCTTCCCCAAATGGACACTGAAGACGACACGACCCTTGGCTGGAAGGGGACAAAGACCCTTGGGTTACCCTAAGGTAGAATCCTTTTTTGATGTTTGTGAGGAAGGGGACCCAAGGGTCCCATACCTGTGTAGCAAGTAGGTGTTCTCCCAGCCACAAGGACACGTCAAGACAGTGTGTGTCCTCTTAGGGGGATGAATTGGGGACTGACCCTGGAGAGGCCTGAGGCTAGCCTTTTCACCTCAGTGAGTTTATGAGGCCCACAAATCTGATTCTGACAGCTCCCAGTGGATGTAGTCACCTCAGCAGGGTGGGCCCAGTCACCACCATAGGTAAAACCCATTGGGATAAATGTGAAACGACCCAAATGCCTATGGCTGCCACAGAAACGCCCTGCCCAGACCTCTGCTATGGGGACCGTGAGGAACCAAGAGCCCAGCTTCCCATGGCTGCTCCCGGCCTTTGACTAACATGGCGGAGCTCCAGGGTAGGCCCACCCCTGTAGCGTGGAGGTTCCTGTGATGGTGCCGTTTGCTCAATGATTGCCTCATCAGCCCAGCCAGTCTTCCTGGGGGCTGTCCCACAGACCCAGCTCTTCCCCTCCAACCTTCCTTCCTTCCCTTCTCCCTCCACAGGTGTCAGGCCTGCATCACATCTGAACGCTCTCACCTCTTTCTGCATTTGTCCCCCTTTATCCTCCACAGGACGTAACCCCCCTCCCCCCCCCCCATAAATGCCTTGTATGTGTAATTGTCTCTTGGCATCTGCTTCTGGAAGGACCCAACTGGCACAGTGTCCATCAACAGGAGAACGGTTGAAATCAAAGTGCTCACACAACGGATGAGCGAGGGCTATGAGCGTCACCCAGACAGATCTCCAAAATACAATGTTGATCGGAAAAAGCGCGTTGCAGAAGCATGCTTCAAATCAATCCCAGCCCACTAGCGGCTCTAAGCACTTCACAGGAACTTACGTATTTGCCACTCACACCAACATTCTAAAGGAGGACCTATCAGCAGCTCCTTTTCACAGATGACAAAACAGGTGAAAACCTCACTTCTTTGCACCACAGTTTCCTCATCTCATAAAGGGGGTAGAGATAATGCCTCCTCCACAGGACACGGTGAACATAGCAATATATATTTACAGTAAAACCTTGGATTACGAGTAACTTGTTCAGCGAGTGTTCTGCAAGACAAGCAAACATTTCCAACAAATTTTAACCTGTTAAATGAGTGATGTCTAGCAATACAAGCAGTATGTAATGTCGAACATCATATGATCACAACTGAGCCAATGGTTTCCCTCTTTCTCTCTCTCTCTCTCGCTCTCGCGCTGTCTCTCTCTCTGCGGGATTGTGGATGGTTGTCTCCCATGCTTGGATGCTTGGGTCTCAGGCCATGGTGTTTGGCAGAAACCAGTGATTTTTCAGAACACTGGAAGGTGCCCACAGCTGGCAACAGTGTATTTTTTGTCACTTCAAAGCACCTGTGGACAGTCCTTTGCTTTTCCATCCAAGAGTAAGCTTAGCAATGCCATGCTTCATTCTAGGTCAGGCCGCCTGCAGATATAGACCCTTTCCTCTGCTGCCTTATTGCCAGTCACATTAAATACAGTATATGACAAGAGAGTATTCATACTGTATTGTCGTCAACATCCGTGCAAGTATATACAATGGCCCCCATGCAGAAAAAGATTCCATTAGCCAAGAAATAGCAGCGATTCTGTTAGTGTTAGTGAAAGTTGTCCTACACGAAAACCCTCCTCTCTTTTGTCTCCCAGCCACAAAAGCTTTCAAAGGTAAGTGGCAGGTTAATTTGTTTGTTTTTCTTTATATTTTGTATTTTCTTTATTATTTTGTATTATATTGCGGTATTATAATCATTTTTATATGAATACTTTTGGGTTGTGGAATGAATCATCTGCCATTATTTCTTAGGAGGAAATTTGCTTTAATATACAATTGCTTTGGATTACAAGCATGTTTCCAGGATGAATTATGCTCACAAACCAAGGTTTTTCTGCATAGGATTTCTAGATAAGATTCAGATTGCTTTAACAGAAACCCATGGGGGAAGGGAAGGAAAAAAAAAAAAAGAGGTTAGAGTGGGAGAGAGCCAAAACATAAGAGACTGTTGAAAACTGAGAACAAACTGAGGGTTGATGGGGGGTGGGAGGGAGGGGAGGGTGGGTGATGGGTATCGAGGAGGGCACCTTTTGGGATGAGCACTGGGTGTTGTATGGAAACCAATTTGACAATAAATTTCATATATTAAAAAAACAAAACAAAACAAAAAAACAAAAACAAACAAAAAAAAAAAGATTCAGATTGCTAATATAGACCCATAGTTCCTACTCTGAAAATTTGTAAAGATGTGTTTTGGAATTTGGAAATTTTTGGATTTGAGAAAGGGAAAATAGTGAATGTACCATATATCGCATCCCACCAAATCCATGGAAAGGACTTTGTAATCAAACATGATAAAACTCCTGCCACAAACTTGTGAATATTAAGTGGGATAAATAAGGACTTCACTTCAGGTTCTGCCTCCAAATGCCTTACGGAAAATCTTTTGGTTTCAGAGCTTTTTAGATTTCAGAATCTTGGATAACAGATTATTATCTTTTATCCAAGGACTTATTGTTAGGACTTACTGTCTATGTCCACAAGTGAGTGAGACCTCTAATTGTCTATTTTCATAATGTCCTCACCTGCTTTGAAATCTAAGTAAAAAATAATCTTATCAAGTGGATAAGAAAGTGTTCCTTCCGGGGCCTCTGGACGGCTCAGTCTGTTAACAGCTCAGAGCCTGGAGCCAGCTTCGGATTCTGTGTCTCCCTCTCTCTCTGCTTCTTCTCCGCTCGTGTGTGTGTGTGTGTGTGTGTGTGTGTGTGTGTGTGCATGTGCGCGCGCGCTCTCTCTCTCAAAAATAAATAAACATTAAAAAAAAAGGTGTCACTTCCTTTTCTGTTTGTTGTCACAGTTCCAAATTCACCAATAGCTAAAGATGTGCAATGTTACCGGGAACCTCTGGGGTCCTCCCTGACACAACAAACCTGCACGTAGAAACCTGCCCCGGGTAAACTAAATGTGTGACCAGCGCCCTGTCTGCGCAGTTAAGGAGGTGGGGGGAGGGGGGAAGCTGGCAGATGGGAGCACAGCCTTCTCCTTCACAGAGAGACTGTTCTCTCCCACAGCCACCAGCATTTCAGTGCGTACCTCCAAGGGTGGGTGCTTGCCCCCGAGAGGAGTGCATTTGCCACTCAAGGGAGCTGAGCAGGAGGCTTGTGCAGAAGTGAAACCCCATCTCCTCTCATTCTTGGCTCCCTTTGGTGTCCCTGGTGAGCAGCCACCGCCAATGCCTCAGCTCCTGGTGGGAGTCAAGGCGGAGGTCCTAAAGCAGTCTAAGGGAGAAGTATGAGCCCCTGGGTAAGAGGCAGACAGGGAGTCAAGGCGGAGGGAGTCAAGGCGGAGGTCCTAAAGCAGTCTAAGGGAGAAGTATGAGCCCCTGGGTAAGAGGCAGACAGGGCATGGCATTTTCCTTTCTTACACTGGGTTCCCTCTGCCGCCCTGCCTTAACCACAGGGTCAGACGACGGTTGGTCCTTTCATGGTGGCACTCCTCCTCAGCAAGCTCCTCCTAGAACATGACAGCCCAGGGCCTGTCTCCTGGCGATGTCACCAGGAACACCCGTGGATCAGTGGGGTACTCACGAGCCTCCCAGGTACTCCTTAACAACTTTCCCCAGAGGCTCAAGGGAGGCGTGTGCTTTCTGTGATTCTGATTTCATTCCTTGAGTGCTGTGCTCACAGCCTCGTGTTCACTTAGCATTATGCCCTCAAGTTCCATCCACGTCCTCACAAATGGCAGGATTTCTTTCTTTCTTATGGCTGAATAATATTCCATTGTAGACATACACCACATTTCTCTATCCATTCATCCATTGATGGATACTTAGGTTGTTTCTGTGTCTTGCCTATTGTAAGTAATGCTGCTATGAACACGGGGGTGCGCCTATCTTCTCAAATTCCCAGGTGAAGACCATTTGTTATAGTCTTAGGGGACCCATGAATGGAAGCCGTGCTGGCCACCAGAGCCAGGGGATCAAAGGGTGTCTCCTGAGCAACAGCCACAAAAACCGGGGCAGAAGATTTGTTCACAAGCTCCTTTTGGGGAGACACTGGCCACGTGTGGAGCGGAGCGAGGCAGAGGGAGAGCACAAAGCTAGCACCTGCCCTCTGAGGTTTCTGGAGAGAAATTACCAGAGGCCCTTAGATGAGTGTTTAATTAAAAGCCTGCCCCTCGGCTGCAGCTGTGAAGATAAGCTAATAGGCCTCTTTCCTGTGGGGACGGACGCCTCAGGCTGTACCTCCCTGCCTTGTGTTGCGGGTAGTGGCTGGGTAAGAACTCCTACTCAGTTGGTGACGGCCCTGGGGGGACCTGGGAGCACAAGCCCTGCTGGCCACCAGAGATAGGCGGGCAAGGGTGGTAACCGGGAAAACCAGGGTGCCAGACTAGGGTTCTAGCTCCTTTTCTGGAGACCCTGCTGACCTGGAGTGAGGGAGAGGGCGGACCACACAGATGACCCCTGCTGGCCTCCATCTTGGGGCTTAATTCAGTAGGCCCTAGACGTGTGTTAAGTTAGATGCCTGCCCCTCAGGCCAAAGCTGGAGGCCTTTTTCACAGAAAGACTGGTCGCTTTTCTGTTGGCTGTGTCTCTGCTGGCCCCGAGGGCAGCCAGGTGAGTCCACAGGATCCCCCGCCCCAGTAAGAACTGGTGCTTGTTTGCCAAGGCCTTGTGGGTCTCAGGGACGTAAACCCCATTGGCTTTCAAAGCTAGATGGTTTTGGAGGCTCATCTCTCAGGTGTAGGTCTTATAAGTTGGGGTGCCAGATGTCGGGCTCAAATCCTTCACTCCTCAGGGAACTATGGGTTTAGAGTTCCCTCCTGTTTATGGGTTGTCACCCTGGGGGGTGAGGTTTATAGCGAGATCTATGTCTCAGCGTCTCCTACCCATAAGTGTTTTTTCTCATTTTTTAAAACAGATTTTATTTTATTTTATTTTATTTTATTTTATTTTATTTTATTTTATTTTAAGTAATCTCTAGGGGCACCTGGGTGGCTCAGTCCATTAAGCGTCCGACTTCAGCTCAGGTCATGATCTCACAGTCTGTGAGTTCGAGCCCCGCATCAGGCTCTGTGCTGACAGCTCAGAGCCTGGAGCCTGCTTCCGATTCTGTGTCCCCGCTCCCCCCTTCCCTCCCCCTCTCAAACTCTGTCTCTCTCTCTCTCTCTAAGAAATAAACATTAAAAAAAAAATCTCTACACCCAGTGTGGGGCTTGAACTCACAATCCTGATATCAAGAGTTATCTGACTAAGCCACGTGTCCCTCATTCTTCTGATGTATAGGAATTACTCATCTAGATTGGGGTTTCTTTCAGAGGAAACTGTTCCATGGGTAGCTGTAGATTCAGTGTGTCCGTGGGAGACGAGTTCAGGATCTTCCTACCTCATCACCTTGAACCAGAACCAGCTTGGCGTTTTCTTTTTTTCTTTTTTTAAAATTTTTTTTTAATGTTTATGTATTTTTGAGACAGAGACAGAGCATGAACAGGGGAGGGGCAGAGAGAGAGGGAGACGCAGAATCGGAAGCAGCTCCAGGCTCCAGCCGTCAGCCCAGAGCCCGACGCGGGGCTCGAACTCACGGACCGCGAGATCGTGACCTGAGCCGAAGTCGGATGCTCAACCGACTGAGCCACCCAGGCGCCCCTGGCGTTTTCTTTAAAAGTCAGATGTACACCTACCGTAAGGCCGTGCTGTTCCGCTCCCGGCTCTTTACTCGAGAGAAGGAGAGCAGGTGCCCCCACAACGACTTGCGCGTGAATGTTCATAGCAGGTTTATTTGTCATTGCCCCACACTGAGAATAAAAAAGCCCACCAACAAGTGACCAGGTAGACAAAGACGGTGTCTCCATGCACGGGAGGCAGTAACACTGGCAGTGACAGAGGGCCACCTCACCTACTGTAGGAAGTCAGAGTGTTACTGCAGTAACATCGAATGGGCTATTATAAAAGCAACGTGGATGCATCTCAAACTAACTATGGTGAGTGAAAGCAGACAGATCCAAATTTCTAGAAAATTCAAATGAGCCTGTGAGGGATGAGGAGGAGCAGGAGGAAACTTCGGGCAGTAATGGCTGTGTTTATGATCGTGATTGCAGTAAGTTTCACAGGTGTGTACCAAAATTTGGCAAATGGTACAATTTGAATATATGCAGTGAGTCGCATATTAAGTACCTCAGAGCTGTTTTTTAAAAATCCAGCAATGAATTCCTCACCTGAGGGGAAGCTGCAACCTAGGCCTGACCAGGGCAGCCCCTGGCCGGGTACAGAGGTGGAGAACACTTGGTCTTGTGCCCCAAACCAGCATGCTTTCCACGCGCTGCACTGCCACCTTGTGGCCAAAGCAGGGCATCGGTGCTGGGCCGCCTGACCGAGCAGCCATGGGGCTCTAGAGCCCCCGCTAGGGGGATGCCTCCGCGAGGACCTTGGATGCCGTCGCCCCAACCTGGGCCCCAGATGCCGCAGCAAACTCAGATACCACAAGGACCAGGTGGGCGATGCATCCGAGGATGGCAGTGATGCCAAGTAGGTAGCCAGGCTTGGTGGGGACCATGGGCAGACGGGGAGCAGTCATGACTCAGCTCCACACACTTGTTGCCAGAATCAAGGCCCAATGTTGCCAAGTTTTTTTGTTTTTTGTTTTTTGTTTTTAAGAGCTGAAAATCCAGGTTTATATGGGAAACCTTCCAGTTTTTTAATGGCAAACTTATTTACTGCTTGGGCTAGTGCAGACCTATTAAACCATGCCCGTGGGCCAGAATCGGGGGGGTTGCTAGTTTGCAGCCTCTGAGCAAACACCTTGGATGTTCTTCCCAGGAGCCAGCCATGGAGCGGGAGGCCATGCTTTCTGTCCTTGCACAACATGAAGGAAGAGCCCAGGGCCGAGAGAGCCAGATATCCTTGTGTCTATCCAAAGTGAGAAAACAAGAGGTCCAAGTGTATTCCCTGAGGCTGTGACATTCACTAATGCTTAGCTGTTTTCCCTGCATTGGAATTTAAGGCCTCTGGCTTAGAGTTGGAATAGGTTTCCTTCCCTGTTGTCTGGCACTGGGGAAGACTGAGGGAAGGATTAATGAAGGGTAACAAAGGGAAAGTTCTGAACACTCAGCAGGTGCCGAGGCCACAAGCACGTCCCCCAAAGAGAACAGATTCCCGTTTTTTTCCCTTAGCCTTCCAGCCAGACAAGGAACTTGGAGTGTCCCTGCACATCTGGGGTGGGCCTGCACCAGGAACAGAGCATCTCAAAAGCTAGGACACTTCTTGAACAAGATGCCAGTAGGGGGCCTTTGGTCACCAAGATGGAGGAGAGTGAATACTGAGCCCATCTGCCGGGGCGGGAGGGAAAGCCAGCGACTTTTGTAGAGTGTCGGCCAACCTGCTGAGGGTGGTGTGGAGGGCAGCCCTGGTGTCCCTTTGCTGACCTCAGGGCTTGACCTGGGCAGCCATCACTTGGCAGAGGCCAGAAGCCATTCTGTCGTGGGCTGCCAGGCCTCCGACTTCCTACAGTAGGTGAGGTGGCCATCTGTCCCTGTGAGCTGGGCCTCTTGATGGCCATGAGGTCATGAGGATGTACCCAGAGTGGTCCTTCAACATCAAGAGGCTGCAGAGGCACTGATCTTTCTGTGGGGATCAGTTGGTCAGTATCCATCAACCCTGCAGGGTGAGAAAGGTCACAAGCATGAGCCTCCCGCTTTCTGCCCCAGGCCTGGTCAGACTCTATGAGCAGTGCCAAACGTATCCCCATTCCGGGCCACTTGTCCATGAGGGCAAAGACCAGGAGATGTGAAGTCAGATGCCCCTCACCTGCCCCAGGGAGCCTGTCTCCCTGCCTACATGCCCCTCCCACAGGCAGATGGGATGACCAACAAAAGTATACACATGGCCCCTGGTCTGCCTTCACTGCTGTCAGTGAGGGGAGGGCATACCTATGACTCTCACCCTCCAGAAGGCCTGGGACCACTCCCAGGGAAGCAGTCTCAGGGCAAATAGGAGAAGCCCCCAGGGCAAGTGCCCCAGGAGACACCAAGCAATGACCTGGACCTAGCAGCCAGCTCTAACCCGCCTGAAGGGACTCAGGGACAGGAGATAGGACTTGAGAGTATGGACATCTGTCAGGCCAGGCCAGTGTCTCTGAGCCCCTGGGCTCTGGCGTGCTCAGTCCTGCCAGGCTCTCAGCCAGTGCTAGACAGCAGCCTCTGGCAGAGGCTGCATGTAGCACGTGGGGACAGCCGACTGAGAGGCCCAGGGCCTAAAGTAATGTGGCCAGGGCACAGAGAGACACAATGTCCTGGGGCCAGAGCCCAAACACTGGGCGTGTCTCTAGAAGGAGCCCTAGGGACCCACACTGGGAATAAGATAGCAGACAGGGGAACCCTGAGTAGGAGATGATCAGGAGCATATTCCTCAGGCAGGGGCACCTAGTTCCTTCCCAGGAATGGAGGAGGAAGAGCCATAGGGACTAGGCTCTCTCCCTCAGAGGGAAGGCGGAGTGTGCTAAAGAGAAGATTCTTCATGACACTTGTTAAAGAGTAAGTAAGGCCAACTTTACTCAAGGGGGGGACCAGGGCAATGGGTATCAGGACCACTGTAATGGGGTCTTGCCCTGGGGGAGACGGAATGGATTCAACTCTGAATGCAGCATGGGCAAAGGGGAGTTTATAGCCAAGGAGCGGGGTAGGGATCAGGGGATGGAAAATAACTAAGAGGAAACAGCAGGGGTCAGTGGGATCCTGGCTGACCTACCTAACAGGACTCTTGCTGAAGGCAGCAGGCCAAGATAATCAGACATCATCTGGGGGTGGTGGAGGCTGAGAAACCTGATCAGCTATTGAGATCAACCAGACACTGGAGATTCTGGCTAAACGGACTTAGGAGAGTGCTTATGAAATTAGACAATGCAAAGATGAACACAGAAGTCCAAAAGTCAAGGCCTTGTTGGAAAGAGCTCAGAGGAGCCTGATTCAAATTTGTTCAGAGAGAGACTCTTTATCAATCACCCTCTCATGCAAGGAAAGGAGTGACATTCTTCTTTCCTCTGAAGAGGAAAGAAGTCCGTGTTCTCACTTGGTTGCCTTTTGCTCATTAAGGATCGGCTGTACCATCTATTTGGAGTTAGGGGTAGAGGGTATGTGCTGGATGGGGTGTGCATTCAGGCATTTACTGAGAGGGATTTCTATAAAAATAAAAGGAAAAAAAGTTAATGGTTGGAAACCCAGTTTCTGAGTCCAGAGATCTGCCAGTTGAGATTTTCCAGATGTTGGGCTTGAGGACAGGACTGGCAATCCAAGAAATTCCCTGATCTTCAGTTTGAATGTCTTTGGTGATGGTACGGGGTGATCTGGTGAAGTTTCTCAGCAGCAGGCACGATGGTGATTTCTTTGACGTTTATGTCAAATTCCCCACCTTTAGCTTGCAGGCTTCTGGAAGAAGGCAGGTTTAGCTTTCAGTGATGCCAAGTCAGGGGAATGGGAGAAAATTTGGAAGCATTAGTTTGGAGACTTGTAGCTAGATATTGGGGGAAACTTAGAAGAACTGAAGTTTTGATAAGGAGTGGCAAAATGCGCAAGACGGAACCCACAGGGTGCGCTCTGGTTTTCCGTTGGAACAAAAATTTTCTCTACAGTCACCTGCTTTTGGTTCTCGTTTACAAAATAAACCTGGATTTGGCCTGATTATTCACAGAAGTGCAGCAAGAATGGTAATTGACCATATGGGCCGTGTTGAGTTCACTTTGATGGAACTCTTTATAAGGAAGTCTTAGATTAGGCTTTTAAAATTCTCTCAAGGCTAGGAAGCCAAATCAGGAATTCTCCAGAAGCATTCACGTGTGGTACCTATTTGGATGAATCCCTCTCTTCTGAAATCCCCCAAATAACCCAAGGTTCCTGGGCCTGCCAAGAAGTGACCTTCCTTACTCACCTGAAGACTGGGAGCCCTGTAAGCCAGGTATCAGGATGATTTTTCCCAGAACACCTTGTAAGCATTGGCTCTATAAAGTTAAACCTGGTTTCTTAGAACCGAATGGTCCTATCTGATTCTCTGCATCATTCTGAAATATGACATTCTCTCAAAACCTTGGATATTTAACTAATATTATCCAAATCTAACCAATTATGTCCTGTTACAAGAACAGGTTCTTATTGAACTTATTCAAGTAATTATATTGCCATAGAAATAAGAATATTCAATAAGAGTTTCCAAATTCTCAAGGGATCAGAGAGGGAGAAAAGGTAAGTGCTTTATCTTACAAAAGTATAATCTACTTAACTAGTATAAGTTATAGACAGTTTAAGTGAAAGGGATTCCTTATGTCTGGAAAAGAGAACATTAAAGCATTAGCAGTGTTCTAAAAAATAGCCATAATCATCCTTGAATCTGTTAACTCAGTTCCATTTAATCAATTTATTTTTTTTTTTAAGTAGCCTTCACACCCAGCGAGGAGCCCAATTTGGGGCTTGAACTCATGACCCTGAGATCAAGACCTGAGCTGAGGTCAATCAAATGTTTGGGGCACCTGAGTGGCTCAGATGGTTAAGCAAAAAGTCAAATGTTTGGGGCACCTGAGTGGCTCAGATGGTTAAGCATCCGGCTCAGGTCATGATCTCACAGCTCGTGAGATCGGGCTCCGCCCTGACAGCACAGAGCCCTGCTTGGGCTTCCCCTTCTCCCTTTCTTCTCTCTCAAAATAAATAAATAAATAAACTTAAGAAAAAAAAAAAAGAGTCAGATGCTTAACCGACTGAACCACCCAGGTGCCCCCCATGTAATCAATTCTTGTTCCATTTGACCCTGGGTTAGGAGTTCAATGAACCTGTTGACTTCTAAAGATCATGAGAGTTCATTTGATAAGAACATGCCATTGCATCTGTGACACATAACAAAAATAACCAGGATTTGGACTAATGGCATTATATTAGGCCATACCATGGTTAGCAAAGGTATTGACAAATTTTTGTAAATGTTATACAATTTCCAAAATATTTACATTAATAATATTTACCCAAGCAAATCTAGAAAGGTTAAAACTTCTATTTGACAACGCCCTTTTATGCAATGTAACAAATCAAAGAAACCTAATTACTCGAACATCTGTTTGTCTGCAAAGTGAAAGAACAGAGCCTTTGAGATTTTCCAGGAACTCTCTAGGAAATGCCAAAGTTAGTCTGAGGTCAAACAAACTTCATTTAGGACTTGATTTGGGGAAGATGAAATTGTCAAAAATGTAAAACACGTTAGCCCTTTTCAATGTGAGAAGTCTTGGTTCTTCTTGGTTAAATAGTCAAAGATATGATAAAGGTTAGCGTAAAGCACCTGAAATTATTCTGATTAAGATCTTGGTGTCCTAGGCAGATGACTCAAAAGGTTAAGAAGAAAGCTTTTACAATCTCTTAAGAGCAGAATGATATTCTAAGGAAACATCGTCATTCTAACAGAGAGAAAACGAAATGTATTTGCACCAGTGTATTTTTGTGGTTAAGGCTCTTTTTTTTTTTTTTTTAAGACCTTGAAACAAATCCATTCAAGTCTTATTCAGCTTGACTACATGAGATAAGGTCTATTTTCTGCAAACCTTTTACAGTTTTCCTATATTCATTCAAGTGTTTGTCTATTTTTCTACATTTTCCTCTTTTCATTCTGGAGCAACCAGTCATTCTATTTTAAAATAAAATACCTCTCTTTTTCCCAGAACAAAAACACATCCTTCATACTTCATACCTTTCCTTATCGATAAATATGTCCTACTTTTCTTCCATACTCTTCATGCGCGGTCATTTTTCTTCATCCTTATTATTTCTAGTTTTAACTATATATACTATATATACTATATATATATATATATACTATATATATATATACTATATATATATACTATATATACTACATATATATATACTATATATATATACTATATATATATACTATATATATATATACTATATATAGTATATATATATATATATACTATATATACTAGTTATGATTTTTAACTGTTTGTAGCCTTTCTTTTACAGAGAAAATAGTACTGAACTGTCACATGCCAGCATTCTGTATGAGTAGACTAGCAAATTTTATGAACAGAAACGTGTTTGCTTATAGTACAGTTGTTCATGCTTATTAACAGACCTGAATGTACTTAGCTTCTCTATACCATGTAAAAACAAAGTGCCAAAAGTATGTAGGTTTGCGATGCTCTGTTCAGCTAATGCGGTTGAAGGGGTCCAGAATATGCCACCCCAAAATATGCCAGTTTGGCATAAGGATTATTTAGAGCTGAAGGCAGTTGAGAAACAGTGGACACAGGTAGAACTCTCTGCTCTAGGGGCGCCTGGGTGGCTCAGTCGGTTGAGCGTCCGACTTCAGCTCAGGTCATGATCTCACAGTTCGTGAGTTCGAGCCCCGCATGGGGCTCTGTGCTGACAGCTCAGAGCCTGGAGCCTGCTTCAGATTCTGTGTCTCCCTCTCTCTCTCTGCCCCTTCCCTGCTCATGCTCTGTCTCTCTCTGTCTCAAAAATAAATATTAAAAAAAAAAAAAAAGAACTCTCTGCTCTAACCCTTTCTGCCAAACACAGAACGTAAATTTCCATTTGTAAAAGTGTTCCCTCTCCCATAACAAGACTGGAGATTGCAGAGAGGAGTCTGCAGAACAGATCTTCCTAAACAACCCTGATCTGCCCACAATTATTTCCTAGTCACCTCCCCACAATTTACAGCCCCTAGGAGCCATCCCCCCTTTCCTTTGTCTTGTCTCTTTTCCGTAACTTATCCCTTTTTTAAAATAGTATATCAAGTGCCAGAATCTAACAGCTTCTTTGGGTTTTTCACTTCTTTTCTGTGAAGCTCCCATGCACATACAATAAAACTTATATACCTTTTCTCCTACTAATCTGTCTTTTGTTGGTTTAATTTGCAGGACTTGGGTACAGAACCTAAGAGTGTAAAAGGAAAAGTTTCTCCTTCCCTATAGAGTGCTAATTCTATCCAAAAGGGACCATTTTAGTCAAAATTAATGGAGTAAGCCCTGCCTTACGTACCCCTTCACCTACTGAGACGAACTCAAGTTGCCTACAGTAAGTCCTGCCTAATACAACAGTGTCTCCACAAGTAATTAATGGAGGGAGCGCAGGTGCTGACAACACATGAGACCTCTGTCAAAGACTCAGGTCCTAATGGTCCAGTCTTTACCTAGAAGACCCTGTTCGTGTTTCAGTTTACCATTAAGCAAACTGAATTTGGCTCTTTCCAGGGCCATATCTGTCTTCAAAACCCAGCCTAAAGCTGATCTGACATTTCTGTAACCGTCAACAGCTGAGCTGTCTGTACTCTGTGAGGATCAGTTGCAGATGGAGACATGCTGGGGTCAGGCAAACATCTACCCTTACGCAGGCTGGCCTGAGAGTGGGACTCTGCCTGGTTCCTGCCCCTCAGACTCATGTGTCCGTCCACACGCATGCTTGGAGACACATAGCTGGACCCAGATATACATGCCGCCAGCTATGCCGCCAGCTACAAACTTAGATGCGCACCAGGTGTGAGCAGACGGGGGGGGGGGGGGGGGAAGGACCAGGTGTACACGCTTACGGACATATCAAGTGCATGTGTGTGGCCAGGTGCCGTGTTTGGTTCCCACAGGCCATCCTGCCTCTCCCCCATGGCTCTAAAATTGTGCCCAGGGGTGCCTGGGTGGCTCAGTCAGTGGAGCCTCCGACTTTGGCTCAGGTCACGATCCCACAGTCCGTAGGTTCGAGCCCTGCGTCGGGCTGTGTGCTGACAGCTCGGAGCCTGGAGCCTGCTTCGGATTCTGTGTCTCCCTCTCTCTCCAACCCTCCCCCGTTTGTGCTCTGCCTCTCGAAAATGAATAAATGTTAAAAAAAAAAAATTTTTTTTTTTAATTGTGCCCAGGTTCTGGGCTCTGTCATGCTGGATAGGCCCAGGGTGAGTCAAGCACTCTCCTAGTCACCCTTCCGATCACTGGCCTGGCCTCGCCATCCCTGCCAGGGCAGATAAGAAGAGCGGAAAGATACAGGGAACCCCCGGGATGGAGGTCGTGGCCCTGATGCATACCCCCCCAACTTGTCCCTCTGTCCTTTTGTCTGTCCATCCATCCTTTTCCCCACATGAGCCAAGAAGCAGCTCTGCATCTGACAGGCAGGAAGCAGAATGCACTGGCCCAGGAAGCCAAGCAGAGTGTGCTGGATGCAACATACACAGATCAGCTCCCGGACCCTGCCTAGCCCCTCCTGCTCATCAGGTAGACCTCACTGCACGCTACTGGGCATGAGAGACGACCAGGTGTGGGCTGCCCTGGGTGAGAGAGGCCCTGGCCACCCACCTGCCCACCATCCATTCGTTCAGCTCTAATTGGTGCCTATTTTGTTAGGCAGCAGAGATGGACAGAAAGAGCTTCTCTCAGGGGGCAATGGGAGGGATGGCACATGATGGGGGCACCTAACCCAGTCCTGGGAGAGTCACAGAAGGCCCCCACAGGCCACGTCCTTCCAGCTGCACCTGGTGGGTAAGCAGGATTTCACCACAGGGAACAGCCTGGTGCTCTCAAGGAACCAAAAGGAACTCGGAGTGGCCCAGGGGTCAGGATGGACTAGGATACATCGCCGGGGCCTGAGTCAGGGTGGGCACCTGGACTTTAGCCAAGAAGCAGTGGGAGCCAAGGTATTAGGCAGGGCTCCTGCCCAAGGTGTGACTGGCGGGTGTTTGCAGGGACAGGAATGTGACTGCCACTTGCTGTGCCATGTCCTCTGCCCAGGTGTCAGAGCGAAGGCAGGTGTCTACTTATCTCCCTGAGAGGTAGCTCCCATACCTCTTCCCAGTCAGAAGCCATGTACTTTTGTGAGAATTAAACCTCATTTAGCTTCAAATGCTTTAAATGGTGTACAGCAGGAATTCAGAGGTGCAAAAATAAAATCCACTTTAAAAAAATGTCTCCACTTGCATTGAATTCCTGGCTTAAGTTTCCATCCCATTGTGTGGCAGAAATTACCCTGGTCAATTCAGGACAAGCCCAGGCAAGTGTCGGTTGGCTCAGTCAGGACCCCATAAGGCCAGACACAAATTACAAATAAGAGGCTTAATTTTCCTTGTTGATGAGAGACTTCTCCCACTCCCTCTTTTCAGAATGTCTTTTTCTGTCCTCTTCAGTGTACATAAATCTTTTTTTTTTTTAATGTTTATTTTAGAGAGAGAGAGCATGAGCAGGGGAGGGGCAGAGAGCAGGGTTGGGGGGGGCGGACAGAGGATCTGAAGCGGGCTCTGTGCTGACAGCAGAGAGCCTGATGCTGGGCTTGAACTCATGAACCACAAGATCATGGTCTGAGCCAAAGGTGGACACTTAACTGAATGAGCCACCCAGGCACCCCTGTACGTAAATCTTTATAATGACCAAGCCACTAGCACTCTGGCCAGTCTCACAGCTCAGGAATGTTTCATCAGGGGCCTGGGAGCTATCTTTATGAAATGCAAACATTGGGACACCTGACTGGCATTCTTGATTGGGGGGTGGGGGTGCGGGTCAGTTGTCTAGTTGAAGCCCTACCCTGGGCATGGAGCCTACTTTATTTATTTATTTTTTTTAACATTTATTTATTTTTGAGACAGAGAGAGACAGAGCATGAACGGGGGAGGGTCAGAGAGAGAGGGAGACACAGAATCTGAAATAGGCTCCAGGCTCTGAGCGGTCAGCACAGAGCCCGACGCGGGGCTCGAACTCACATACCGCGAGATTGTGACCTGAGCTGAAGTCAGACGCTTAACCGACTGAGCCACCCAGGCGCCCCTGGAGCCTACTTTAAAAAAAAAATTCAAACGTCAAGGGAGGTAGCACACATTCTGGGGTAGGGCAGGCAAAATTTTACTTCTACCCATCTTGGAGTTTTCAAATGGGACTCTAACAAAACAAAAAATTTCTTAATTTGTATAGTTGAAGAAACCTACACAAAGAGTAACTCGAAGTGGCGGCTTAGAACTCTAGCTTATGAAGCACCTTCAATAAAGAACAATCAATTTGTGGAGAAATGACAGGACAAAGGAAAGCAGGTTTTTGTTTTGTTTTCAGAGACAGAGAGAAGCAGAGAGAGAGAGAATACCCAGCAGGATCTCCACTGTCAGTGCAGAGCCTGACATGGGGGCTTGATTTCATGAACTGTGAGATCATGACTTGAGCTGAAATCAAGAGTCAGATGCTTAACCAGCTAAGCCACCCAATCGCCCCCAAAGGAAAGCATTTTTAAGCTTCCAAGGGCAGCAAACTGTAGGAAGGTAAATGTACAGGAGGAAACTCATGAAGTGAGGTGTGCTTGCAGGTTCCTCTGGTGCTGTCTCTGGGCTGATAAGTCTGTCCTCAGTAAGGGGGGAGTTTATGTCCTGCCTTTAGTCAGAAAGGGGGAAGTGTAGAGAGAGATTTTCCTGCATTTTTTGCTTCTTAATTGCCTTCAGCTCAACATAATTTTTATGTTAAAAGTATGTTTTGGGGTGACATTCTGATTTCCTTCACTGATTTAATGCTTATTTAGTAACAAAACTGTTTTGTTTTGTTTTGTTTTGTTTTGTTTTTTTTGTCCTAATACCTTTGTGGAGAGGTGTTCTGGGTTGGAGGAAGATTTTGTTTTTTATTATACTTCCCACAACCCCTTTCTCCAAGGCTGCACCCAAGTTCTTGGAAGAAACTCACTCCTTGGCCCTCTGCTCCCATCTGCTGGCTCATGCAGGTCCCGAGTACAGCTCTGGGCTCCAGAGGTCTACCTTTTTGCATGCCCTCTGCCACTTCCACTCCTTTGAGGGCCCGTGGAAGCTTGCTGGAGCAGTCCCCAGGTCTCTTTACACACAGCAGAGATCTTGTGCAGCCCCTCTCCAGCTCTCTTATGTTCAAACTATCAGGATCCCCTTCACTCCACAGAAGACCAGAAAGTACCACCCAAAAATATACGTTAGGATATCTTTGGCATTACGAAAATTTTGAGCTGATAATTTTGAGAAGTAGCAGGCAAAGGAGAAGCTCTGAAAATAGAGTAGAAGTTTCCCTTTTGTAAGAGAAATCTATATTTATAAAAGAAAACTCCACTTATAAAGGCGTCTCCCTCTCTAAACCAGGAAGAGAAGAATGACTTTAAAATATACTTTTGAGGAGGCTGGGTGGCTCAGTCAGTTAAGTGACCGACTTCAGCTCAGGTCATGATCTCACGGTTCATGGGTTTGAGCCCCACGTTGGCCTCTGTGCTGACAGCTTGGAGCCCAGAGCCTGCTTCAGATTCTGTGTCCCCCCCCCCCTTTCTCTGCCCCTCTCCCCTCTCAAAAATGAATAAAAATTTTAAAAATTGCTTTTAATTAAAATAAACTCTTACTAATGAAGAAGGCACTTAAATGCAAAACAAACCTCACTCTTGTTTTCTGTACTTTTCCTGGTCATCTCTCATAACTGGCCTCCCCCACACCCTTCTTTCTTTTGTCTGATAAGTGGTATTTAAGCCTGAGTTGTTGTTCTTTTTTTAATGTTTATTTTTAAGAGAGTGAGAGAGAGAGAGCTTGCAGAGCCTGATGTGGGGCTCGATCCCATGAACTATAAGATCATGACCCGAACTGAAATTAAGAGTTGGATGCTCAACTGACTGAGCCACCCAGGTGCCCCTAAGCCTGAGTTCTAAGCCATCTTGGAGAGTTACTCATTTTTTCCTAGGTGTCTCCTAATGCATACATGAAGTATGCATGTGAATACAATTATGTAATTCTTTCTCTTGTTAATCTTATTACAAGGTCCCGCACAGAGAACTTAGAAGGGTAGGGGGGAAATGATTTTTTTTCCCCTTTGGCCCCCTCTGGGGGTTTTAGGCAGAGCAATGATGGGCCCCTCCATCAGGACTCACCCTAGCCTCTAACCTTTCTAGGTCCCTCTTCCCTCTCTCCTCCTTCTTTCCCAACTCAGATAATTTGTGTCTCCTTCATAGCAAGGGTGCTATAACAATGCACTTTGAGGACAGAAGCCAAAGGCCTCGCTGGAGTGGAGTGTCTGATGGGGTAAAAAAGACAAGAAAGGGACACTGACTGGATTGGGGAGAGTGGTTGTCCAAAGCCATCAATTCATTCCCTAAAATGTGACACCTGCTTGTTTCAAGGGCTGGGTGCTGGGAGACACTCACCGAGGAGACACTTAGACCCAGAAGACAGGAGAGGGAGTTTTTGGGAAGTAAGTGAATAGGGGATGGGGCAAAGTCCAGGATTTGGGGATCAGCAAGGAATTCCACTGTTGAGATCATAGTCCCGTTGACCATTCACCTGGATTTGCCAGGACAGCCCAACCTTAGTATTCACTTCCTGTGGTCCCATAAAGATTCATATAATTACTATAACATGTGTGTTACAATTTTAGAGTCTGAGAAAATGTCACCAACCAGATATATATTTTTTTTTTCAAGGAAATAACCCAAGATGGGAAAAAATTTTTTTTTGCAGATACCTTTTGTAGAGAGAAATTAGAATCTAGCTAGTGCCTAGGTGTAAGGGAATGTCCTTGCAAATGCCATGTGTTAACATTCAGGACCAAGTCAGGCATCAGTCCACAGTCCAGGGCAGAATGGCAGATTGGGAACCAGGGAGAGGAGGGCTCTGATAAGCGGGGCCATCCTTGAGAACAAGAGAAGACAGAGCAGGAGGAGGCCGTACTCTGGGAGGCCAAATTGAGGCCAGTTCCAGCCTAGCTAGGAGCCTCAGGGACTCTGGGTTGGCTGAGTGAGGAGGAACGCATGTGCTCTGGGAGGCAGATGGGGTGAGGGCAAGGCCTGCTTGGTGGGTGCCAGGCACAAGGTTGATTGCATCATATGTAGGAAAGCAGAGAAGGGACCCTCATCTCAGCCTCTGGTGTCTTTTCAGGCAACCATTTGGTTACAACTTGAGAGAGACTGGGGGCATGGGTCCTTTTAGCCAGTGTGTGGTGCTGACATCACAGATCTGACATCAGTGTCCCCGACCCACCCTGGGGGAACTGGCCCCCGCAGTTCTTGAGGCTGAATGAGTCTGAGGCACGAAAGGCATGCTCTTGCCTGGCTGGTACACTGGGGCCATTGTTTTCAATAGATGAAAACTATGCCAGCTGGAAGAGGTCCATTCAGGCCCAGTGTTTACACATCAGGAGCCCAGGACCAGAGTGACAGGAAGTGACTTGCCCACGTTACAGAACAAGCAGGTGGCAGAGCCAGGGCTTGCCCATGGATCTCTCAGCCCTCCACTCTGGGTCAAGATAATTTTGTATGACTGTTCCAAATGGACACATAGGTTGCTTCTGCCCTTTGGCTATTGAGAACAATGCTATAATGAACATGGATATACAAATACCCCTTCAAGACCTTGCTTTCACTTCTTTGGGGTACCGACCCGGAAGTGGAATTGCTGGATCATCTGGTTGTTCTATTTTTAATTTTTTTGAGGAACTTCCATTGTTTTCCACGGTGGTTGCACCCTTTTACATTCTTGCCAACAGTGTAGAGGGGTTCCAGTTTCTCCACATCCTCACCAACACTTGTAATTCTCTCTCTCTCTCTCTCTCTCTCTTGCTTCTTATGGTAGCCATCCTAAGGGTGTGAGGTGGTTCCCTTTTTATAAAGACACCAGTCATACTGGATTAGGACCTACCCTGATGACCTCATCTTAACATGATCGTCGATCTGCAAAGATCCTATTTCCAAATAGAGTTGCATTCTGAGATACCGAGGGTTAGGTCTTCAACACAGAGTTTTAGGGGGACACAATTCAGCCTCTCATACCACCCCCATCCAGGGTCTGCCTTTTAATCCATCTATCTGTGTAGACCTATACAGATAGTACATGTCTGTACTGAGTTAAATAGTGTCCCCACCGCCCAGAAGATTCACGTCCACCCGGAACCTAGGAATGAGACCTTATTTGAAAATAGGGTCTTTGCAGGTGTGATTAAGGTAATGACAAAAATGAGACCATACTGCATCAGGTTGGTGCCTATATCCAAAGACAGCCTCCTTGTAGGAGACAGAGAAGGGCACACAGAAGGAGATATGAAGATGGAGTTGCAGATCAGAATGATCCCACTACAAAGTAAGAAACCCCGAGGCAAGGAAGGCTTCTTCTCTAGACCCTTCAGAGGAAGCATGGCCCTGCCAGTGCCTTCAGTTTGGACTTCTGGCCTCCAGAACTGTGAGTGGATTTTTTTTTTCCCGATGTTCATTTATGTTTGAAAAAGAGTGAGAGCAAGAGGGGATGGGCAGGGAGAGAGGGAGGCAGAATCCCAAGCAGGCTCGGCTGGCTGTCAGGGCTGAGCCCAGTGTGGGGCTCAGACTCAGGAACGGTGAGATCATGACCTGAGCCGAAGTTGTAACCGATTGAGCCACCCAGGTGCCCCAGAGTGGATCTTTTTTTTTTATTGTATTATTGTATTAAGCCACCAAAAATGTGTGGCAGCCCCAGGAAACTATTATACCTTCTTTCCATTTATGTCATCTACCCGCTTATCACCCATCTGCATGTGACATGGAGCGAAGTGCTGGCCCAGATCCTCGTTCATAGGCTCTCCAGGGTCTGGCAACCATGCGCCCGCGTCATTGTGACCCCCAAAGTCGCTCGCTCTAACCGATGTGTCGCGGGGGATTGGATGGGGCAGGGGGTGGGGCTGAGAGCCTGGAGAGGGCGGAAAGGCGGCGGGAGCATGGCTGCGCCTAGGCGGCTGCGGGGACAGTTACAGTGGCTGCGGCGCTGTCCCGGTTTGGGGGAGGGCGCTCGTGGCGCCCAGAGAATTGACCGCGCGGAGGAAGCCCCTTGCCGGGTCTCCGGTACCGCGAGGACGCCGCCCGAGCACAAATCGGATCCTGGGTTAAACAAGTCAGCGTGGGAGCGCCTGCTTCTTTAGAAACTGCAAGTTGAGCTCTATTCAACTAAGACACGCTAGATCTTTGAGCACAGATCCCATTCATTCATTAACTGGGCACTGTCTGAACGGTATTTTTACAATGTGAAAATACTACCTGTTCGTTGTTATATAGTTCAAAAAAGGCATAGAGAGAGGTAAAAGTCACTTGTAATCAATTTCTCCATCCTCAGAGGATCACTGTAAGTTATTTTGGAATCCACCCTTTGAAACTTTTTCTTAGGCATGTAATACACACGCAAGGGATTAAACCATAGCATGCTTTTGTAACCTGCTTTTTTGTTCACTTACCAGACAATGGTCTATTTCCCACTTTATAAATAAAATTTTTTTTAATGTTTATTTTTAAGAGAGAGAAAGAGAGAGACAGAGAATGAGTAGGGGAAGGGCAGAGAGAGAGGGAGACACAGAATCTGAAGCAGGCTCTAGGCTCTGAGCTGTCAGCACAGAGCACGTTGCTGGGCTCAGACCCATGAACGTGAGATCATGACCTGGGCCAAAGTCAGATGCTCAACTGACTGAGCCACCCAGGCGCCCCTTGTCTATTTCCCACTTTAATGTGGACTTACACATTCTATTTTTTATACATACAGCATATTCCTAAATTTTTATAGGTTTATTGTGTAATGACCAAAACATGAGTCTAAGACTTATATAGTGATTTAATTTTGGTAAAAATATTGAAAACACATGGGTGCATCACAACAATCTTTTCCAAAAACTTTATATCACTTAAAAAGTGTTTTCCCAGATCCATGGCTCAAGTTATGCCAATGATTAACATTTTTTCATGTGTCATCTGCCATTTACACTAGCAGTGGGACTTCTCTCTGTGTGGCCTCTTCACACCTTTTCTAACATCACCTGAGACAGGTCTGAATGGGCTTCTCAGTTTCTTTTTTTTTAATATTTATTTATTTCTGAGACAGAGACAGAGCATGAGCAGGGGAGGGACAGAGAGAGAGGGAGACACAGAATCAGAAGCAGGTTCCAGGCTCTGAGCTGTCAGCACAGAGCCCGACGCGGGGCTCGAACTCACAAACCGTGAGATCATGACCTGAGCCAAAGTCAGATGCTTAATCGACTGAGCCACCCAGGCGCCCCTGGGCTTCTCATTTTCTAACCTCAGCAAGATGTTATAGGCTCACCTGACTTTTTGGATGTCTTGACATGTTGTGTCATCCCCCTCCAAGGAATTCTGTTTCTTTTTAGAGAACAGCGCAGTGGATCGAAATGTGGGATTCAAATGTGTTTGTATGTAGCTAAGGCAGCTTCATCTCTGAGTTTGAGCTCACAGACTGGTGCTCATTGGGTTTGGGTGCCTTTGACTGTGACATTGTGTATATTCTCTCTTTGCTCCTGCAGACCCCCCTCTTTCTCATTCCTGCTCTGTGCCCCAGGGCATGCACTGACCCAGAAGGATTGAATCAAAAGGCTCCCTTGTTCCCTTGTTCAATTGGTTTTGGCCAACGGGAGGCATCAGCAGGAAATGAGTTTTGAGAGAACTCAGCTCTCTTCCTGTGGTGCCCCACAGGGTTGACTTCATCCTCTCAACTGAAGACCACATTTTCTTATCAGGCATCCTCTCCACATAGTTACCCTCTTAAGTTTTGGTAACAAATCACTCCCCCTCCGCCTCACCCTTACCCGGAGAGAGGCTCCCTGTTGGACTGGCTCCAGGAACCATAATCATCCTTTGCAGTTTTCCCCAAACCCTGAAACTCTTGTTCCCTGATTAAACCCCCCTCAATTACCCAGCATAAGTATGCAATCAAATCCTGCTGGGGATCCTAACTGATACCAAAGGATGAAGGGTGATTAAAAAAAATTTTTTTTTAACATTTATTCATTTTTGAGAGCCAGAGAGAGACAGAGCACAAGCGGGGACGGGGCAGAGACAGAGGGAGACACAGAATCCGAAGCAGGCTCCAGGCTCTGAGCCGTCAGCACAGAGCCCGATGCAGGGCTGGAACTCACTGACCTTGAGATCGTGACCTGAGCCAAAGTCAGATGCTTAACCGACTGAGCCACCCAGGCTCAGGGTGATTTTATTTTAATGTTGTTTGTTTGTTTTTTTTTTACCTTTTCTGTATTTTCCAAATTTTTCACAATTTTTTTTGTGTTTATGAGTTTTTAAAATGATGCTAAGAAACATCATACAAATCTTTTTGATGAGGGTCAACTTAAGCCACTAGTGTTCCAAGGGGCAAATTTTTGGAAATACTGGCACAAATCGTGCCTAGAAGGTACTCCCCAAATCTGTAACACTTATGTCTGAGTAGTGTGGGATAAGGGTAGCTTCTTTTCCTATTCCTCCTATAGAATATGCATGTTTACAATGAACATGTGTCATTTTTGCAAAAAGACAAAACTTTAAAAATGAATTTTTGGGGAAATGTGCACGTTTTGCTACTTAAAAGCAAAGGACAGGGGTACCTGGGTGGCTCAGTCGGTAGAGCATATGACTCTTGGTTTCAGCTCAGGTTATGATCTCAAGGTAGTGGGTTTGAGCCCCATATTAGGCTCTGTGCTGACAGCATGGAGCCTGCTTGGGATTCTCTCTCTCCCTCTCTGCCCCTTCCCTGCTTGCACTCTGCTCGCGCGCTCTCTCTCAAAATGAATCAATAAACATTAAAAAAAAGAGTAAAGGACACTTGACTTTTTCTGTAAATGGCCATCTAGATAGTAAATGTTTTAGTGTTTACCAGCCAAGAGGCAGAATCATGGATGTTATGTAGGCGTTTACATAACAAGAGAGAAAATACATTTCCACAAAATTCTATTGACAAAATTCAAAGTACAATAATAATTGTTAAGTGCATTTTTTTTTTTGTAATATGGGGCTACTAGTGAAAAGAATGGAATTCCTTTATTTTTTGGAAATAAATAACATGTCACTTAATTAGGGCTCAAAGTGTATGTTTCCTATCATCCACATTGATTGCAAATGTTCATCTGTTAATGCTGATGTGTAATGAGATATTACATATTGCCTCTTTGAAAATGTTTTTCAATAGTTACTAACAAAAATTGATATATTAATCCACAACATATTAAATATTAATTTGAACATATTCATATTAAATATATTCATATTATGAATTAATATGAATGCATTCATATTAAATTGAAAGCATTCTTATATTAGATTCTTACTTGCCTTTTTAGTATGTCATTACACTACAGATTAATCAATTCTTTTTCTTAAATGTTTATTTATTTTGAGAGAGAGAGAGAGCATGAGTGGGGTAGGGAAGAGAGAAAGAGGGAAGGAGGGAGAGTGAGAATCCCAAGCAGTCTCCACACTGTTAGTGCAAAGCTGGATCCGGGGCTCAGTCTCATGAACTGTGAGATCATGACCTGAGCCAAGATCAAGAATCAGACACTTAACCAACTGAGCCACCCAGGCACCCCCCCCCCCTAGTTAATCACTTCTTTAAAAAAATTTTTTTTAATGTTTACTTATTTTTGAGAGAGACAGACAGTGTGTGATGTGAGTGGGTGAAGAGCAGAGAGAGAGGGAGACACAGAATCTGAAGCAGGCTCCAGGCTCTGAGCTGTCAGCACAGAGCCGGAGGCGGGGTTGAACTCATGAATGGCAAGATCATGACCTGAGCTGAAGTTGGAAGCTTAACCGACTAAGCCACCCAGGTGCCCCCCAGATTAATGACTTCTAATTGAAGATTGTGTGGAAGATCCTCAATTGCAAAGTTAAATGGATTTTGAAATATAGAAGTATTCTTTCCACTTGCACTGATGTCTGACTAACTCTGCTGGAACTGTAGTTTGAGCTCAGTTTTCTGCTACAAATTTAGGTAGGAATGGACATCTTGCTTCTTGTTTAATCTTTTGACAGCGCTGGAAGTGTAAAAAGCAGCTTGGTATTACTTGTGACTGTTAAAATGATTTGGTCCGAGAATAAATTTCATATGTAAATGCCATTTTGACTTGTAAATTTATGTTGACTTCATTAAGAAACAGTCTCAAATCTACAACAAAAAGCTGATTTCCAAAGTTGTTCAGTGTTAGATAAGACTAGCTGAGGGCAGGGGCGCCTGGGTGGCGCAGTCCGTTAAGCGACCGACTTCAGCCAGGTCATGATCTCGCGGTCTGTGAGTTTGAGCCCCGCGTCGGGCTCTGGGCTGACGGCTCAGAGCCTGGAGCCTGTTTCCGATTCTGTGTCTCCCTCTCTCTCTGGCCCTCCCCCGTTCATGCTCTGTCTCTCTCTGTCCCAAAAATAAAATAAAAACGTTGAAAAAAAAATTAAAAAAAAAAAAGACTAGCTGAGGGCAGTTCTTGTTTAGAAAAAAATGTGTTTTACATTTTTTTAAGTTTATTTTGAGAGAAAGAGAGAGAGAAAAAAAAAACATGAGTGGGGGAGGGGCAGAGGCAGAGAGAGAGAGGGAGAAGGAGAATCCTAAGCAGGCTCTGCACTGTCAGCGAGGAGCCTGATGCAGGGCTTGAACCCACCAACTGTGAGATCATGACCTGAGCCAAAGTCGGATGCTTAAGCCGACTGAGCCACCCACGTGCCCCTTGTTTAGAAAAATTTTAATCTCATCCCCAAGCTCGAACAGATTGTAAACTGATAATGATGGTAGGGCAAGTCAAGATACTCAGTATCTATTTCTGATGGAACTTCCCAGAACTGACGATTTTTAAGCCCATGAGAATGAACAAAGTTTACCATTGACACTAGTGGTTCACAAATACATGACAGATTCAAATATTTTCCACAAAGTACCTGCCAATGAATAATATGACGAATAACCATAGGCTTCAAACACCTGACATTTTCGCAAGCTTTGTAAATTTGCCTATCTAAGCCTTTTTCTGTTCTGTGTTTTTTTATTACCATCGGTTGTAACATATATTAACAGATTCCATGTCAGGTTGTACTGAATTAGTGTTTTCTCAGCTTTGAAATATTCTTGGGGCACCTGGGTGGCTCAGTTGGTTAAGCGTCCAACTTCAGCTCAGGTCATGATCTCACAGTTCATGAGTTTGAGCCCCGCATCGGGCTCTGCGCTGACAGCTCAGAGCCTGGAGCCTGCTTCAGATCCTGTGTCTCCCTCTTTCTCCATTCCTCCCCCAGTCGCACTCTGTCTCTCCTCTCTCTCTCTCAAAAATAAATAGGGATTAAAAAAAATTTTTTTTAAGAAATATTCCTGGTTGTCCCATGCAGACTATTCATAAAGTCTAATTCTTCAGTAATTGCAAACTCTGCATTGGCTTCCTGAATAAACAGCAGCAACTCAGGCGCCTGGGTGCCTCAGCTGTTGAGCATCTGACTTCCGTTCAAGTCATGATCTCATGGTTTGTGAGTTCAAGCCCCGCATCTGGTGAACACGAGTCCGCCTTCAGGTAAAACATGAGCCACTTCTCTCTCTGCCCATCTTGGGACTGCCCCTGCTGGGATTCTCTCTCTCTCTCTCAAAAACAAACAAACAACAACAACAACAAAAAACAGCAATAACTGAGCAGTATTAGTAACATTTGCTGATTCATCAAGCCAAAGAAAAATCACTCAGAATCATGTGACCTGTTTTTAAATTGATTTCTTTTTTTTTTTAAGTAGGCTTCATGCCCAGCACCAAAAATCGCTCAGAATCATGTGACCTGTTTTTTAAATTGATTTCTTTCTTTCTTTTTTTTTTTTTTTTAAAGTAGGGTTCATGCCCAGCACAGAGCCCAACACGGGGCTTAAACTCATGACCCTGGGATCAAGACCTGAGCTGAGATCATGAGTTGGACGCTTAACTGACTGAGCCACCCAGGAGCCCCTAAATTGATTATTGATGTTTCTACCCACATTCTCAATTCTTTGAGCAACTCTTCTCACCAAAACACTAATAGTCTTTATTTTTACTTTTGTTTAAGTTATCCCTGCACCCAATGTGGGGCTCGAACTCATGACCCTGAGATCAAGAGTCACATACTTCTCCAACTGAGCCAGCCAGGTGCCCCCAAAAACACTAATAGTCTCAAACACATTTTAGGTTTTGCAGGCCAAGAGGCAGAATCGTACATAGGTTATGAAGGTACTTATGTTCTAGGTCTTATTTTCCAATGATAAAAATAAAACTATTTGGAGGGGAAACTACCATGTTTCCTTCCTTGACAAGGGTCAATCCCACCACAGTGGAATTCAACTGTTAAAATGAGTGGCCACTGCCAGTTTCCTCATGTCATTTGTGTACAATCACCAATTAGCATCAATGCCAAGGTGTCCAAGTGACTCGATTTTCTTTTAATCCCACTAAGCCAGCAATCACTTCACATTATGCTGAAGAAGAAAAATCACCAAAAACAGGCCAAGAAATGTTCACTGCTAGAGGGCTTCTTGCTGCTTTAAGTGTGATATTTACATGGATGAATATTTCTCCAGCTTGGAGTTTATCTGCTATAGCAACCAACTTCATGAGCACGAACGAGCAAATGTCTTCTGACATGACAATCACTTTTGAAACAAACCCTTATTTGATCATGACACATTTTTATTAAACATGTGGCTTTAAACACCATTGTTTCGCACACCCTGAAATGTATTTTTTTCATCCCAACGTTGTCATAAAAAAATAATAGAAAATTTCATTGTCACTGCCTGATAGCACTAATGCTTACTGGTAGTAGCCCTCAAGTTCATAAAAATTAACTTTGGAACTTCAGTCATGGTCAGCCAGAAGACAGTCTTTCCTCCTCCACAGGGAAATAAGTGTTTTTGGAAGCACTGTCCAAGTTGTTTGGGGCCACTTCTACATTGCCACTGGATAAGGAGGCCTGAAACTTGACTGTCTTCCGGAAGAAGGACTTTGGTTAATAAGCATGGAAAGATATCACTTCCTTTTCTCCTTGGTTAGCTGACGCAGGACAGGAAGGCTGGGGTTCTTCAGCCTTTCTGGGAAATCCCTTCTGTTGGGATATCTTAGTGTATTATAAATCTTGTCCAGTTTCCACACTTCATGAAGTTTTCCTTTATACGCCATCTCATCAACAGAGCTACCCCGGAGGTTTAGGATTCTTACTCCTACGTAGTGAGTGACAAGTAAGGCCTCAAGCCAGGTCTTTGCGTTCTGTCTGGTCCTTTAATGACAACCACCTCCATAGGAGAAAGGAGGTGGGGAAAGACACCTGAGCCTGGGCGTGGGCTGGGGGTGAGAGGCACCTTATGGACCTTGTCGACACACCTCAGCTCCTGTGCCGTTTTGCGCAGGACGAACCCGAAGAGGAATGACGCGCACTGTCCCCCCCACCCGTCAATTCCTAGTCATGCCACGATCCTCTTCGCTGTACATGTACGGTGCGTTCCAAATTCCCAGTAAGTATATCCTCGGCGAACCGAGCTGCGTGAAGCCGGCAACCGGCACTGCAGTTGCCCCTGGCACCACCCCCAGGGGCGTGCGCGCCCCTCGGCTGTGAGTCCGAGACCGCAACCCCTCCGCTCTGCACACGACCCCGCGGGAGTCGGAGCGGCGGACGGAAGGCGCGCGTACGCGATCAGGGCCACCGGGGCCCCAGGGCGGCGCTCCCGCTGCGCGCTGGGCGGTGGGGTTGGGGTAGGAGGAGCTTGGGAGGGGCGGAGCCTGGACGGCGGGATCCGCGGTGCGGGGCCCGCGCCCACGGAACGGCGCCCGGCGCGGTGGGGTCTCCCAGGCGGGCCGCGCACTGGCAATCGGGCCCTCGGACAAGATGGTGCGTTCCCCGGGAGAGGAGAGTGGGGCTACTCCCCCGGGCGGCCCCGGCGAGGCACACGGAGCTCCCACTCCGCCGGGGAAAAGGCGGGGGCGGTCAGGCCGCACTGTCTCTTTAAGACCGTGTTCCCGCTAACACCGACGGTGAGTAACCTGGCCCCAAGTCCTGGGAGAAACCCCCAGAAGGGTGGGCGGATGGGAATAGAGACCTCTGGGCGTGGAATTTGGGGAAGTTATGAATGGGAGGGGGCACCCTGCTTTGAACCACAGCCCAGCCCCGTACCTTGTAAATTTTAACAGAGCTCCTGGAGCGGGCAGTGAGACTAAGCAAGGCCAAGTTCCAAAGGGAGGAGAGTCCCTCCACCTGGCTTCAGCGCCCACACGGCATAGTCCTTCGTAATCTCGTAATCTCGGTAAGCCCAGTAATTTGTGGGGGTGAATGCAAGAAGTTTCCGGCCTCGTGGTGGGTGGGGAGGCAGAGGATCCGATGACTGCTGACTGTCAAGTGGCTTTGGGCAGCTGGTTCTTCACGAACTTTCCTGGGCTGAGAGGTGGAGCCTTCCCTGCCTCTGCGTCTGGCCCATCGAAGAAGGGGCATACAGCATAATAAGCCTTAGGACCTCAGAGAGAGAGCACAGCAGGAATCAGTGGAGAGGAGGATGGCAGGACTGTACCTCCCTGGTGCCCACTGGCAGTTGCCCCACTGGGCACGAGGGAGGAGAGGCTGAGTGGTCTGATGACACAGGGTGAGCAGAATGAGGATTGTGAAGTCACAGAAGTGGGATGCTACAGCTGGGGGCCTGGGGTTGGCTGCCTGGCAAGAGGAAAGGTGTTGCCCAGAAAGATCAGTACTTTCTGCCAGTGGAAGGCCCTCTGGGATCAGCAGGGCACGGTGCCTTCCTGGTGCCCACGGTGGACTGATGAGTCGGGTGAGGCCAAAGGGTCCCCCTCCCTATTCTACACAGGAATAAAAACAGTCCTGGGTCCATACTCTGGAAGCCTAAATACCACCCACACCATGTGGAAGGAAAGCAGAAAGACTGAGTGGCACATCTTGCTGACCCCATTTCTCCCAGACCACCTCCTGGGCAGACCCTTGCTCTGTCCATGCCCAGCTCTGTGAGCTTTCTGTTTGTCCTGAGTACCTTCCAGGATTTGGGGTTCCAGGGCTCTGGGGAGTACGCACTGGAGAGCAGATGAATCCCGAAGATCACCACTGACTCCCACCCTCCTAACTTCTCCAGATGCAGAGGCCTCCATGGCTGTGATAAGCCTTCTGTTCCTGGCAGTGATGTATGTTGTTCACCACCCCTTGATGGTCAGCGACCGGATGGACCTGGACACACTAGCCAGAAGTCGGCAGCTGGAGAAGCGGATGAGCGAGGAGATGCGCCAGTTGGAGCTAGAGTTTGAAGAGAGAAAGCGGGCAGCTGAGCAGAAGCAGAAGGCAGAGAACTTCTGGAGAGGAGACACATCCAGTGACCAGTTAGTGTTGGGGAAGCAAGACATGGGGTGGCCATTCCAGGCTGATGGCCAGGAGGGGCCACTGGGCTGGCTGCTGGGAAACCTGTGGAATGCTGGCCTCTTCTGCCTTTTTCTCGTCTTTGAGCTCCTGCGACAGAACATGCAGCATGAGCCGGCCTTTGATTCCAGCAGCGATGAGGAGGAGGAGGAAGTCCGTGTTGTGCCCGTCACCTCCTATAACTGGCTTACTGACTTCCCCTCGAGGGAGGCCCTGGAATCCTTTTACAAACACTACGTCCAGAATGTCACCCGTGATCTGTCCTGCACCTGCGAATTCGTAGAGAGCTTTGTGGATGACCTCATTGAGGCCTGTCGGGTGCTCAGCCGCCGGGAGGCTCACCCACAGCTGGAGGACTGCCTGGGCATCGGGGCTGCCTTTGAGAAATGGGGAACCCTTCACGAGACTCAGAAATTTGATATCCTGGTGCCCATTGTCCCTCCGCAGGGCACTATGTTTGTGCTGGAGATGAGGGATCCGACCCTAGGCCGCCGCTGTGGCTCTGTGCTGGTGGAGTCGGAATGTGTGTGCAAGCGTGAGAAGATTCTGGGGGACGTGCTGTGCCTGGTGCACCACCACAGGGATCACTCGGCTCTCCTAAGCAAGTGTAGCAGCACCATCAAGGTGGCTCTCTGCACTGGCTCCCACCTGGACGTGTGCAAGACAGTACAGTGGTTCCGGAACATGATGGGCAATGCCTGGGCCCTTGTGGCCCACAAATATGACTTTAAGCTCAGCCTCCCACCGTCTACCACCTCCTGCAAGCTCAGGCTGGACTACCGCTCAGGCCGCTTTCTCTCGATCCACTTGGTTCTGGGGGTGCAAAGGGAAGACACGTTGGTCTACTTGGTGAGTCAGGCTCCTGACCAGGAACAGCTCACCAGTGTGGACTGGCCTGAGTCCTTTGCAGCCTGTGAACACTTGTTCCTGAAGCTGGTAGGGCGTTTTGCTCCGGAGAACACCTGCCACCTCAAGTGCCTCCAGATCATTTTAAGTCTCCGGGACCTTCAGAGCTTACCCCAGGGAGCATCTCGTCCTATCCTCACGTCTTACCACTTCAAAACGGCCCTCATGCACCTGTTGCTGCGGCTGCCCCTAACAGACTGGCAGCACAGCATGCTCTCCCAGCGGCTCCAGGACATCCTCTGGTTCTTGGGCCGTGGCCTCCAGCAACGGTCCCTCCATCATTTCCTCATTGGTAACACCTTCCTGCCCCTGACCATCCCGATCCCTAAGACATTTCGGAATGCCGAGCCTGTCAATCTCTTCCAACACCTAGTGCTAAACCCCATGGCACACTCACAGGCAGTGGAAGAATTCCACAACCTTCTGACCCAAGTGAAAACGCTGCCCTGTGCCCCATTGGCTGGGGCACATTAATGTAAAGGCCATTAAAAAAGGGGAGAAGGTATTTCTGATTCCTCAGGCTGCCAAAGAGTTTATTTTTCAGGACACGTCAGTGGTATGTGTGATGTTTACCTTGCCAGTGGGGGGGCTATGATAGATGAAGACACTTTACGGGGTACCCGAAGTGCTCATAAGGATGGGGTCCAACCTGTAGGGTCTGATCTACAGTGTGTCTTCTGAGGTTTTCTTCTCCTGCCTTTTAGCATGACCCAAAGAGGGCCCAGGGAAACAGGTGTTATAGGAGGATCTTGCAGCTAGAGTTGAAATCCAGAGGCGGCCTGTGAAGTTGTGTTTTGTATCAACACTGGAAGTGAAAGAGAACCAGAGAATACCTCCGTCGCAGCTTATTCCTTTTTGTGAATGACTCCCAGCAACATTCCTTGCAACCTGGTTTCCTGGTTGAACTGTTAGTTTAATTCACATCCAAGCTGACAGCGCATCATTTTATCCTAAATACCTGTGAAGGCAATTGCTCGTATGTTAGGATCTAATTTTTCAGACCTTCTCTATTTGAAGATATAACCAAGATGTTTGTTTTCCTTTTTCTTAATTTAGCCCTATTTTCATATAATATATGAAGTAGAATATAATACAGCTGTTTTTATGAATCTGAAAGAAAACTCCCACTACTAGCCAAAGAATTCATTAGCACTGATTCACAAATATTAAGTCAATGGTGATCTATTTCATAATTGTGTAAATTTAGTAAATTTAGTGTATTTACTAAAATTAATGACATAGCCAGCATCTAACAAGCCTCTCAAGCCTGGAACCAATGTTATAAAACCCTTACAGAGGACAGTCTTTTTTTTGGCGGGGTGGGGGGCGGGTGGCTCTGAGATGAACAATTAGTGTTTCTAAAGGGAGCCATTTGTTTTGTCAAATGAAAAGGTTTAACCCCCATGTGTAGCCGTGCTTTTTCTCAGTCTGTTAATGCCTTTGTATTCTCTTTTCAAAGATGACAAAGGGAGTTTTTTGAACTATGTTTGCGGTTTTGCAAAGCAGGATCATCACAATCCAGGCCCGTTGCCAGGGTCGGACAGGAAGGGACTGTGGAGCAGTCCAGCTCCAACAAAGTCGTGATTCTGAAGATACGATTGGTGGATTTTTCCCTTCTTTCAAAAACCTGGGCATCCTGATGAGGAGGCTTAAGAAAAGTGACTGTAGTTGTGGGTGTGGTTGTTTTGGAAATAACAATGCTGTTCCTTCCCTGCATGCCAAGAAGATCTGGGGAGGAGAACCTGGCCGCACGTTTAACTCGATCACAGGGGGGTTTAGATGCTGGCCTTGTGGGCTTTTGCTGTATCCACACCCCTCCCATGGCAAAATTAAATGACAAATTTATGTCCCAGAAGCTGATGCGAGTCAATATTTGAGGCTCCTACCACATATTAATGGCTGTGCTCCCGTGTTATCTGCTGACACCTGCCAGGTACTGCTTTCAAGCTAAGATGCAGTGATGGTTCCATGCTCGTTGGCATTTTGATGTTTTAGAAACATCCATATTCTTTTTGTTTAGAAAACAATTTGTTGATGTTTTAGTTCTGAATCAATAAAGGAAGTTATTTTGTGTGTCAGTTGGAATCTACATAATAACACACACAGAAGACCAGTATTCTCACATGCCTGTTCCCAAGATGTTCATGTTCTCCTGATAGCTTCATCCAGTACATCCTGCTGTTTCTCAATGCACCTTGAACCAGTCTGCCCTGAGGTTTCCCAGTGGCATGGCCAGTAGCCAGGAAAGAATAATTCAGAATGTGATTCATTTTCATGGTGCCCAGACCAAAATATCAGCCAATTTAAAAGACTACAAACAACATGCAGAAGCTGTAGGAGGCACAAATCTGTCAAGTTGAAAGGTAGTATGATGTTCTAGAGCTCTGTGGTTTCCAGTCTAGTAAGAGGTAAGAAAACAGGAGCGAACAGAAGACAACAAAGGGAACAGCGAAGCTTGGGTGGGGCAGAGGGTGTTAAGAACGAGTATAGAAAAAACAAGTAGTAATGGAAAGAACAGAGCTGTTGTGCTCTGGGAATACTCTTACAATGAAAGGGGAAACTTCTCTAGATAATTTAGGAAGCTGAGCTTTATTCTAAAACAATTCCTGGCCGGCACCCAGGATACAACAGGAGTTCTAGTAATGGTTATACTTCACGTTCATTGAGCATTGCCAATGGTCCAGGCACTGTTCTTAATGCTAAGTTACCTCTAAGTGAGGTAACTCATTTAGTCCTCACACTATAACACCATGAAGTGAGGGCTTTATCCCTTCCATTTTACCTATGAGGAAACTGAGGCACAGAAATGGTACACACTGGGGTGCCTGGGTGGCTCAGTCGGTTAAGCGTCCAACTCTTGGTTTCGGTTCAGGTCATGATCTCACAGTTCCTGGGTTTGAACTCTGCATTGGGCTCTGTGCTGAGAGTGGGGAGCTTGCTTGGGATTCTCTCTCTGTCCCTCCCCAACTCGCGCTCTGTCTCTCTCAAAATAAATTTAAAAAAGAAAAAGAAATGGTACACAACTTCCCCAAGGTCACATAGCTAGTAAAAGGCAGAGCCCGGAGGAAAGTGCATGTCCTAGCAACCTTCCAGCATGGTCTTGGGAATATCAAGATGTAGGAGTTAACATGCTTTGAAAAGCTAAAAGCACTACATTAAGATAAAGGGTGGTATGTTGTTTAGAAATTCTAGAAGACAGAAATTGTTGGTCCTTAGCCCAGTCTTTAGGTCAGGAGTTTCGTATCACATACAAAAATTAAAGGCATTTGCTCAGAGGCCAAAATGAACGTAAAGCCATTTGCACTACATGCCTGTTGAGCCCCAGTGACTTGTTTATATCATGAACTACATTATGATACAAGCCAGCTGCAGGATGGAAGGTCAGGGCCAATTTGAAGCCGAAAGACTGTTCAGGTCGCCAACCGATAACAGTATCGTTCCTCACCTAAAGGTTTTTGCCATTCATTTCGGGGAAGTAGATCTTGGTAAGGAGTGAAATGGGGAAGGGGAATGGCCCCAGTACTGCTTTTCTGGCAGACCAGGAGTGGGGGCGGGAGGCACTACTTGGGGTGTGTGCAGAGCAATTGAGTTTTGCATACCACTCAAACCACTGATAAATCATTCAATCTTTTGGCACCCTCCACCCAACTAACCCCTCGAGAAACAAAGACGGCATTCAGATCTGGAGGTGAATGACCCTCCAGGGGGTGGAGCTGGCTCTCCCTCCCAGCACAGGGAGCCCCAAGCAGTCCAGTGAAGGGGTATTATCTTCAATGTTTTATAAACAGAAGAAAATGAGGCCCAGAGAGGTTCACATGCCCAACCGAGGATTTAAGCTTGTCTTCCCACTTCACACATTCAATACATATTCAAGCACTTGCTGTGTCCGGGGCTAGCACCGAGCCCTGGGAAAACAATGGCTTCATCCTCATGGAACTGACAACCTGTGGAGGAGATAGACATGAAATAGTCACACCAGCAGATGTGAAATTTCAAAGGTGACAAGTTCCACTAAAACTTCCAGTAAGGACACTTGAGCGTATCAAGGAAGGCTTCCCTGAGGAAGTGATGTGAGCTGAAACTTGACAGGTGCCAACTGGGTGAAGATGGGGTTGAGATCCTATGTGGAGGACATGTGCACATGGCACGTGCAGAGGCCTTGTGGGAATGGGCATGATGAGGGAGAGTCTGATGGAAGGCCCAAGTGTCTGGAGGGCAGGAAGTAAGCGGAGGCAAGGTGCAAGATGAAGCTGGAGAGGCTGCAGGGACCAGACCCTGTAGGGCCTTCTAGACCACTTTAGAAGTTCCCAGAGCAATGGAACTTTTGAATGGTTTGAGACTTTGGGAAGTGACAGGTTGGTACTTAGCAACAGGTACTTAGCAACAACCACCCTGGGTGCAATGAGGAGGGTGTCCGAGCAGGTGTGGAGCTGCTGCAGACCAGCAAGAAGGTAATATGGATGAAAAAGAGATGCAGAGTTGAAGAGCTTTTTAGGAAGTAAAAAGAGTTCAACAATAGATTGTGTATAGAAAGTAAGGCATCCAGGATGGCTCCTGGGTGCTGATTTGGGTCACTGGGTGGCTGGTAGAATCATTCGCTAAAAGGCACTGTAAACCTGCGTTCTTCTCTCTATTCCACACTGCCTTGTGCTAAAGATTTGAAGGTGGTCACTATTTGTGCAAAAGCAAGTAGGCTTATGAAGAGGTTTTCAACAAAGGGTAGTACTTTTAATGACTGAGGGGCACTGATGGCATTCAGCGGACAAATGGTGTGGAGGTTGCTGAACAGTCCTACAGAGTCCCACGTGTCAAGAATTGTTTCACCCTGAATACCAATAACACCCTTGAGGGGAAACACTGCATAAAATGCCAGATGTGTGTTGTAAGAAATAATGGGGGCAGGGTGGTGCCTGAGTGGCTCGGCCAGTTAGGCTCTTGATTTTGGCTCAGGTCATGACCTCAGAGCTCATGGGATTAAGCCCCAGGTCCGGCTCCGTGTTGACAGTGCAGATCCTGCTTGGGATTCTCTTTCTCTCTCTCAAAATAAATAAAAAACAAAAAAGAAATTATAGGATATTCTAGAGATATTTGGGGAAATTGCCCTGTACTTTCCTCCCATAATACGATTCTTGGGATCAGATGAAGAATGGATAGGTGCCAATTATACCCATCTCATTTCTGACCTTAACCTTTTCTTTAGTGTGGCAGGGGTAGGAGTGTGTGTGGGGGGGGGGGGGGGGGGAGGTGTAGATATCCATTAAGCTTTTCACAAGAATGTGAGTAAAAATGATGGCCTTCATTCAAAACTGTGTATACAACATTTCGCACCTGTCCTTCGCCTGCCCGATCCGTCCATTGTGTTGTTGGCTCCTTCTCACCTCTGTCCCATACCCCATCCATCGCTTTCTACCTCCTTAGTGTTTTGCTGCCCTCATAATACAGGTCACTATGAGAAATTAACCTTGTTTCCTAGTAATCTGCCCCCATCGTTAGAAAGTGAATTGCGTGAAAGCAGTGTCTTCGCCCGTCCTGCTCTGCGCTGGAGCCCAGCTAGTGGGCTAGTGCCCAGTTCCGCGTCTAAGCTCGAAAAGAGGGAGTTTTCATGCTATTTCAGGGAGTCCATGGACCCTCTACAGTGCGCTCACAGGAACCGAGCAGGAAACCAGCCATTCAAGCAGCACACTAGTGCACAGCCCGGCACACCCCCTTTACCGGCGGAGGATGCGGCGGCCTGCGCAGGCCCGCTTCTGGCCCCGCCCACGGTAAACGTCACCGCGGCCGTTACGCCGTTAAAGCGTCTCGGCGCGCGATTTAAAACCAGCTCCAGACAGGGAGAGCGAGATGGGGCCTCCCTGTCCAGGTGAGGTTGAGCGGGTGCGGGGTGCCGCTGGAAGGGGTCGGCGTGAAGCGGTGCTCCGGGCGGGCAGGGTCGGCGGGCGGACTGAGCGGGAGGTGCGGATATTCTCGGCCTAGTTGTTGGTCTTGGGCTCTGCTGGTGGAGGGAGAGGCAGGCGCCGAGAGGAAGAGGCGGGAAGGAAGAGTGGGGGAGGGGTGTGCCCCGCCAATCAGGACACGGCTTCAGTCGGCGTCCGGAGCGCGTGGGCCGATCCCCACTCCTCCGTACGGTCGCTGGGTGTGGGGCGACCTTTCCTGTAGGCTTCTATGCCTTGCGCGGTGTCTCTCCGTTGAAACGGTGGTTTCCCTGGGCCTGCCGTACGCTTCGCGTACGCGTGCATGTATTTTTGCATTCATTCAGTAAGCGCTGAGCGCTCCCTTTGGGCCAAACCCTCTGTCAGGCGCAGAGATACAGTAAAGAGCAAAACAGATAAGATCCCAACCTCTTGGAGCTTGTATTCTAGTTGGGGAGCCAGTTAACAAACGAATGAATTGCGCATGAGGCTGAGTGCTGTGATTGAGAATAGCAGAGTAAGGGGAGGGGCCCCTTTCATTTGAGGATGCAAGGAAGGTCTTAGAGCAGAGACTGGGGAACGGGTTCTAGGTAGAAGAAGCAGGTGCGATAAAAGCGCCAGGAGGAAAGAGCCTGGCCTCCGCTAGGACTAGCAACATTGTGCCTGAACAGTGAGTGAGGCCCTTGAGGTAGGCAGGGCCTTTGCAGGTCTCGGTAAAAGGTTTGGAAATTTAGAGTTACGTTTTGGACGTGGTAAATGACTCATGTGAGAGACTGTTGAACGGGTCAGTAAACATTGGGATAAGAGTTGGACACTCCGGGGAGTGATATGGGCCACTCAGGGAAGTGGCCCGCAGAATCAGGAACAAATTTGGACATCATCATCATATAGATCATAAAACCATGGGAACAGGTGAGAACGCTAGGAAGACCCTGTAAGAAAAGACACTCAGGACCAGCATTTAGAAGCTAGATAGAGAAGGGGGAGCTTGAAAAACCGTCAGAAGAGAGCGGTGACATAGAAACCAGGAGTGTTTCAAGAAGCACTTGAAGGGTTTTCATCTGTTTCACATGCTGAAACCCTACAGAGAGATGAAGCCTGAAAAGTAGCCAGAAGTTGTAGGTGATAGTAACAAGATAGTTTTCATAAAGTGGTGGGGGTGGTAGCCAGACATAGAGGTTTGAAAAACGAATGGGAGGTAAGGAAGTAGATGTAGAAAGTGTCTTTGAGCTCAGTAATCATCTGAATGAGAGAAATCTGAGGAGTATTCTAAGAATTGAAGCGTGCCTCTGATACCCATCTTGAGTTTCCCTCTTAGGTTCCTCCTTCAGTGCTTCCCTATTTCTGTTAAAGTCTTTTGTCTCAAGGTCCAACTCCCCTTCTTCTCTGGAAGTGCCCTCATCCAGATAGTAACAAGTCCTCTTGATTCATTCTCTAAATATGTCTCTTGCCTCCTTCCTTTTCTATTTTTTCTTTCTGTTCCTTTTGTTTGTTTTGACCTCACCTCAGAGTTAATGTTAAACATACTCTTCAGCTTGTGGGAAGCTATCAGGGGAACATGTGAAGTTCTTCTTGTATTTTATTTATTCCCTTTTATCCCTATACACCACTTTTGAAAAAAATTAATGTTTTTTTTGAGAGAGAGAGAGAGAGGATGTGAAGGGGCTCCGCACTGACAGCAGAGAGCCCCATGTGGGGCTTGAACTCGCGAACAGTTGAGATCATGACCTGAGCTGAAGTCAGACACTTTAACTAACTGAGCCTACCCAGGCGCCCCAATT